>NW_026999337.1:926479-1255511 GCF_037126465.1 Ornithodoros turicata | reverse complement strand
AATCCAAAAAAGTATACATAACTCCAGAAGAGGAGTAAACGACTTGTCCCACAGCGAGCACCTCCAGAGGAGGTTTTTTTTTTTTTTTTTTTTAGCACCTATTGAAGGGGCAAGCATATACTCCTTCTGGGCTGTAATAGATATACTCCTTCGATAGAATTATGTACTGCACATTATATACGAAATGAGGAGTGAAATACGAATGAATACCGAACGAAAGAAGTGCAACACGTCAGTTTGGCACAACAGCAGAACGAATGTGAACTGTAACCAGGGCCGGTGATAGGGGGGGGGGGGGGGCGAGTAAGGCGACTGCCTTATAGGCGCCGCGCACGAAGCCCTCAACCAGGGATTACTTTTTTTAAATATCAAGTATGCACTTAATCGTGTGAAAGAGGCCCCGCGATGTGCCTTTGCCTCAGGCCCCGCACACCCCTAGCACAGGCCCTGACTGTAAGACACATTTATTAGCCATAGAGACACGAAACAGGTACAATGAGTGGAGCAGTTCATACGTCCAAGTTCGAATCCGAACCGGCTTGACCATTAGTATCGAAGTGTCCAGTATGGACCACCACACACAGCAAAGACAAATGCAAATCCGGAAAGTCACAGTACCTACAGAAACAAAGCTGCAAGTTGTGACACATTAATACCATGATGCCTCAGTGCACCATCTCGCTGAAAGTATGTCTTTTGCAGCGTTCGAACGTCCAGCGGCCAATTTGCGCGACAAAAGTGCAAAACCAGTAGACGTACGTCGTAAACGGCTCACCACAAAAACAGTGTAAGGACTTGTAAAACCACACGATCTCACCTGTGTTTCAGTTACAGTAACAGGTCTCATTACCAGTCTAGCTGGCATGCGACCTGAAAATTATAAAGAATTCGTTGAATTGACTCCCTCGAACAAAGGTTATGACTAGGAATCGGTTTTGTTAAGCCTTACTATTTAAAGACAATCTCTCACCCATGAAGAAGACCGAGAGACACGGACACACAAGGAATACAAACCTGCGTTCGCCAAACTCCAAAGCGACGTGAAAGGTCGCGTAAGGGTACCAGAGCGCTGCAGAATCAAACATGTTCACAAATACTTTGCTCGCGTTACGACTAACGAGAGACAGAACTCGCCTATATTTTATATCATCACGGAAATGTACGTTTGAGATTTAATTGTGTAAACGTTTAAAAATATTGCGAACTACCTGTGCTATATGCGTGGATGAAAGTGCACAGCGGCGGAGAGGTTGAGGAGAGAAGGAGTAAGATGAACACGTTACCACTTACCGCCGCGAGGTTCGTTCGCCTACTATACACCTTCCTCTCAAATAAAGGGAAAGAACCTATTTTCTCCTTTTATGAGGAATAAATGTGACGTGGAAACAGTATAAATGGGAAATTTACGTTTTTCAATCTATTAGAACCCCTTTTCGAATAACGATGTACAACGTCAGAAAATCTTTTTGATCCTCCGCGGCTCTGAAAGACGGTCCTGTCTGTCCGTGCGATGAACCTCGCAGTTTTGATGTTGACGCCGAGAGCTGCTGCTACCTTCTTTAGGTCGCCCCCCTTCGGGCGCGTCAATAATTGATCTTCTGCCGACACCTTTCTGTAATTTCTGTAATGCGCTGCATCTCCTTTTTTAATAGGAGATGGGAAGAGGACGACCAAGGAAGAACCGCGGACAACCACGTCAAAATTACAGAAAGGTGTCGGCAGAAGAACGGGGTTCGAATTATTGACTGCGCCCGAACAGGGGCCCGAACCTAAAACAAGTACAGCACCTCTCGGCGTCAACATCAAAACTGCGGGCCCATCGCACGGGCAGACAAGACCGTCTTGCAGAGCCGCGGAGGAGAGTCACAGGACAGCTATATTCCTGTCACAATTTTTATCCTCCTCCTTGTTGTTTCAGATTAACGTATCTGTTTACATAAGTATTTAACCTACATTTAAATTAGTTGCCTTCGTCACAAGGGTATGTTATGTGGAAGGAAATTGTGTTCTTACACTCTTAGACATATGTGACACTTATAAGGGACACTTTTTTGCAAAATTTTGGCCTAGAACAGGCGGCACCGCGTGCCCTCTCCACAGAGGTCTACACTGTAACGCGTTTTGTGCCAAATGAGAGAGGCAACATCACCTTAATCCTAAGGACAGCGACAAGCTCTGACGGATGGAGAACACACACTGCGGGTCACTAATATGCGAGTCCGCATTGTGTTCTCCCGTCCGTACAGCCTTGTTGGTGTTCTCCGACTCAAGACCGTGTTGTCTCTGTCACAGACTTGTCCACGTTATCGAAAAAAATGAACTAAATACCGTTACTCGTTACCACGAAAAAAAAAGACAGAAAAGGAACGAAATACGTTACTCGTTACCGAACTACCAAAAGCAACGCGTTCCAGATACTCGACATATCCAATTACTTTTAAGTTATTATGGTGTTACAGAACCACAACCTACATCTGTAAATCGAAATGGATAGTGCTTTATTTGTTCCGACAATTTACACGAAATTCGCTTTGAACAATAGTTGGAACTCCATATCGGTATCGGTTATTTTGGCGCGTTTTCTCGAGAGAGCCTCTGTGGCAAGACTCAAAAGTTGCCGTGGAAAGGCATGGCTACATCAAGTACAGCCACGTTTGTTTAGTGCATGGACTGGACTAGCAACGTTCTTCTTTTTTGTTTCGTAAATTCAAGGTCGGCAGCTGCTTTTACTCCCTTGTTTTTGCACCGTTGTTAGGAGGTAACACGACATCAGCGCAATTGTGCGTTTACGTGAACTGAAAAACGCTACACAGACGCCTCTGTGCCATTGTAAACCATGAAATCAGGTGCCACTGCAACGCGCCGAAAAACAAAGACACAGTTGAAGTTAGACAGAACACAAGGCGCACTTCCAACACGTCTTTACTCCACAGAAACACAAACAAGGATCCGAAGCACTGCTCTTCGCAACGCCCACTATAAATCAGGCGAAACCACCCCCCAAAAGACAAGTTCCTTGATGGACAAACCGATAGACGGCAACACACCGTTCCGCCATTCTGCTTATCTCAGCAGCCTCCATTATCTCCCTGCTTAATGTGTCATTGTGTCTCCCCTAACATTCCGTCTCCGAAAAACCCCCTTGACAACCACACGTGTTACAATGTTGGGCCAGCCATCCCTCCCTCTTATTCTTAACATTATTAGTGTGTTCCCTCAACCTATCATTGACACACCGACTGGTTTGCCCTACATAGCACCTACCGCACGATAAGGGAATCTTATAAACGACACCAGATACACACGATATGAACTGCCGCCTATCTCTGACCTCACACTCCGAGGTGCTACTCTCAGCACGAGGTCGAAGCCCCGCCACTTTCCGTAACTTTTCGGGGCCGAAAATAGTAGACTGACACCCGTCCTCGAAAACACCTTTTTAAGCCTGTGTGACACAGTATGAATATGCGGAATAACCACAGGACGTGTTCCCGCCCGTTCAGCCGCGACTCTCTTCCCGTACAAGCCACTAAAAATCGTATCTGCAACAAATGAAAGAACACCCCAGGGCAACCCTGCATCCCTTAACCTAAACACCCGATTGTTGAAACTACGTACTATCAACGCAATGCACGCATGACTTATTCAACGAGCCAAGCAAGCACAACTTGGCGATCCCCCGTTTTACAATCTTTGAATGCGCTGAATCATACGCCAACAGCGCCTTTTTACTCCGAGGACTATACCCCCAACATGTGCCGTCCCGATGAAACTCTATGCTTAGATCCAAAAACCTGATCTTCTGATTGTCCGGAACTTCATGAGTGATTTCCAAAATACCAAAACAGTCCTTTACCCAGATAACCATGTCTACAACTTCTCTCTCTACGTTCTCACATAAACCAGGAAGTACCACAAAGAAGTCGTCCACATACCGAAACATTCACAGTACGCTAGAACCGGCCAAGCACATAGCCATCGTACAATCAACCGCACCCAGAACAATATCACTCAGGAGGGGCGCAATGCATGACCCAATACACACACCTTGCTTCTGCAGGTAAGGGACCCCTTCCCACTTCACATAGGTCGACTCAAGGTACACAATTAGTAGCTCCAAAAACTTGACACAGGAACCCCCACTTCATTTTGAAACCTCACCGCTCCATACTGATCAATACAGGCCGAAATTGCCCCCACCACTTCATCATGAGACAACGAATAATAAAAGTCTCTGATGTCCAATGAAAACCCATTTACTCGCCGATCATGGAACTCACCCAGGTAGTCCACCACTTCCGCAGAGCTTCTCACCAAAAAGGGGCCCTCCACGCTGAGCAGTTTCAAGTGTCGCTGAAGGAACAGGCCCAACAACTTCTGCCAAGACCCCCGCTCGGACACTATAACACGCAATGGAACCTCAGGCTTGTGGGTCTTTATAGTGAACATGAGGTCAAGACAATCCTTCCGGGCTTTCACAGTACCCGCGGCAAGCTCTTCAGCTGTACCTCTTTGCATACCCTCACTGTCTTCTCCCTCACTTTTGACAACACCACCTCAGCATGGGGATGGAACACTCCGTCCACCGCTGCATTCGCCTTCTCTTCGAACAGGCTGCGGGGCAGTACGGCAAACCCTCCTTCCTTGTCCGACACCACTGCAATAGCGTCACTCTCTTTCTCGTCCAGGAAATCTGTCACCTTTTTCAGCTGGACCTTCTCTTTCGCATCTACTCTCCTGGCAATCACATCCACCCCTTCAGAGATAAGCCTGTGCTGTTCAGAATCCGATGCTCTGTTAGCCATCCGGCGTACCATTGCCAGCGCTTCAGGTGGATTCTGTTTTGGCTGAACAGCGAACTTCGGCCCTATACAAAGGATACGTTGCACAACGTCGGGAATCCTGATGGCAGCAAACGAACGAACGTTTCCAGGACATTTTCCTTCGACTCGAGGAACTTGTTGGTGTCTTTGTTTTTCGGCACGTTGCAGTGGCATTATGTACCAACAAGCGCATATTTCTACGTTGTCCATGAAATCAGCCAGAGTTCTCCGGCTACTGCCTGGCTGTAGCACAGTTCCCCAGTCCCAACTCCCCCGTTTAATTTCCCCCACACCGTTTCCCCCGGTACCAATTCCCCCGTTTCAGTTTTTGCGTAGGCTGCGTTTCAAAAAGAAAAGGAGGACTTTGCTGGTCGTCAACTGTGACCCACTTAGGTCACTGGTCACCTTTGTACTCCGCACCTGTGTCCTCACCATAACCCCCTTTTTATCCCAAATTTCTGGGACGTCACCTACATGCGTTCTCGTTTCCTTGTAAGCCTTTGTACTCGCGTTATGTTGCGCTTCTGATATGCCTTGGTTTGTATTTATGTTCTTTTCATTTTTACCTGTATTTGCATCCTTTCCATCACCGTGTTGCCCTCTCATAGTCATTCCTCATTACCCTACACTCATACCCTCTCATCAGGCCTCATTCAGTCAGGCCGAGCTTTTGTAAGCCATTCTTTTGCATTGTTTAATCCTCAACATTCGTTTTGAAACAAAGCAACCATGTGCCTTTGTCCTCCCTCCGTCTTTCTGCTAAAGCGCTAGAACAGAGACGTCGATTTATTCTAGACTTGGCCATGTTGAGGATCTCGCCCTTGTACCGTAGACAGGCGCTCTTGACTCGACGCCCAGTGTGTCCCTGCAAGCAGAACCCGCATCAGAGGCTGTGCTTGCGCGTTCCAAGTGTGTGTAGTTTTCGCTGTGTGCAGTGTACAGTGTAGATAGAACCTGTTGGACGGATCGTATTACACACGTTCGCCTATGCAGTTGGGATCTGTGTCTCGGCCGGGATCTCTGCAGCCGGGTCGAGCTCGGGTCAGCTAAGCCTCCGTGGCGTCGGGCACGGGCCGATAAATTCGAGTCCGTGCAGTGCTCCAACTACAAGAGATTCGTTCAATAGCGCTTACATGTATCCGTGTACAACTGGAAACACATGCTCATGGCAAGGCGGACACCCCCGCAGCAGAAGTGGGACAGTCAAAACACTCTTTCCCTTTATATCTCCTAAGAGCAGCTAGGGTGGCTCTCTTCCCGCTTCGCCTAAAGCAAAAACAAATTTGAAACTTGTTTTTCTAATGCTCTAGCTCCGCCTGTCGAAGCGCCGTTCCAGTTAACATTGTTTCGAGCAGTACATATGAAGCTGTACCTGAAGCAGAATTGTGTTACAGCAGAGGAATGGTCTAACATCGAGCCGCGTCCGGGCAAAATATAATTGAAATAAAAAGGGGCCTTTTCGAGAAACGGACGCGCAAAATCAGTTTTTCTTTTTTTTCGAAACATGCTTAAACGTTTGCCTGTTTCAGCAGATACCTGTAAGAGGTAAACGCATGATAATACACAAAGTGAAAGAGCATTAACATCTGAGTAAACTGGTGCTAAATATAGGAACATCTACATACAGGGAAATCACGCGCCGAAGTTTGTGCAAAACTGCGCGAGGGGGCATGTTCGCCATTTGTTTATATCCCAGAGCGTTGGACCTGTGCGCCAAAATTTCCGCTTGACCTGCTGGCCAGAATGCGTAATAAAGCACAAAAACTATCGCAATAATGTCTTAAAATTCCGGAGATATGCGCGTGCAAAAACGGCAAAAGTGAAACGCTCGAATTCAAGGCCGGATTTTCTAGATTTTGTTGCACAAAAACTGTTCGGTCGAAATCATTCGTTTTGCCTCTCTTTATCATCATATCTATCATCTATATATATATCATATATCATGTTACATCGCAGAGTAACACTACATACACATGTCTTGCAAGAGGCTTCACTGTAGTATTACGCGTTTCAACCCTGAAGAGCAGTTTAAGCAAATCGCAGTCCACATACCCAATAAGCACAGGTGATGGTTTCGGCGATGGCTACGG
This sequence comes from Ornithodoros turicata, assembly GCF_037126465.1. NCBI lineage: Eukaryota > Metazoa > Arthropoda > Arachnida > Ixodida > Argasidae > Ornithodoros > Ornithodoros turicata. The sequence continues at coordinate 1,248,598 of NW_026999337.1, read as the reverse complement.
GAACACTGATCTGTTTCTATTCAACCAACACGGGAAGCTGTTCTTTTCAAGCCAACTCTGGCACGAAAGGCAATCCAGTCTGGGGTGATCGCCGCGCAACAGTCTTCTATTGAGAGCTGAGTCTGCCGAGCCATTCAGCTCTTTTCCTTTCCCTTTTTTCTTTGCTTTAAACATATTCCCTCCCCCCCCCCTCATTCAGCTCAGGGCGTTTTGCACAGGCAATCCACACTAATTTCCTATTTGAACGTCAAAGCAGATCACATCAGATGAATGACTGCGATGTGAGAGTCAACCAGTACAATCAGCACACATAATCCGGTTAACTGCATCCAAACTCTACAAATTACGGTGCCTCACTATGAAAAGCCTCAAACGCTAGGGAGTAACTTAATTGTCATACACTTCACAGGATAGACCTGCATTTGCTTCCATGAGTAGAAAGTACCAAACTTGTCGTAACCGTTCATCGACGGGAAATCGGAAGAAGGAATGCCGACTCCCACGCGAACAGTTTCTACATCATTTGGAGGTGCAAGGATTTCTTGGGTTGTCCTTCATCTTTCTATTGTTCTGTTCATCAGCTGGATCAGTCACTCCGTGTACACATCGGCTGTTCACAGTAGCACTATCTAAGTCGTGATGATCGCTTTTCACGCCGAGACTGGGAGGTGGCACAGGTTCGAGTCCTGTCACCGGCTGTGCTGTCTGAAGTTTTTCTTTGGTTTACCGAAGAGTTCCCAGACGAACGTCGGCACAGTTCCCCCGGAAGTTGACCCAGGGCGCATACTAACCCTCTGTACCCCACTCCTTCCTGCTGTACTCTCTCCATCTGTACACTTCTGTACGCCGCGCATAGCCACTGTTGTTTGGCGGCGCCTACACGGAATTTTAAAAAAAATCTAAGTCGTAAGCGTCGAAGCCACCGAAACTACCGACGTTCCAATGGCCAATCTCTAACACAGGGGTGTCCCCCCAATGTGTTGCTCCACAGACGAAACCGTACTCGGCGAACGTCGTGCATTCTCAACAGGTCCTTGTCACATGTCACAGGAAACGTCAGCGCGCCCGTGACCCTAAAAATGGCCGCGCCCGTGATCGGCGGCCAAAGCGTTTGTAAACAAGGCGTTTGCTGTTTCTGTGCGCCGTTCAGACGCCTTTCGACCAGTGTAGTTATTTTTATTCGATAATCTCGTAGTAAAACGCGCATTTTGTTTATGCGGCCTCGTACTCTTGACCACTTCCAAAGATGTGATGACGACACGGCTCTGAGACGCACTGAGCCGATGCGATGTGCTGAAACTAAGGAGAAATGTGCTACCATGTTGCGGAAGAAGGGCCCTATAGTTGACGCTACCAAAACACGCTCATCTGTTGACTTTATGCCGACGGGAATATATCGGCAAGCGTAAAACGACATGTAAGCGAAGAAACATGACCTCAAAATGAGGTTTTCTATGACGTGTGACATCGGACAAGATGGCGGTTTTCCTAAAAGCACACGTTTGAGGGTAGTCACAAAAGCGGGGGGTGTATGTCACCCTGTGATTAGTAACAAGGCAGCTGGCGCAGCCAATAACAACTCTTCTCGGCTTTTGCGCCAGTGGCGACGTTGTTTTCGAAGCGACGCTATCGGGTGAGCTTCCCTCGACTCGTGAAATCGAGTGAAACATACGCGCAAGACGTGATCACAGTGTCGAGTGGACGACTGCACGGAGTAAGTCACAGACGGTCTGCACGCGCATCTTGTACAGGAGAAGACTGGGGAGAAGGGCTAATGTCGACAAACCAAAGGGCTTGATACCGTTCGAAACAGTAAATATTGTCAAAACGGAAAATGAAATGATAAACGAAACAGTGTTCGCATTGGGCGCGCTAAGGAGCTACTCTTTCACTCTTTCTCGGGCGCTCCGTGTTTCGTGCTCCTGGAGCAGCTATTAAACGGCACTTCGGCGCTAGAAAGCGCTCGCTATGCTGCTGCTATTCCCTTTCTTGCTTCCCTTTTTCCCCTTCCCTTTCTTTTCTGTGTTCTCTTTCTTCGCTTTCATGGAGAGGAGAGAAGAGGTCACGAGACGGAGCATATGACACCCATTTTTCGTGCACCCTCCAAAAGCTGGGGAGCGAAGAATACGCTCGCGTACGAAACTCAGTGTACGAGCGCAACCGCTTAACGGTAGGAGCGCCAAACACTCGCGCTCCGGAGCAGCCACTTAAAGGAGCAGTCTAGAGGAGCACAACTTTCTTTCTGTTTTTCGTGTGTATGGAATGTTATGCGCCCGAAAACATTTTTCCCACAATTAGTACGACCATAGCGAAATTGAGATGCCCGCAATAGCCCCCCCCCCCCCCCGCCCCACCCCACCCCCCGAATCTCCCGTGCGCGAGTCACTCTCCTTCGCATTCACGGCAGACAGGGGATGAGCGCCCCGACGCGCGTCACTATGTGACGTGAGTGGTAGGGACGCACGTCATTGGGCCTGAAAACATATGATCGAGGTGAGCAACACCACGCAGGCCGGAGCGTCTGCTACCACTTCGGCGACTATAGGCGTTCTCCGGCTGCACGATGTCCGAAACGGAGGATTTGAAGGCTGTCAGCGACACGACCTCGATTTCTTGGGACCGCTGACACCACGGGAAGAACGAGTGATGCACCACGAATCTAACTGTGTTGTACAGAGATACCTCAGTGCTTCCCGGCAGTGTGCAGCTTGGCTGTCAGTTTTCACTGTACAGTTTGTTCAGTGGCTAACAGGTGGCGCCACAATAGCGCCGTCATTGTTTGCTTTCTGCTACTGTGAGTTTTGTGAACTGCGAGTGCGTCCTGTGCCTTTTCCTGGTGTGGTACTGGCACTGTGTACAGTGCTGTCGCAGCAGGAATGTCTTCAGCGACGCTATCGAGACCTGGCAATTGGTGGGGACGTGTGGACGTGCAGTAGTTGCATCGCCATGCCGACCGAGCGGAGGAATATCTGCTGCAGTTCCATCGTTGACGTACGACAAAAACGCTCGGCGATGATTGATAAGCTGAAGTATGGACTGCATATTCGCAGGTCTCTATCAGGCTTTGTATCCTGGCCTTGAAATATAGCGAACGAACTTCTTCCTGGCTCATTCGGCGGAACCTTGTGCAAGCGACAGTCAGGCGTTGCCTTGACTGCGTTGACTGGGAGGTACCCGTGTTCGAATCCCGGTGGAGGCTGTGCTGTCTGGGGTTTTTCCTGGGTTTTTCTCAGACGCTTTCAGACATATGTCGGCACGGTTCCCTTACAAGTCGGCCCAGGACGCACATTCCCCGTCAGTGGTGACGTTGCCCACCTCTGTGACAACGGCGAGCCCTTTCACCAGCACCAGGTGTTGCCTTTCTTATTTACACAACCCTGAACTCCGCGCTGGTGAGCTATACACTTGGCTTCTCTTCATGTGGGTGCACGACAGATGAAACAGACTTTGCCGTGATTGGGAACTACGTCTGAGAGACTCCCTACAGCAAACGCCTCGGGAGTAATCTCGCTTTGAATGGCGCACTGACACGTACGTCGCTCCCCAGTTGTATACGTACAAGGAAAGATTACACAGAAGCCATGGATATGACTCCTGTGATCGCAGTCTTATTTTGTCGGACTGATATACGGTGAGGTTGGTATATGCTTGGTTTTTCAGAAAACATGATATAAATCATGTAATGAATAGCAGTCAACAAGAACCAGTTCGCAATATTCGTAGCAGACGTTTTTGTTTTTTTTTCTACCAACGAATGAGGATGGCTCTCTACCACAAACATCACACCACAGTGGGTGTGGTCTGCAGTTGGAGCGCCTCGACATGTCACCGCGGCAGCGACTTTGCAATTTAATTGCGCGCTGTTAAACAACATTGGACAGAAATGTCTTATAGGAATTCTTTTCATATATTACTTTACAGGACGACAGCAGTTTTTGGCCATGTTGGGACACAACTTTAATGCTCCTCTAAGGCGCCCATTGTGTCTGTTGGGGTGAGGGTGTCGGTTCACAGTGTGTTGGATGCCGAAGAACGACAGAAGACGTCATGAAACTGCCTGCGTGGTAAATATCGCACAACATGAGTAACTTAGCCATAGTTACATTTTACAGTTACTTTAACTAAAATTGTTAAGTAGTTACAGTTACGAGTTACATTCGAAGAAAAGCAACTTGTTACTGTAACTATAGTTACTGAAAACTTAACTAGTTGCAGTTGCAAGTTGCATTCGGAGAAGAGTAACTCATTACTAGAACTATAGTTACTGAAGAAAATAACTAGTTACAGTTACAAGTTGCTTGTAGCTTACTTACCACCCAAGACTGCCTACGTTCTCTTGAAACTCGGACCAATCAATACGCGGTTGTTCCTGACGTGGACCGCCGTTTGTCGTCGCCCGCCTTTGGACGTTGTGGGGTTGTAATTCCTCCATACAACGTCCCAGCACCGTCGTTAATGGCCGCTTTGTGCGGTCCAAACTCGACGTGCTTGAATGAAAAGCAGTAATTTTCGTTGCACTATATAGGCATTTGTGGTTTCCCCACAGTCGCTTTTGGAAGTGCTCACTGCGGATCCACTTTATTCAGAGTGTATCGTCTTGACGAAACGTTGAAAATTCCGGCATCAAAAACAGGAACATGTGAGACAGGAACTTCCTGTACGAGACCGATCAAAACATTGTTGTATTTGTTGAAGCGTCTTGCCTTAATTTTTGGGAGCTTGTGATGGCGGTTCCGACAAAATCGTCGTACGTAGAATATAGTTGTTCGTTAGTAACGATCACGCAGCTAGTTTATTTTCTTTATTCCGTTCGATGCAATATTTGGAATACGCGTAAAACAACCATAACTTTATTTTGTTATTATGATTCAGTTTCATCGTCTGGGCTGATACTCTACCCCATTGCTGGTGGTAATCTGGTGCATTACCTCACAGTCGCCTCACGTTTATGACCGAAGCCCTACGTTGTCCAAAAAGGTAACGTAAAGTAACACGTGTGTCAGTGTATTGCGCAGTATAATCTGAATTTGCACACATAACACAATTACGGCCAGACGTTGCGCGTAATGATATCGATAACACACCCGATTGGAGGAGAAAGCAACCCCTCCCTGTCTCCATTAACATAAACGAGAAGCGGCCTAAAAATGCGTTCGCTTTCTGCTTTAAAACAGTGAAGATATGCATTGGATGGTCACCGCCATAGAGTTGCCAGCGGTTTTAAGTGCTTGCTTTGCACAATGTAAATCAGGCGTAATCAGGGTAACAGCCGAACTGCAGAAATATGGCCTTTTGTGTCTTCTCTGATTATCCAATATATCCACACTCATCGGCACATAAATGAGGTCACTCTTCTTCGTATCGTGTGCGGTCGCTGCATCCTGGGCAGCATGCAAGTTCTACCTTAATCTTACCCTTATTCATTTCGAATCCATATAATTGAGTTTTTAGCTAGAACTTGCACTTCCGTGATGTCACATGAAGTAACTTGAGGTTTGCCACTCAATCAAGCCACCGATTCGGGACAAGACTTGCTGATAAGGTTTGCCGTATCTGGAAGCTGCTCTCAGTAATCTTCATCAAGGGCTCCCCACCAAGGCGCACGGCTCATGATTAAGTCAAAATCGAAACCTGCGCATTTTTCTCTTTTATCTAAACAAATACGACGCTCTGGTTGATCAAATTTGTATTTCTCTTCTATACACTTCACGTACGGTCGAGTAGAACTGTAATAACAAATTCAGTGGACGTCTCCAAACTGTTCCTTTAAGCGACTAGTGCTGGCACATAGGCAGATAAACACGACAATTGAAACACGCAAGAAAATTGAATGTTTAAAAACGAGACATCGTCAAAGGAAAAAAAAAAAAGAAAGCCATACAGCAGCGGGACGACAGGCCGCTTTTCATTTTTGAGGCTCAACTACGTTAACCGATGCCCCGACGACTGGCCAAAACGACTCTCTCGGTGGACAGGTCGAGCACTCACGTCTCTTCTACGTCATGCCCTTCACTCGTCAGACTCGTCAGACACGGATGTCTTTTAATGTTTCAGCGTGGTTCAATTGAGTTCGCTCGACGTTGTGGCCAGCGTCTATTTCACTGACCTTACATGTATCAAGTCACTCAACAAAAAACAAAGAAGTTCTGACAGCCCAATGCGCTTACACATTAAGTGTCAGGTTGGACTCGGTCATTAGATTTCCGAAAAGAACTCACGCGGGTTCAAATCCGGGCGCCGGCCATGCTGTCTGTGTGCTTTCTTCCTGTATGCTTTCTTCTTGTGTGCCTGGGTCTTCCCCAGACGCTCTAAGACAAGTGTGGGCACAGTTTCCAGTGAAGTGTGTACAGAACGCACGATATCCCCCCGCGATTGTCGTGACGTTGTCCGTCTGAGCGTGCCAGACTACGGGAAGCAGTTCCATCGTCACCACTAGCACCACCGCTGCAAAGAGATGAACCGAACCTCTCACATGGCCATTTGAAGGCTAGCCGGTTGATATAGCTATTTACCGCCTTTTCTTTTTTCTCTTTATGTGGCATGTGGGGCATTCCACACTTGCATTTGAACAGCGAAGCAAACCGCTATGGAGCATGAGCGCGCACTCTACAGCAAGGAAGAGCATGCGTTTGAGGTGCACAAGGATAAAATGTGCGCATCGGAAACCCTGTGGTAACCTTGTTGAACCGCTGTTAAATAAATATGTAATGGCAAGGATGACGTAGTAAGTGACGTGTCAACCACGCTGTCGTCGAGCCTTAATGGGATTGTTCGTGGGGAAAGGTAGGCTGCATAGAGCAGACTGTTTATTGTGAATGAGTCAGGTGCATAATCGTAGCAGGAATACTTCCCTTACGTGCACAACTGGAGAGATGTGGTCTAGTTGGTAGCTGTTCATCGTACGCACGTGCATACTGTTGAAACCTCGCCCCCACCTCCATCATGGAAAAAGAACAGCCATCGTGCGGTCAGGCGGTCCAGATTTTGTACCGAAGAATTGTTGTAAATATATGTAAGGAAAAAAAGCTACTGTCTGTCATTTCTTGTTGTCTGTGTACACTGACATCAACGTCATAACCACGTTACACAGGACGATATTGAAAGCCAGTCACAAACGCTGACGTCTGAGATGGACCTGACTTGCTCTTATATTTAGTCCTTTTGTGGCTAACTAATGGTCTTAATCGCATCAGTCTCACAGATCAGTCTTTCTGACTGGCATTTAATAGCGACCTGGTCCCAAAAATTGAGGTACGGTGCAGGACAAAGGATTGCGGGACACGAGGTCTGCGTAATTTTTCTTCAGCGTGATACTGTGGCCGTCTACACGACAGAGAAGTCGAAAACAGAAGAACAATCCGTTACTGCTACGGCTTTCGACTTGTCCTCACGTGTCGGCGGCGACACTGTCACGCTGAAGAAAAAGTACACCGACCTCGCGTCCTGTAAACTCTTGTCAGGCACTCTGTTCTTAACATAAAGGTAACGGGAATATACTTGCTTAAGGCTACGATAGAGCCTCTAAGCAGAGAGTACGGAATTCAAGGCAACAGTAATCTTAACAGAAAGGTAACGGTGATAATTCCATAAGGCTATACACACAAGCCTCTACATAAGAGTCACACTTTGGAAAAGGCCTTAGTTTCGCTTTCCGTACGCTTCTATTACTGCTTCCGGTTATGGAACTGCTCTTAATTAGCTGATGTGGGGACCCCTTTCACCTCTCCGGGGACATGCTTCAGCCTTAGTGGTACTAAGCACGCATACCAAATTTCGCTTCAGCTAAACGGTATATTTTTCAGGACTGCAGGGGAAATATTTGTAAATATGGACCTTTATTTGCATCGAAAGGTATGCATTCGGGGACGAGCGAGCGCGCGCGAGAGAGATGCATCCTGAACATCCTATGGCGTGGCTTTCGGGACATTTATTGATGGAAATTAGTCATCGTATAAAAGAGGATTACTTGTGCTGTATCAGAATACAATACCAAACAACATGTTTAGTTTCCGTTGCTGCTTCTGTTTCAATTCCTGAGGTGGAAAGGTGATGAGGTCTATTGATGGAGGTGCTTGCCGTAGTCGGGCAACGTCACGACTATCGCAGAGGGGGTCGGGCGCCGACTTCACTGCGTCAAGCCCAACCGGAACCAGAACCGAAAACCGGAAAGAACCATTATTTTTTGCAGGAAATGAACCAGAACTGAACCGAAAAGACCGCCGCCATATTGAAGCTGAAGCGGAACCGAACCGATTTAGAAAATATCTGCTACCGTTTGAAAACCGGTTTGAAAGCATCGTTCCAAAAGTGACCGGTTTCATGCGACATTTTTTGCGACCCGAGTCTCTGCAGTACAAGCGGAAATGCATAGCTGGACGCCCGGCTATAGATGGAGACAACGTCGAACCACCGCGCCCTGTAGTTTTGTTTTCCTGTGGACAAGGGTGCTTGTCAGAGCTTTGCGGGTAGCTAGGACACGCGAAAAGAAATACAGCTTTGGGAACTCTCATACCGTTTATTTTAGGTACCTTACAGGTCTACCTTGTGCAATGAACCGGTTCGGAACCGCTTTTGGAGCATCTTCAACAGGTTCGAAATCGATATATGTGTCTTCCCGGAGCTGAACCGGAACCCAACCGGGAACAAAAATCGGTTTGATGCGCTGCTTCACTGGCAACTGTGAAGACATTTGTCTTAAAGCGTTTAAGAACATCAGCGTCTCAGGTGTCCATTTCAGTAATACATCATTCCTGCACCCGTGACCACTACGGTTAGTGTTCCCTGTAATGAACTACTTCCAGCTTCCAAAACAACGTCGTGTCTGCACGCGAATTCCGATTTGACACCTTACGTCGCAATGCGTCCTGCATTAGAAGGAAAACATTTCGCTTTGGAGCGATTTCTTTCTACAAAGTGCTCTTAAATGTTGAATAATACATCGAAAGAATCAATGCAGTCGTCGTCCCGTACGACGCAGTTTCTCGAGCTTGGCTGAGTGAGCGGGTGTGAAGCAATTTCCCCCTCCCTAAGCCTAACAATCCCCCTATTCGTCACTTGAGCGTATTCTCTCTCTTCCTTTTTTTTTTTCTATTTCATCAGCTGCTTCAGCAATCCCTGTTCCTTTTCGTTGGAATCATTCTCCGCTTGGTCGCACTATAAATTTGATTTTTGGTGGAACTAGACGAAAAGTACACTGAGAAATGCACCCCGCTCAGTTCTGGAACCTCAAGGTGAGATGACTGCATTGATGGAAAATATCATAAAGAGCATGCAAAGGTACCGGAAACGAAAAGTTATGTATTCGAGATCAGGAAGTATGAGTTTGCTATGAGATTTCGGACCCTAGAGAATCTTAGTATACCGCACCCCGGGGTGTCTTCGGCACCCAATCAACGGACAAAATTCACGCTGTCATTAGTCCCGATTACTTTAACTTGACGTTACAATCGGTATAATAAAACTCGCTAAGAGTGAGTATAGAGAGCAGCAGTCCGTTGATAATGTCACCGTGAAGGCCTATACTGACTAAGAATCTTTTCAGTTGATTGGGTGCGGCAGACACGATACTTGGGAAGCAACGTTATCAATGGACCAGCTCCCGTGGCGTTACGGTGACCACCCCGAGACTGGGAGGTGACCCGGGTTCGGCTCTGGCTGTTGTTGTCTGGGTGCTCAGACGCTTTTCAACAAATGTCGACACACTTCCCCGTGAAGTCGGCCCAGGACGCCCATACCCCCTGCGACAATCGTGACGTCGCCCGCCTAAACCTGACCGACTACGGCGAGCACTTCCATCATCACCACCACGTTATCACGTTCTTTATTAACAGTGGACCGTTGGTAAGGTGGCTTTCAAAGTACCGTGTTTACCGCGGCCAATCAACTGATAAGGTTCGGAGTCATGCCGTTGGTTGGGTTGGTGCGGTTGTTTCATGGTGACGTTATAAACGGTCTGCTAAAGGCATATTCCGACATATAGCGCAAGAAAATAGCGCAATATTTTCCTCCTCGCAGTGTTACAAACAGCAAAACATTAGAGCTTGCCGGAGTTGGGCTCGTGTCAACTTTCGCAGCGCTAATATTACCACTACATTCGTGTTGGCCAATGAGGAGGCTCTCCAGAGATGTCGTCGCGGAACTCTTGGGGTTGTTTTGCTTCCGCATTTCACGGCACGGCGACCGCATTGGAACCGGTTAGTTTGTTATCCAAAGTATATCGTAATTTTCTGTTTAGTCAATTAATGGAACTTGCTCATCCTCATGCAGCCAAACTCCCCAGGCGCCATGATGGGAGGGACTGGAAACGCCCACCGAACTTCCCCTAAATTATAGCGCTAGCGCCGCTTGGCAAGGAAGAACCGTCTGATGATAGTGAGCGCTGTTTTGTAGTGCTATGTTAGTACGCTGCTGTATGTCGGAACAGGCCTTAACACTCAATAATATTTCAGCGCATTACACTATGGAGGACAAGCACATTCAGAATGACACCGTTCTGTCTTGTGTTGTTGAAAACGGGAGGTTTTCTCTAACGCTGTGCAAAGCGTTAAAAAAAATGACATATGCTCCCTGTCCTCAGCAAATAAGGAAACAGCGCTATCACTCTGCATGTGCTTGGCCTTCAGGGTATGATACAGTGAGAGTTTTTAGATTGCACACCATCTTGACTTCTTTTCCGCATAGCGTTGTCGTGGATGATGCAATTAGCGTAGAAGGACAAGCACAGCACAAGCTTCACGAGCCCAGTTGCATACTTTTTTTCCCACAATTTTCATTCTGCACATTTGTGTGTGTGCGTGTATCTGCGGTTCCTGAAGCATTTTTAGCGTAGGATATTTGAATTCATTCGAAATTTATAATGCGATAGGTCTTAAGGCATGTTCCGACATGTAGCTGAGCGCTAATATAGCGCCACAAAACAGCGTGCAAAAACAGCGCTCACTGTTATCGGACGGTTCACACTTGCAAAGCAGTGCTAGCGCTATAATTTAACGGAAGTCCGGTGTCCGTTTCCGGTCTCTCCGATCATGGCGCCTCCGGATTTCAACAGCATGTGGACGAACAACTCCAATCAACTGACTGAACGAAAAATTACCAGAAATTTTGGTAGACAGACTCGCCGGTTCCGATGAGGTGCCATGCCGTGAAATGCGGAAGCAAAACAACTCCACGACTTTCGCTACGTCATCGCTGAAGGACCTCACTATTGGCCAGCATCAATGCTGTGCAAATATTCGCGCTTAAAAAGGTTTACACAAGCTCAACTCCGGCAAGCGTTTGGCAGTTTGGAGCACTGCGAAGAGGAAAATATCGCGCTATTTTCTAACGCTATACAGCAAATCGCTGTATGTCCGAGCAGGCCTTGGGAGGGCATCTTATTTTTAACAGCTCGAGCAACCTTCGTGGGTCTTCGGGTGTAGAATTAAGAGGGGCTTGCATATTGTTTCACTCTATTCAGGTCATCAGTTAAGTATTGGTATATGTAATGCAACACAGTTAACAAGAAGTCCATGTACGCTCCTTTGTTCAAATAATCCACACACCTTCTTCTTACATGTTGCCATCAAATGGTAACAGCTAAACCAGATTTGAAACAGATATGATTGCTTCAGCGACATCGCTGCCGCTACACCTTCAGCGGGAGCGGGAGCGATATCTTTCTGAATTACAGCGACTGATCGAAGCCAAACCAAAGCGAACCAAATCTGCTTAGGGTTTATCGTGTAAATTCTTTCAATAAAATTTCCGGATAATGATTTATTCACTCGTTTGATTTTCCGCCCGGAGTCCCACAGGCGTTCTACGCCAGGTTTGTCTGACGCTCAAGAGAAACACGAGCACGACTTTCGCAACGAAATAGGTTTGTTACACACATCAGGGTCTGCTGGAGCTCAACCGTGGGGATGCTCCAGCGCCTCTCTTGTTTGCCTCCCTCTTTTACGAGGAGAGAAGAAGAACAGAGAAGAAAACAGAACTATCCCATTTCTGATAAGCCACCCCCATTGAATTTGATAGCCGACGCTTTCCTTGCTGTGAGGTCAATAGCTGTCAGTGTTTAAGGTCTCCTAAGGTCTTTTATCCCTTAAGGTGTATTTTATCTCAAAGCAGCCCTCTGTCACACACCCGTGTGATCTCCGCCAAAGTCTCCGCATCTCTAGCTGACGACACCGTAAAATCGAAACCGGGTGTGAGCATGCCATTCATTTTTCTTGCTTATCTCCGAAACTATGGACGACGATGCAGTTTTTCGTATATGGCATCCACATGCAACTTCCAGTGGAATGCAACTGGAATCTCAAAAAGTGAAGTAATGCGGCAATGGCGTCTTTCTGAGATTGTACGGCAGCCATTGCGCAGAAGTCGGTTCCGTGATGTCGTTGTTCAGTCTGCATAGTGTGATCGATATCTGCGTCGGCGAGTTGTCGGCATCGCTAACGACGGAAACTGCCGATCACTCTCCGTGTCGGCCGGCTTTTGTCGCGTGTTGCAATCGCTGTAGTGTGACCGCTCGGCCGATTACAACAACGACTGGCCTCGCCGACAATGTTGGCGAGAAGTCTTGGTCGTGTCGTCGTAGTGTGACACCTGCTTAAGAGGCATAAAACCGTTTTTGTTATTTTCTTCATTTCTTTCTGACCTTACGCTGCCTCTCTCGGGAAGCACGCTGAAGGCTCACTATCGACGCCCCCAATGTGTGGCTCTCTTAAGAAATCACATTTCGCGTTGAGTATGGGACCGAGTGAACGGTTGGGATCTGCTAGACAAGTGACACCCGTATTAATGGGACAGACACTTGGGTCCACGTGTTGCCTTGTGAATGAAAACGACTGCGATTGGCATGGATGTCGAGCTGCATTTCAAGCATATGAGAGAAAGGGAAGTAATAAACCCCTCAGAAAATCTGCAGGGAAGGTCTTATGACTGTATTCAGGCTGTGCAAGTAATAATGTCAGGCACATTGTGCCTGGACCTGGACACATAGGACTGCGGGAAGTCCCGTGCTTACGAGAGCCAGTATAGAGGACCATCTGTTTACAAACATTTGACGTCACGAGAAGACCGGATCGAGCTTATATTTTGCTGTGGTGGGTAAAGCGGGAGAAACGCGTCGGCTGATAGACTTATCAAGCTGATAGTGCCCACGAGCATGCTTTGCGCGGTTGTGTTACGCAGTCAATGACGTAGGGGCGCAGGTCGTCTATATAAATGGCCGAGGCTACACCTGCTCTGACGTCAGAGCTTGTTGCCTCCGTGTGTTCAAGATTTTGTACCTCGCCAACAGAAACAAAAAAGGTGGGGGACTGGTGTAGGTGGGTGGTAAAGGTGGGGGACCGAAGAGGGGGTAATGAAAAAAGGGTCACGTTTCGAGCGAAAGCTCTTTTTCAGGCTAGAGGAACGGAATGAGGGGAATGTCGGGGAACATGCTGTACATATTGCCCAGCCCGCTAGGGGGCCAACACAACATTAGTGTAAGAGGGCGGCATGTTGCAGCATGTGCCGACAAACTGTAATCCTAGAATGTGTCTGTCAAGGCCTCCGGGATGAGTGGAGTTGACGTGGTAGATAAGGCAGCTTTCTTCCCGCTTACGTGAATTGGAATCGTTGAAGCCGGACCGAAGAACGATAACTCGAGCGTTATCAGCGCTATGGGTCGAACTGGAAAAATGCTTCGAAATCAGTGTCATTTGGTGGTTGCTGATGTTATCAGATTGTTGTAAAAGTATTAAGCGGCGGTGTTCGCGGAACCTTTCGTGTAGTTTCCTCTCGGTTTCTCCTATGTATAGAAGATTTGGGCAGATAGAACAAAATATTGCATATATTATGTTCGCTGACTTGCATGTGTAGTGGCCGGACTTGTAAATATATCGACCATTGGAGCCCTGAAGGCGATAGTTGGGTCCGACATGGGCACCGGGGTCACTGGCATGGAAAAGTCCCATTTTCTTCATTGTCATATTTTTTTTTTTATGCGGCTGCGAACAAGAAGGGCCCTCAGGATTGGGGGGCGTCTGTAGGTTGATGGTGATTAATGTTTTTATGGCGCACCAGCGACGAAGGGCGTCTGTAGGAAATTGTCGTGCCAGTGGAGAGCTGTCCGAATTTTGAAAGGTCCTCCGAGCCGGGCTTGATTTGTCGCATCAAGTTAGAGATGGCTGGGTGATACTCATCTGTTAAAGGCAATGATGATTTTTTGTTGGAGGTTGCTGGGATAAGAGTGGCCGACGTGGGGAAAGCCGCAACGCGGGCGGCAGTCCTCTCAAGGAGGGGCAAGGGGCGAACCACGGGAGGTGAAAAAAGCTTTAATTTTGGCAAGTTGATTTAGAAAATCTGAATCCTCACTGCAGATGCGGCGCAGCCGTAAGAACTGTGGAAAGGCAATAGAATCCTCGACATGTCTAGAGTGGCAGGAAGAATAGGACAAGTAGGTGTGAGAGTCCGTTTTTTTTTTCGTTTTTTTTGTAAACGATGCCTGTCTGCATTTTTGAAGGTAAAACTGATATGGTGAGATCTAAGAAGTTTAAGGCGTCGTGCGAAGAGGCAGACGTGAACTTGATCGTCGGGTGAGAATTACTGAAAGCGTCGATGAACTCTTGGAGCTCCGAAGAGGAGAGCGTGGTAGTAAAACAAAAAATGCCGTCTGTATAGAGTTTAAAAAATTCCGGTTCGGGCTTATCGCATTTGGCAAAGAAACGTTCTTCTATAAAGCCCATAAATAGGTTGGCGAAGGAAGGTCCCATTTTGGTTCCCATGGCAACACCACACTTTTGGTTATAAAAGTTTCCGTTGAATTGAAAAACATTGAGGGTGAGTACGAACTCGGCAAGCCGATGCACGGTGTGCGTTGGTGGATCTAAAATACAGAAAGGATATAAAATACCTATATTACTATTGATATAATACCTTGGATATAAAATACCTCGCCAACGACGACCTGTAGAAGAAGACTCGTTATTTGCTCGACACCCTGACATGCAGTACAAAGCGTGCCCGATGTAATGGGCCATTTGTCACAACCGATTTAGCCAGTAATACTCCTCGCATGCCGCGGGACATGCAGAAAACGCCAGCGTTTCTCTCGGCGACTGGAAAAGATATGGGCCCGTGCACTGTCCTCTCACATTTAGACGAGGCAGTGCAGCAGGTCTTAAACGGATTTGCAACCCTAAGTTAGAAGCGCAGAAAGGTTGACAACCAAGAACGAAGATCGCATCGAACCCTAACCCGATTTGTGATCTGAGACGGCGGCATGTATGAGAATATTGCGGCTGAGCGAGAACGTGTCTTTACCGAACCGCGCCAGCAAATGAATCGCAGCTATCCAAGTTATCACAACCCCTTTGAGACGACAAAGTTAAGTTATGTAATGCAGCTTTGAAGCAGGCTGTCTTGTACGACACATGGAACGTCTCGGTATAAAGGCGTGCAGTTTGTTACATTGAGAAACCTTGGTGGTTTTCTACGCATACGACACCTGTTATTTAAGAGAAAGAGAATGAACAATGTAACTAGTTAGAGATACAGTTACAAGTTCAAGCAACCTTGGTACAGGACAGACACTCTTTAAGAGAAGAAATCCGAGTAAATGCAGATCTCAAACCTTTTATGTTAGCACTTTACTATCCAACCGTAGTTGCCGTCAGTGAGCTTACAGCGATTGAGCCCAAACGCATCTCGTATCAGAGTAAAAAGATATACAACCTGAGCGCCGAGGGCTGCACGCTAAACATTGTACAGAATGGCAAAAAGAAATTTGTCACCTGATGCGTGGAAAGCCACCGAAGAACACTCAAGTTCCTCTCGAGTGGCAGCTAATTAAAATTACAAATTACTTTCCCAAAAAGCAAAAAAAAAAAAACATGTCGTAACTATCACTGGTTAGTGTTTACTGAGAAAGGCAAGTAT
The DNA here is from genome assembly GCF_037126465.1 of Ornithodoros turicata. Taxonomy (NCBI): domain Eukaryota; kingdom Metazoa; phylum Arthropoda; class Arachnida; order Ixodida; family Argasidae; genus Ornithodoros; species Ornithodoros turicata. Next base: position 1,232,698 of record NW_026999337.1, on the reverse strand, counting down.
TTAGAGTTATACGAGTAGTGTTCAAGTCAAACCGGGACTTTTCATTTTTCGCAAAAGTAAAATGAACTTACAGGCGAGAAATTATTTTTTTCTGCGTAATTTTTCAAGCTCCATCAATCTCAATCTCCAGCTGCACTAATGCACTTGTCCCAGCGTTTCACGGTGCAGGAACGTCGGCCCATACTCCGTTGAATAGTCCTTTCCGATTTTGGTGCTTTCGTATTTTTCAAATCATGCGATGTGTCGGCTCACAAGTGTCTAAGCGTTATATACCTTAATCCTCCTATTTCCTTTCCCTCTCATCAGCTGTAGTAAAACTCCTGTCTCTTTGCCGGTTGTTCAACTTCCCCCGAGCAGGACCACATATAGAGTACTAATCTTCCTTCTGATCATTTCATCCTTCTCACTACAGGTTTTATGCAACGCATATTGCACTGTGTGTAATATGCGTGCAATAATAGGGAGGTGTAGAGAGGTGTAAATAATAATAGAGGTGTAGCGAAATGCGTCGCCACAATGCCACAAGTGCAACGCGTGCTGCGTTAAATAAACTTATATATTATACGCAATTCATTATTTTGCACATTAAAATGAGTTTGAAAAGAAAGCGCGGCAAAGTGCAAATTATCCGACTCTGATGCTTTATATGTATTGCACTGTCGTGCAAGGATACTTTCACTTTCTTTTACCCTTTGTTTTTGCCATTTTTTATTTCTTTTTCACATTCCGATTGTCTCCTTCATTTTCTCTCAAAGCCCAAACTGTCGCTGCGCTTTGCATGTTACGTAGTAGCACGATCCACATTTGTGGAACGACCATCTCCCCATTTTTCTATAAATATTCATCCATCTACGCTTCCCGTCAGAGACGGCCCCGTTTCGGTGGAAGGCAAACACTGATTATCCTACGATAACAAAGATCAACTGTGCTGCAACAGCATTTCCATCATCAAGCTCTTACTCGATGGGAAACTTGTCGCAGCATGGAAATGCTACAGCAACATTGCACAACAACAAACAAACAAACAAAAAGAACAGAGCACAGTTTCGCAGGTTCAGAGCGTTCGTCGATTTCTCGTGCATGTCGTACATCAATGACGTGGCGCTCTTTGGCCCAAGTAGCCCTTGCCCCAAAGAACCTCCAACTACATACACACTTTCTTATGTTCGAAGACAATATCATGATTCAGAACAAGCCTCAGAATGTATACGTCATCACCTAACGAAATCAATTATGAGATGCATTAGGGTCACTCATAGAAAACTGAAGCGAGCTCTAACACATTGGGCGTTTATTCTCCCCTCTTTCGAGGAGCAGTGCAAGGTACACTTTCCACAATTTTATCAGTATCTCCTCCAATTCCACCCGACCCTGTTCCTGGGTGATGTACCAGTTGTGCCATTTCAAAGGTACCCCACTGCTTACGAGACATTTATATTCTCAATAAGGTCTGAGGTTTTAACTTGTTCATTTAGACTACCACAGTTTCAGTTTTATTTACAAACATAGTTTTCGTTTAATTACCATATACTTACCAGCATTTGGCGCATTATGGCCATAGTTGTCGATGCTCCAGGAAAACCCTAATCATCATCATCATCTAACACATTGGGCGATGATTAATAATGAGAAACGAGAGACATAGCTGTAGTTTCAGATTCAGCTGCTGGGAGATTTCACGCCGAATCAGGCAGGGTGGTTCCGTCGACCTCTCCATTTTTTTTTCTTTCAAACATATGCTAGAGCCTTGTCCCTAGGTGGCATATTGGCGTTGAAAGTAGTTGAAAATAATTGGTGGTTATTTTTTAATTAATTATCGTTCAGATGTGGGCATTTCGACCACTGTGCTTCCTACGAAGTTTGACGCCACGTATCTTCATAACTATTCAACATATTCAGCGGAATTTTTTCCCAGATATTTTCAGGGGTGGATAGCATTGGCATCCAAACAGGTTCTAAAGATTCTAATGTTTGCCTTTGAGGAGATAAAAAATCGCAAAGTTGCCTCATTTGTAAAATATGGTACGTTTTGGGAACCTCACTAGTCGTCTCCCAATTGGGATACCCGAAAGTAATGTACATCATTGTGTTCGTCTCGAAATGCCCTTTCTTCTCGTAGCAAGTACACCGTATTGTGATTTGGGCAACGCACCCAACAGTCTTTTTGTGGGGGTGTCTACCCAACATGCGTAGATTCAACAGCGCGGATCACAATGGTCCCACTAGTGACACCGTTCATGTTACTCACAAACGTTCTTCATGACGACTCAAAAGAACACATAAAAAATGTTTCAGAGATGGGTGAAGTTACGCTCGTAACGAAACGTTGTTCGCAACACTACGTGCGTTAAGCATGGTTCACACTAGTGCGTTCTGCTGCGTGCGGGTGCTGGCTACCGTGGCAAGAGATACGTGCTCGTCCTCCCGCAGCAGAACGCAAGGAGTTCGCCCCAGCTCAACTTTTTCCGACGCACGCAGCAGCCCTCAAGCGGAGAACGAATCGCGAGGCCGCCTTCAGATCGTGCGCAGTAGGTTTCTCTCTGCGAGACTGTTTTCAACATGGCGGCCACCGGAGTGAAAGGCGTTGAAACTCCCGCTCGGCGTTCATTGGCTTACAGTTTGGTGACGCACGCATTCGGACGCAGGTATGTGAACAGCGGAACGAATTGCTTCCAACGCACGGATACGCACGCACGCACCCGCACGCAGCAGAACGCACTATTGTGAACCATGCTTTACGCGAAGTTACGTTGCGAACGACGCTGCGTTACGAGCGTAATTTCACTCATCTCTGAAGCACTATTTCTTTTTCTTATCCTTAACTCCTTGCTAATTTTGTTCCCGATAGCTTCCGATGGCGATGGCTCCCGACTCCTATGTTTTTCCATTTCAATTCAGTTGAAATTCAATTGTTTATTTCGGTGAACCAATAGGAATGGTGCAAGCGAGCTGGTGTACTGTAGAAAGGGGTAACATTTCCCCGAGGTTGAGTAACACACGATACGAACAACACAACACAAGACTCAAGCAAGCAATGAAGCTTTCATACAGAAGGTACAGTGACAAGATGCGAACAACAGGGTGAAGGGAAAAGGGAGAGTGGGGGGAATATGTTTAATGCCGATAGAAAAGAGAAGAGAAATGTTAGTCATGATGTAGGCTTGGGGGGCTGTTCCCAAAAGCAGACAAACAAACCAAAGGAGGATAAAATCCGGGGACGGGATTTCGGGATTGTGACGATTTCAGATGGTGCTTCCAATTATAGTCCTGCGCGAAATCAGAATTATCCAACCCGCATCCGACCAATCCGCGTATTACGAGCGAAAGCAGTACAGACGCGTAAGAAATTGAGCAACTTGATGTACTTTCTGTGTTTTGATAAAATGCGTCGACCGCACCCGACTCGCCAACCTACGAAACCTAGACCTATAGACAACAAAAATCTAGACTCGCCACTGGCAACAACGTGTGGGTCACCCGTGTCTCTCCGAGGGTCCCCCGGGCCGTGCAGGACTCTACTTCCAAGTTCATTTACCTCAAGTGATTATATCGGCGTGCTGTGCGCTGTTCATGTGCGTTTTGTCAATTCTACCTTTTCCCGCAGGAAAGCACTTGAAAATTCGTACTATAATCACACTCGTATAATAGAGACGGCGAAACGGTTAAATTTGATTTATTTATTTATTTTTGTTACGATTCTGCCACTCGTTTTTTTATTCATCTGCAGTTCACTGTTGCGCGTGAAAAGAAGACGAGTCCCGCTATACTTGAAGTAACAGGAAACATTACTCATAATTCCACAAACGAAACGCTAAAAAAAGAAAAGAGAAAAGAATAAACGAATGGAAAGAAACCAAACACTAAACGGTTTACAACATCGTCGTTGCTTGTCACATTGTACGATGATGAACACACGATCTGAGAAAACACAGAAGCCCGTATTCACCAGCCGGCTTGAGCCATTCGTTGAGTGACGTCGGGTTTAAATCGATCACGTGATCTCTCCGGCTATGAAGAGCGGTTGACCAAAGTGTGACCACAACGCATGCGCACTATTGACATTGTCACGAGATGGTTGGGTGTTGTTTCCAATGCAGCCCCCAATAGACGGATTATCTCCGATGAATAGAAGGATTAGCCATTGTGTAGGGTACACCACTAGAGGGCGCTACGAGCGACGCCTCACCACTAGGGGCCGCTGCTGTCGCATTCCGCGGATGACGTCATTGCTCCTTCGGGGAGCATGGTGAGAGATAGCGGGAGGCATTGGATGGCGATGCGAAATAGAGCGCCCCCTTGTGCAAGGCTGTGGTGGCGCTGCGGGCGACATGACAGACGCTCTCGGTGGCGGCTCTCCACGGCGGTGTCATGGTCTCGTGACCGCGATACGCGGCGTCGGCGGCAAAAGGGTTTTGGGTCCAGCGTTGTGTACGAGTCTTTGAGCGAGTTTATATTAATCTCACTCCGTTTATTGTTCAACTGATGGTTGTTGTATGAGAGCTCAATTGCTATGCTGTGAGATTGGGGTGTACGGCACGCATACGGCATACGACAATATAAATAAATAAATATAAACAAAAGGACGTGCACGATAAATTACGCCACATTATTATGGCTTCCCGTGTTGCTACACTTTGCATTATAAAGGCGCTTTCGCTAACCAGTCCGTTCACAAACAGCCGTGTGCATCCCTTGGTGTATTTATTAGACTTGGATACTTTCCTTTTAATTGCCTAATAACGCTTTTGTGACTCGAGCGCGTATATTAGAAGGCTCCAGACTCGCGCAATATTATTTTGGTGATGGCGCATATGTTCAGACAAGAGCGGAGGAAAGTTGTTCCCCCCATTTGCTTTATGTATTTATTCACCTCAGTATGTCATTCTCACATACTAGTTTAAATTTAATTAGCGATTAGTAATACTGCAGTATATGCAATTTAGCACACTACAGTGCTGTAAGATATATTGTACAAGCGCCTTGGCTGCAGAATCACTGGGTGGATATCTGTAAAATTTTAGTGCCTTCTTTTCTGTGGTGGTCTCACTAATAGGGATTCAGTTAAGTGTTGTGGCAATTCCAATGTAAACAGTCATCTGCTATATTGGAAAGTGAGTGATTATGGTCAAACAAGTCAATTAACATGATACCTTCTACAATACCATCTGTGATTCCTAAATGTCAGTATACAACAAGTCAGTATATGACAAGGTATGAAGAAATGTTAACGTAGTGCATGCTATTCAAAGCAAGTTCTTCCACATCCCCCCCCCCATCTACAAACACCCAGAAAACAAAAACAAAAAAACTGGTCTTGGGTTTGCCTCTGGAAACATAATTTAACTACACAAATGCAGATATGTGCAGCCAAACACATTTGCCATAAGGAAAGCATGAAGATTATTGCAGTTGCAACGGTCATGTCAGTAGGTCATGTACATCTTGGTATTTTCGAAATTTCCCAAACATTTCCATGTCTTTTATATTCAACATACTGGACATCTAGTGTGCAACACTTGATATCGAATCAAAATCTGAGCCAGTATTGGGTCATGAACACACCGGTGTAACATGAGCAACAAAAAGGCAGACCACATGTCAACAAGTTGCAAACCGTTGTTTCATCTTGCACATTTGTCATGCTCATCTTGGTATTTTCGAAATTTCCCAAACATTTCCATGTCTTTTATATTCAACATACTGGACATCTAGTGTGCAACACTTGATATCGAATCAAAATCTGAGCCAGTATTGGGTCATGAACACACCGGTGTAACATGAGCAACAAAAAGGCAGACCACATGTCAACAAGTTGCAAACCGTTGTTTCATCTTGCACATTTGTCATGCTCATCTTGGTATTTTCGAAATTTCCCAAACATTTCCATGTCTTTTATATTCAACATACTGGACATCTAGTGTGCAACACTTGATATCGAATCAAAATCTGAGCCAGTATTGGGTCATGAACACACCGGTGTAACATGAGCAACAAAAAGGCAGACCACATGTCAACAAGTTGCAAACCGTTGTTTCATCTTGCACATTTGTCATGCTCATCTTGGTATTTTCGAAATTTCCCAAACATTTCCATGTCTTTTATATTCAACATACTGGACATCTAGTGTGCAACACTTGATATCGAATCAAAATCTGAGCCAGTATTGGGTCATGAACACACCGGTGTAACATGAGCAACAAAAAGGCAGACCACATGTCAACAAGTTGCAAACCGTTGTTTCATCTTGCACATTTGTCATGCTCATCTTGGTATTTTCGAAATTTCCCAAACATTTCCATGTCTTTTATATTCAACATACTGGACATCTAGTGTGCAACACTTGATATCGAATCAAAATCTGAGCCAGTATTGGGTCATGAACACACCGGTGTAACATGAGCAACAAAAAGGCAGACCACATGTCAACAAGTTGCAAACCGTTGTTTCATCTTGCACATTTGTCATGCTCATCTAGGTATTTTTGAAATTTCAAAAATACCTAGATGAGCATACGCGCTCGAGTCACAAAAGCGTTATTAGGCAATTAAAAGGAAAGTATCCAAGTCTAATAAATACACCAAGGGATGCACACGGCTGTTTGTGAACGGACTGGTTAGCGAAAGCGCCTTTATAATGCAAAGTGTAGCAACACGGGAAGCCATAATAATGTGGCGTAATTTATCGTGCACGTCCTTTTGTTTATATTTATTTATTTATATTGTCGTATGCCGTATGCGTGCCGTACACCCCAATCTCACAGCATAGCAATTGAGCTCTCATACAACAACTATCAGTTGAACAATAAACGGAGTGAGATTAATATAAACTCGCTCAAAGACTCGTACACAACGCTGGACCCAAAACCCTTTTGCCGCCGACGCCGCGTATCGCGGTCACGAGACCATGACACCGCCGTGGAGAGCCGCCACCGAGAGCGTCTGTCATGTCGCCCGCAGCGCCACCACAGCCTTGCACAAGGGGGCGCTCTATTTCGCATCGCCATCCAATGCCTCCCGCTATCTCTCACCATGCTCCCCGAAGGAGCAATGACGTCATCCGCGGAATGCGACAGCAGCGGCCCCTAGTGGTGAGGCGTCGCTCGTAGCGCCCTCTAGTGGTGTACCCTACACAATGGCTAATCCTTCTATTCATCGGAGATAATCCGTCTATTGGGGGCTGCATTGGAAACAACACCCTTTCTGTTTCATCTATGCTTGCATGTGAATCCGGGGGAAATGGGGACCTCCTTCGCTTTTGCTCCGGTATTTTGACCATCAGGGAACGTAAAATCTGGTCAGATTTCGTGTTCAGTGTAGTGCAACAACAAGCAGTATCTCCATGCCTTGATAGTATCCACACAACAGCCGCAAGACGCTAATGCACATTATGATCAGTCCTATTGTACTGTTAAATGTCTCCGGAGATTAGACACGCTGCGAAGAGATGATAGATACTGGGATGGTTCATAAGCATGCCAGTGGATAACGCCCCTCAATTTCTCCATCGGGGCTCGCAACAACCATCTAGTATGTTATCGCTCTTACTGTACAATGACAGGGGCGCTTACAGTTTCTATCACAGGAGATGACGCTCATAATAAGCGCCAGCACTACTTATGCTTTGTTTTTGAAGATGCACATTGACGATCGGCCATCCGCACGCTCTCTCGGTCCCTTGGAATGGTATATGGATTTTGTCCAGTGGCACATGTCGATGTCACACTCTTTGACCACACTTTGACGGTGCTATTTACGTTTGCCATGCAAAAGTTCGCAATAGCGCCTTCTACGAGGGGTGTTCAAGTCAAACCGGGACTTTTCATTTTTCGCAAAAGTAAAATGAACTTACAGGCGAAAAATTAGTTTTATTTTTCAGCGTAATCTGCAGCTGCACTAATGCACTTGTCCCAGCGTTTCACGAGGACTTGGATGCCAGCAGTGTGGAAATCCTTACCGACGCGTAGCAGCCATGATCGGACCGCATTCTTGACCTCGTCGTCGCAGCTGAAGTGGCGGCCCCCAAGGAACGCCTTCAGTGGCCCGAAGAGATGGAAATCGCTGGGGGCGAGGTATGGACTGTAAGGGAGATGTGGCAGCAACTCCCAGCCAAGTTCCTGTAAGGTGCGTGTCGTGAGATGCGCGGTATGCGGGCGCGCATTGTCCTGTTGGAAGAGGACTCCTTTGGTGATGAGGCACGGCCGCTTGTGCTTCAGCGCCTTATGCACATCCTTGAGAACCTGGCAGTAATATGCACTATTGATGGTGGTACCACTGGGCAAAATCAACATGAACAACGCCAGCCTTGTCCTAGAAAACTGTGGCCATGACCTTACCCGCAGACGTGGTGCTTCGGAAATTCTTGGGAGCTGGCGAGCACGGATGCTTCCACTGTTTTGATGCGCGTTTAGACTCAGGAGTGAAATGGTGCACCCACGTTTCATCGCACGTGATGATCCGATCAAAGAACGGCTGTCCTTCAGTGTCGAAACGGTACCCTAGCCCCTGGGAGATTTCCAGTCTTCTCTGCCGGTCAAACACGGAGAGCTCCCTCTGGACCCAACGGTCACTAACTTTCCGAAACTGGAGGTGTTCATAAATGATAGTGTTCAAGGTTCCCACAGAAAGGTCCGTGTTTCGAGCCAGTTCGAGACATGTTTTCCGTCGGTCCTTGAGGATCAGGCTCAGGATCAGTTCTCAGGAACTCTGACACTGGGATCTGAGCGGCTGGGATCGTCCTGCGCTGATGTACGGCCGTCTCGGAACCGTTTGCACTACTCAAACGCTTTACTGCGGCTAAGTGAATCGTGGCCTTACTGACCCTGAAGTCTTCTGTGAATCTCAGATGACTTTACGCCTTCATTCACGAGAAACTTGATGACAATTCGCTGTTCGATGTGCGCGCTCACCTCGTTCTTGGCCATCTTGTCCAGCACGTGTCTTCTGTTTTGCACAAACTTTGGACCACCACATGGTGAACGCGGAGGCCTGTCGCGTGTGAAAATGACGAAAAAGGAGTAGTGCGAGCCACTTGTACACTCAGGAGACAGAAAGTCCCGGTTTTACTTGAACACCCCTCGTAAAAACAACAGCCGCATTTCGTATTCCCGGTCAAGCGTTACGCCGTTTTTGTTTACTAACCGTGCATTTAAAACGATCTGCTTAATTTTTACCAGTTAACTTCAAATTAGTGCAACATCACCTACCGCAACCAGTCTACGATAGTCTTTTCAGCACGCACGTCCACAGTAGTTGCAACGCACTTATACCGACGTTAAACTAGCCCCTCCCCTAGTTTAAAATACGTCCCATTCAAATGCATGGAGCTTAAACCACCAGTCTAGCTAGCTTGTGATCGAAATGGAACATTTGAGGCAAGTATTCGTCCCACTGTGATCAAATCCGTCTCCTATTCGCTTCTAGTAACTATATTAATCGAAACTTACCCAAGATTTGATGAAAAATTCTTCGTGAACCGGGGATAAGGCCTACCGGCCACCATCGCTTCTGGCAGACTCTTGTGAAATGCGCATGCGCTGTGCAGGAAGCTCGTTATGTGCGCTGCCCTAGGCTTCACAGCAGCAGGTGGTAGAGCATGGGGTGGTGATCCAGGATTGGCGAACGAAAGTCTCACGTGATCGATTTAAACCCGACGTCACTAAACCAATAGTTTAAGTAAGTTGGTGAATACGGACTAGAGCGTCGAGGGTGGTGTCCCCAAGTTCTGAGCGAACTTTTTGAAAATACTGGCTGCGAAATTGAGGGTCTGTTCAGCTTCTGCGCTAAAAGAGACGACAGTCAGCAAATATATGTACGCACGTGTAGGCAGCGGTCCTCTGCCACCCCTACTCATATAAAGTGACATTTCCTTACGAAGGAGTGTGCCTGTGCCTGATGGCCTGCAGGTGCTAGATTTTCCTGTCATATTTGCTCTCACGAAATTCCGGGATTTTCCGGACGAAATCCTGGAACTTCGGGACGTCAAAAATTGGCCGGGATCCCGGGTTTTGCGGATTCGGGATATCCCGTTCGACAATCCACAAAATGTGTCATTAGCGGGTCAATGGATTTAAGGGTGTGGTTTGGTGCATCGTGAGGACAAGAACGAAAACGAAACGTGATTGTTGTTTTTCGGGTTTGCGGAGACCGAACCCCTAAGACATTTGCGGATATATAGCCAGTATATAGCCAGTATTCATCGTCCTGGATAAAAGCTCGGTACAGTACCAAAGCCTTTTGAAGAGACAAGTAAGTGTCGACCTCGTTCTCTTCACAGATTTGGCCTACAGAGCATAAACGTTTGTCAAGTGGATCTCTCTGAGTTACAGTAGCCACACCTGCATAACAAATGTCATACGCTACACAGTTCGGAATAACATAAGTTATTAAACCAAATCGAAATACCCTCCGTAGGTCCGGACTGTCGCTTTAATACCTTCCGAGTCCACCTCGACCAGTCCAATAGCACTTCTCTCGTTGCCCGCCAATCGAGCACTTAACCGAGCCAAGTCACGGTAACGGGAAATCGAATAAACGTGACGAAGGCACTGCTGCTCTACGCTTTTAGAAAGGAAACTTCACTGTATTACAAAGCCTTTGATTTGTTAAAAATGAGACGGCTATGTGAGTGATACTTTTCATTCATGGTTGTGTTTCATTCATCAGTCGTCTCCTTAAGACAAAGGAGACGTCGGCATCATCCCGCTCTGCCGGTGGCTTTGAGCGTGTTATCTGTTTTCGAGGCCATATTACGATCAGTGACATCTGAGTTGTTGCCGAATTCTCGGTTACTACAGACGTCCAATCCGAGTGTGTTCAGTTACATTTGTATATTGCACTTTCTTTTTGCCGGCTCGCTGGATTTTTTGAATAAGAATCCGAATAGTGGGAAGCGTGTTTATACCGGCGCAAACATTGTACTTTGCGGACTACTTTTCTAGCGCAATTCGTGGAAAATTGTCTGCATACATAACTTAATATTTGTTCGTCTGGTGGCTGTTGCCGGGTCACCCCTGTAAACACGCTTCGTTACCGTGGAAAAGGCTCAGTGAGTGTGCGGATAGCTTGCGTTGGAAGACCCAGCAATATACAGCGGTGATGTGACCCCTGGCTTTGCCCCCAGCGCTGGTAGTAAACCCCCTTGGACTAAATTATTGTTACGTGAATAGTAATTGGGGTACACCGAGCTGCATTCATTTCAATACATAATTTTGATCTACAGTGCCTTTCCCCTTCCATGAGAAACTCAGTTGAAATGCGTATATTGAAAGGACAGACGAAATAATTAGCGGGGTACGATGATGACACGTCTGTGTTTAGTATAAACAGAGGAACATACTGGGACTGAAGCTGGAGAAGCTTCACAGAATTTGGGTAAATCCCTTATGCTACGTTCACACTACATCATCGAAAGCGGCGGGGAACTCGTTCAGAACTTTTACGGCTTTCGCGACCCCATCGTTCACACTGTGTTCCACTGGCATTGCCTTCGTCCACCGCAAAAGCTGGTACGTTTCCCTCTTCGAACTGTACTCAAGCTCCACACGTGTAATACGTATAATGTCGCTGTGATATATCGAGATAACAATTGTATTTATTGCATTTTTTACAGCAACATGAAAAGCGGTGCCCCGCTGCGACCATCAGACTGCATGCATCTACACGCTTACTTCCTCGTCTTTTCTCAGCAGCTGCTATGATGCGCTCTGCGTATCTATGTTTCTATTCCTCTTGTTTTTGCTGTCGTACAAGATTTAGTGCTGCGTTAGAGCCTCGATTAGAATTTCGTAGACCAGGTTACGCATCCGCCATGTTTGTTGTCCACGCAGCTGTTCTCCTGTCCCAGCATTCTCGCTCGCTGATTGGTCCAGAGTCGTGTCTTTCCCGGCACTCCCGTCAAAAGTAGAAGCAATCTCTACTCTGGCGCTGCGGCTTTCGACACCTTCGCGGTGTCCGCGGGATTGACGGATTGCTGTGTGAACGTGACGTGAAGTTCACCGGCACGTCAGTCGTTCGCGACATTCGCGGCGTTCACTGACGTAGTGTGAACGTAGCATTGCAGAAGCAATGAGGTCACACTTAACGTGGCTCGAAGCCCTGCCTCATGTGTCCGTCGGGAGTGACGAGAACCTGTAAAATAGTTCCGCTCTGCCGTGTATTATAGTTGCGTAATCAAACTTCCAGAAACAGTCGGATAAAGCACGATCCTCGCGTCACGTGGGAAATCCCTGTGCAATTTTTGCTCATTTCTTGCTTCTCAACCTGCTTGAGCTGTGCCGCTGTACGTCACGAGTCATGTGCCGGGGACCATGGTACGTCTAGTCGTTTTCCGTTCTTTTCACGAGTGGAGGATTTATGAGGTGTACGGAACAGACTCCTCGCGCGCGCTCTGCAGGTCACCTGTACTCGTTGTTCTTTCGCAGGAGCTCATTTTATTCGTTGCAGAATACATGGCTGCGAAAAAGTGCTCTTCAGTGTTAAACGAGCACCCCAAAAAATTATGTTCCGTACACCCGAAAAATCATCCATCTGTTAAAAAATCGCATCCGAAAACGAGGGAGCGTCGTAACGTACCGTGGTCTCCTGCACGTGACTCGTCACGTACAGAGGCACATGAAACAGTCATGTGATGTGATGTGATGTGATAAAGAAAAAAAAGGGGTAATGTAAGTTTCGACCAAGTCCAAGTGGCTACCCCAGTACGCTTACACACAAAAAGTACAAACAAATGATCAGATGATGACCAGAGAAGATAATAACTGAGTTAATATATAGTCCAAACGTTACGACCAAGTGAGTGTAACATGTAGGAATGAGCTGAGGGCACACACAGCACACATTCAGCGTGTCATAGAATGTCCATAAGCCCGGTTGTAACAGTAAAACATTGAAGAAGGGCGTTCGCATGGGCAGCATGGACTTCAAAGCCAAATCATGCCAATTAATTGAGCTGAACGATGGCACTTCAAGAAAAGGACTGCCATCCATATATGTTTGTCTGGCTCATCCACTACAACGTAGGCAAAATTCTAAAAGTAACTCCAATTGCAGTAAATTATTCGCGAAAGTGCTTTAACTATAGTTACATGCATGCACGTCGAGAAAAATTAATGACTTCTGCCCTAATCACTTGTAGTGATGGTTAACTCGTAATTACTTACTTCACCTGCTAGGTGGCTGTTTGGGACGAGGGGGGGGGCGGGACCACGGTTTCTACCCCTTGTATACCCCTTGTACCCTTTCTACCCCTTGTATACCCCTTGTACCCTTTCTACCCCCTGTATACCCCTTCGCACGCTTTCATCAAGAAAGGAGAGCTTCCAACATTTTCTCTTTTTAGGTAGTTGTCGGAAGCGCTTTCATGACTTAAGGTTGTACTGTTCGCTATTGTGAGGTTCGTTCAAATCGGGGCAAACTTAGCCTGAGTGCGGTGAAAGACTTCTGTTTAGGCCACTGTGGTTTCCAGGAACGAGAGCTCAAGTTTTCTTAGCTGTCGCTATTTACCCGGGACAAGAGGGGTAACAAAGGCCATAGGTCGCGCGGCAATGTATAATTACTATCAATACTATCTGGTTGTGGACCACGTCCTCAACGAAGCACCACGACGAGCCATTCAGAAAACTCATTCATGTAACGTTCAAAATGTCCCATTACACAGCGTCCTGATAGAACACGTCCCGCCTCAGGGCGACGAAATCAACGAAACAGAGGAAGGAACAACTGAGACAAAAATTCCATTGATCCACGGAATGCGAAGACGCCCCAGGTGCTCGCTGCCTCCCATTGCGGCAGCTCCGCCATTCTCGTCTGCTAAACCACTCAAGACAAACAACGAGGAGGAATACATAATGAACATGCAAGGCAGCACTTAGCACCTAAAGGGAACCATTTAACCTGTCACAGCCTATGAGACGCCTTTTCTCAAATCTCTCCCTTTCACGCCAACAGAACACAAATGGGAGGCATCTTCTCTACTCCAGAGGGCAATGCACAGAGAACAGCTTTCAGCTAGACGAGGCTGTCGGTTAAATGGCTGTTCTTCTGTTTACCCACCCTGTGCTTGTATGCTCTTCCTCGGTGCATCGGAGAGATCGATAGCCGCTCTTCCGAGACCAGTCGAAGCGTCAAACTCATTCTTTTTGTGTGGTTTGAAAATCCAATTTTACGTCGTCGTGCTTGGCAAAGTGCTATGTAAGGTGAGAAAGATTTTTTTTCCCCGCTAGTTGTGGTTGTCGTCTGCTTCGTTCTCCTGTTTGGCCGTTGTTTAGCTATGGTCATATTTCTGACCTCCCTTTGCCAGTTATTGCAGGGTCTGCGTCGTTTCAACTGTTTTTGTTTTCGCTTGGGGTAGGGGCCGCACGTTGTAGCTACGTTTATTTTATTTTTCGCAGATAATTCGTGACGGGCGATTGATTTATGTGCTTTGGCTAGCATCGCCCCGCCTGGAGAAAGAATATATGCGGAAAGTGAACGGTAGTGTAGATTGTGATGGTAAAGAAATGTATACTAAACTATCGCCATTTCGAAGTCGAGGTGCAGGCAAGAGGCATGTTAATGGTATCCGTATACTATGTGTTATGTTATTCATACATCGCATACGCTCTCTAGTGCATGCTAGACTCTCGTAAAAAAATCTACGTGTTGTAGTTGGCAAGTTACAAACCCTTCAGCACACTTCCGCGTGGAACTCTGATGTGAGCTTCGGCCATTACCTATAGGTTCTCGAAGGACGGTCTCCACTGGCGCCTCCCGTCTCATCACAGCCGGATGAGCTTCGGTATTCGCGGTATTGACGTTTTTTTTATTAATTAGGCGCAGCTTGAGGCCAAGTGTCCATTTTGAGAGTGAAAGCAGAGCGCTTACGAGATTCCTGTGGGGCCTTGGTTGATTTCTGGTCTGAGGATGATGCACATGCTCTGTATCTGGTTGACTCTTCACCACGTACGCGTAGTTTAGATATGGAAACCCGTGGAGAAACCCTGTATCGGGAACTAATCAGTGCGGTGGACCGATTCCCTGTCTGAATCCATTCAGGATATATCCAGGAGTACGGTATCAGGTGTGTAATCCGAGACGGAAATGATGAATGTCCCACGAATATATTATGAAGCGGAATATAAATATGAACGTACCGATCAGGTAGGTAATTGTTGCCGGATATGCACCAGATAAAATGAAGAAACGGGAACTGCCTGAATACGTTCCACTGGATGCTCGGTGAAAGCCTCTATTCAAGCGGAATGATTATGGTCTTTCCGCAACCCTCAGTGACACCCGGTGTATGCGCTTCTATGAGAGGCGAAATACCACGCACGTATAGCACGTATAGCACGTATTCTGGCAGGAGCTCTGCTACCTGCACACAGATTGCATTCAGATTGCACTAAGGTAGAGAAACTGGGATAGTTGTTAAATCATACTTAAATCTTTACTTAGCAGCAGTGTGTCAACAGTTGTGAGTACGCAGCTTCGCCGTTTGGTTCTTTGTGTCACTCTGGTTCACTCTGCTGCGTAAATGCACGTTGTTCTTGCATAAAAGCGACTTTTCACGCCCACGTCGCAGCTGCTTGTAGCGCGTGGTTCACCGCATGAGAGCAACTCTGTTGGTCTTAGAAATTGCAACCTGCTGCTCGCGCAGAGCGGTGACATCACAGCACGTGAGGGCTTGTAGTGAGCACGAGGGAGCTTACCGTGGAGCAGAGATTGTGACCAGAAGCAAAGCGTCCATAAGGTGGCTCTTTTCGTTAGCCTAACGACTCACTGACGTTGAAGGCGCCAAAGAAATATGGCGGGAGGCTTCTTCGCTTGGACCATTTCGCAATCGGCTAACCGTACCCCAGATATCCGAAGAAGTCAGGATGCCTCTCAAAGGGACGAGGCAGATTTTGCAAATTTGCGCCCAATCTTTCTCGCGCTGTTGTACCGTATATCCGAGCGAAAATGTGCCTCGCAACATATTTTTGTGGCCCTCCATAAATTGTAGCGTTAGTTTGTAGTACTCCGCTGTTGTCCGAGCACCGCAACCAGCATGAAACGACAACATGTTCCTACATGTATGTCGGAGAATTGCGAGCCTTGCACCCGAGTTACTTATACTACTTCTTCCATCTTTGACCCGATACCTTCAAAAGATCAGTACTGAATTGCTCCACGATTGTATATAAGACTCTTTTTTATTATTTTTACACGAGCCATATAATTGGGCTGGAAGAAGTTTTCCGTTTCGTTAGTCCCAATAAGCCGACTCATTTGTTAATGGATAATGTAAAACCCCGAGACTAGGGAGCACGAAAGGACAGACACAACTCGAAGTCTGTTTGAGACTCGCTCGCTTGCTTCGTAGCCATTTTTTAATTATCATTTGTTAAATTGAGCGTGCAAAGCGATTAAGCGCCTAGATGTAAACGTGCCACTACAAGTCTTAGAAATTTGTGCAGGTTGGAGCCTCTAGTTCAGTGTTGTTAGATGTAACATCAGGGGTTCCCCAGGGTTCAGTCCTGGGACCCCTGTTGTTTAATCTATATATCAACGACATCCCAGACGTAACTGGTCACGGCGTAACTCTGCGTCCTCATGCTGATGACACTGTCCTCTATAGGACAGTTGCTTGTACGGACGACCAGATTGCACTAGCCAGAGCTCTGCAAAATGTTGTAGATTGGTGCGCAATATCCCAGTTAAGTCCGATTGTGAAGAAGACTGTTTTTATGCATATTACAAGAAAGCAAACCTCTCTAGCCTATAATTATTGCATCAACGATACTTTACTGAACAAGGTTAGTTCCTACAAGTACTTGCGTGTTTATTTTCAGTCGAATTGATCGTGGACGGCTCATGTCGATTATATTACTCAAAAAGCAGTGGCAAGTTCCAGCTTAAACGTGCGTCATGGCAATCAACGCCTGAAGTAAGACTGAACGCGTACACATCACTTGTCCTACCAATATTGACATATGCTTGTACTCTTTGGGACCCATATCTTGTCAGTCACAAAAAGAAATTAGAAAGTGTTCAAAGAAGAGGGGCTCGGTTCATTTATAGGGATTTTCGCACGAGCACATCTCCTACTGGGCTGTGCCGACGAGCAAGACTGCCTCCTGTAGAATCACAATTCAAGATGTTACACTCAGCAGCTTGCGCCCTGTCGCTTCCTTGGTCAAAGAAAATTTTTGTTCAAGGCACAAACATCACCTTCATTTAGAGGAATACTATGCCCGTACTGATGTGTTTAAGAATTCCTTTTATCCAAAAACAATTCACAAGTGGAACAGTCTTCCTGAGAGTGATGTTGGTGCAAGAGATTTTTCCGGTTTTGCACAAAGGTTGGAGTCCTTGTTATATGCCAGCTGACTCCTGTAACGACCCCCGTCGGCGGGACAACAGTATTCTCAATAAATAAATAAAATAAATAAATAGAGTAACTTGGTCGCAGTCGACCCGCGGTTACGTGCAAAAGTCACGCCAAATTCGTGTAGTCGTATAGGAACGGTAATGAAAGCAACATCAACGTAATGGAAACATACGAAGCTTTTCCAAAGTGATAATAGACACAAAAGGAGGGTATACCGTGCAGGAAGTGGTGACGGGGGTGGTGTCATTATTTACCGACCGCTTTGACGCTTCGGCCATGGCACGGTCCTCGCGTAGATCGCTTAAGCCAATCCCAGGGAAATATCTCGGACAGCATAACGGCTGACAGGACTCGCAATCGGATCGCCTACCTTTTTGTTGATGAGACCAACAACATGATGCACTGGAAATCTAAGACACGGTATGCTTCCCTTGGCGGCCAGGGAAGGAGGCTTCAATTCACTGAAAGTAGCGTTGCGTCCATGCGGCGCCCATCGCCATCTACCAACACACACCGCTATGCAGCTCGAGGTTCCTATCAATGCCAATGTGGAGTTAGCAAATCTGTGCATGCTTATCTCTCTGCTGCCCGTGTGATGCGTTCTGGTGGTTCCCAAACCATTATGGAATTCTGTTACAACCAGACGTACTTGCTATGGTTGAGCGAATTTGCATGGAAATGAATCCAGCCGTACGAGGAATCGTGTAAGCAAAGCATACCGCGCGGTAATTTGCTCTTGCTGGCATTTCGCTGCCCGAGTCGAGATTAGAGATAGAATTACGAGGGGAAGCGTATGAATGTATCCGCGAAAGTCCGGCAAAAATAAGAGCCGAAAAGGAATGGCGTGCCATGTCTATCTTTCCGAAATGTTAGCAGCGAAGAAATTAATGCGGTGCGAGCGGAAATTAAGCGGTTTAGGGCTATGAACCGGCAAAGGTACGGCATAAATGCGATAAATGCGATTCATCCTGGAGAGCGTATTTTGCGCGCCGCGAAGCCGGCTTACATGGCAGAACGTGTTGTCGGCGGGACGTTTCATGTCCAGCTTCGCTGAGTACTGGTGGTAGTTTTGCTATCAGCTGTCATCTGCAGTGTGCTGGTATATGATATGAAAAGGATGTGGTGCATTTCTGTCGCCTTAAGTGGGCGTCGTACGCTTCAAAGGGGGTTGTGAGACTCTGATATGAATGGCTCACTACATTATGTGGACATTGTACTGTACGGCCACATTTTCTACATGGAGATGCTGGCTAGATAAAAACTGCTGACGAAAGTTCCATGTCGTGCAATGATAGGCAGAAGAGATAGATTAGATTGGTTATATTAAAAAAAAGAAGAAACTATGAGTTCCTGCGGAGTTAGGATGGACTCGTAACTGCGAAACATCTCTGGAAATACATACATTTGCAGGAAAAAAAGTTGTTGTCATCAAGCATTGAACGTTACCCTAAAGCTCATGGAGGAGAAACCCAGAAAGAGAAAGCGAGACCACGGAACAAGCAAATGCAGAAGTCATGACAACACCTCTAAAAGGGGAAGGAAGAAAGTACCTTACTCGTCGTCACATTCTTGTTCCAGGATATGTAAGGCATCTGAATATATTGATGTCAGTTTGGGCGAAGTGAACAATACCTTCCCTCAAGGTAAGAAATGACTAAATCTACTCGGAAGAATCAGTGTGAAATCATGGGGATGCAATGCACGCTTCATAAGCTTACTCGGCACAGAGCTCTTGTTCTATCCTGGATTCTATACGCCGCATGCTGACCAACACAATGGCCGAAGCCCGACCGTCTCCATCGCGCTTGTATACCAACAGCGCTTGGTCTGCCCAGCTTCTGCTGTGTTACCTACCTGGAATCAAAAGAGGGCTCGGCTCATAGGCATCGGAACACTGTTGGGAAAATACAATTCCACCACGTCCCTAGGCCGACAGGCAATTTATTCTTAATGAGATAATACAAACTCTGCAAACTGGGAGCATGATAATTCGGCAAAATCATCAACGAGATGTCCCGTTGAAAGGACGTTCCCGAAATTCGCAAATCGTACTCGTTTGCCTGCGATTAGGATGGGCTCTCACTTAATTACAATTACACAAAATTAGCTCTGGTTATAACGCAAATTGCAGACATTGCAGAGACGAAACTATCAAACATATCCTTATTCATTGTCGTGCGTATACTGAGGTGCGGGGAAAATACCGCTGAATGATGTCCTGCATCCACGAGGCCCTCTCACTGAAAGCTTCTCCGCAGCATTTCCTTCCTGTAGGAAACTGGATTCGCCCAAACACTCAGAGTTTATATGTTCACGACACTTGTCCTAGCAGTCACCAGTCTATAGCGGTTTAGATCGTCATCACTTCGACATATCATATCACCGGCGGTGTCACGAAACGTCAAGACGCTGCATTATTCACCGGATGCTAATTAATGTGGCTTTTACAGGTTACCGCAGCTTAGATGCCGTTACTGTGGCGGTCCTTCAACATCTAGAACATTTCCTTCTCAATTGCTCACACTACAAACCTTTCAGAAGCACACTTTCGGTGCCTCTAAATGAGCTACACTCTCGCCCTCTCACCCACCTAAACTTGCGAGACCAATTCCAGCTCACCAACGCTCTGCCCTAAAATCCTCATTGGGAGGCGACAGCAATAGACTACCCGCCGTGCCACGTCACACCAGTACATCACGTGATTGGGAAATGGTGGATCGTTGGTAAGACAAGCGCACGTTGATGTTGCTTCGTGTAACTTGGTGGTTTTCGTTTCCTTTTCGTCTCGAGGCTTTTCGTGAGGCGTCAGGGTAGTGTCTGCCTGACACATCAAGTTTTCCTTCGTATCTCCCTCGCGCAATGGCATCCATCATCGAAAACAACTATGAAAACAACGCATGTGATCTGCAGCTGCCGATGGAAGTGGCTTTGTTTTGCCAACGACTGGTCGTGACATCTGGCGGAATCTCGTAAAATAAAGCAGTGACGTAGATTGTTAGCAAACCGCCAGTTGTCTCACGAAATCATCATCATTCAAATAAAGTTGGCGTTGTTTCTCCACAGTTGTGACTCTGCTCACATAAGTGAGGCCAAGAGTGGCAAGCACCACCACCATTACCGGGCCATCTGCCTGCCGGACAGATAGCGGAGGAAGAGCAAGTTTCAGTGGAGGTCACTTATCGTTTTTATCCCCTTGGATTGGGGAGCGGGGGACACTTGTTGGCATAAAACGGTTTGTAATATAGATCGGGGGTCTTCTCTTCATAAACGGGTCAGTTCAGAAGAAAATTCTATTATGTAAGTTTGCATACGACTGTCCTTCTATCGAATGCGGCGAGGATTGTCCAGTACGCGATGAAATGCCAATGGAATGCCAATAAGGCTTCTCCAAAGGCAAAGCCAATCACACCTAACCGAACTTAGAATGTGATAACCATATGTTGGAGGTAAAGACTGAAGAGGTTTCGGGGTCATCTATAGGAGCCTTTCAATTTTGTCATCCCTGTGTTCATGGGGAAGCAACAGTGCCTGAAAGAATTGCTCGTTCCAAATTCTGATAACTTTTCAGCCATCTACGACGCCTATTTTCCCAGACTTGCCCATTGGCCCTCGAAATTCTGCGAAATAACTCTGCACGCTTTACGCTACCTAAGTGCAAACGCATAAGCACAATTAATCCTTCGAAAGGTACTGTTTCTTTACTGTTTCTCCAACTCTGCAGAAAAAAATATATCGCCTGTCCCTGCTCCACAAAATCTATCATCATCCCGTACTGTGTGAGCAATTTATCACTCGTCCTGTTTGATTTGTTTGCGGGCGCAGACCACTGCAGTAGACTCCGCATCGATGCCTCCAGAGCTAGCTCGTTCTTTTTCTTTCTTTTTTTTTAATCGGCCGAATAGAATCGTCTTCCCCTTGATGTTCTACCGATAACTAATCGTGAGTTGTCCTATACATCAATAGAGAGCTCTAGTGGATGGTATGCACGCTACGAAAACGATTCAATAAATAAAATCGTCAAATCAAATATCAGCGACGTGATGTAATCAGCTTCGAAGGAATAAGGCTATCATGGCTTATCACGTTTTCGGAACACTTATCATGTCTATTAGAAGTGATTGTAGTAGCTGTTTTTGTATTAACGTGCATTATCACTCATCTCAAAATAAAGTTGTTGTTCTTGTTCTTGTTGCATTAACGTGTTTTTGCACTCTACAGCATTCTTCTAGAATTTACAAGGCCTAATAATAGTGCTGTGCGAATAACAAAATTGCCGAATTGAATCGGATACGAATATCGCACATACACTGCGAATTGAATTCGCATCATTTCCTTCAGTTTGGAATTGAATTCGTATACTCACGGGAATTCTAGTTGGAATATTTCGAATATCTCACTTTGGAAAATGTCATGGCTTTGTGTCGTTTAGGAGAACGACTCCTTCTCATGGGTGAGACTTGAGATCTCCACTGAGAATAAAATATCATTAAAAAAAGAGGCCCTTCTACTTCAGACACTGGAAACATAATACATCGCGGGGTTGTGCAGTCTTTATAGCTTATTTGCATTTGTAATTCCCGCTGTTTTTATAAACAGCAAATGTTTCACACGATTATTGTGTACAATTCTGGAAGTTGTGAATTTATTGCGACCTCTAATTTACGATGTACAGTGGGAATAATAATGGCCTATAATGTAAGCACAGAAAACCTTCCAATTACTTGTGGGAGGGTGGACCAGTTCAAGAACACACTTTGAGCACAACACAAAGCTGCCACGCAGGAAAGCTACTTTCAATAGCAGGTAGAGTAACCCGGGAGAAGGTTATCCTTGAGCGTAGAGTGTAATCCTGAAGAACCTGAGTTCACGATATCCGCAATCTTTTACGACCAACGGGAGGTAGATAGCAATCATTTTTGCAGCCTTCGAGTCCCCAGTGGCCTTTCTTCGCATGACAATCGATATTCGCGCCCCACAGTTTCCGTTATTTCCAGCTATTTGCCTCGCACCCGGAATTAGCTAATTCTATGCCCCCCTTACTATCACCGCGACAATGTGAGACGTCGCAAAGTTAGTAGAGCATGCTCCCACTTCCGGTTCGCAATCAACTTCATATTCACGCGGCGCCGTCCCACGAAAAGCGATGATGGCGATGCCGATCGAGCAGATCACGTTTTAGGTTAGCATAAAATGCATCGCCTCGCCACTTTCATTGAAGAACACGTTTTGCTATACGCGACGGTATTGGTTTCGTCCACAATGCGGACGTAAAATTGCGCCAACCTCATTTCAGAAGTATCCAAACAATATTCGAAAACTGCGAACAATCGAAATCGCCTGCGAATACGGTTCGAATTAGAATTGAAAGTTTGGAATACTCGCACATTTCTAAATACACAGCCGATTTTTAGGCACCAACGCGTAGCGCTCTTCGTACCCTCACAGCCCATCACATCATTAGCCATCATTCGACACCACAGCCCATCATATCATTACCCATCTTTTGGCATCACAGCCCATAACATCATTACTCATCATTTGACATCACAGCTTATCATATCATAGGTCAGACTTCAACTTCAGAACTCGTTCTGAATCCAACTTCATTTTGGAGATGGATTCTGAAGCTAAACACCAGGGACCGATTATGAGACCGAAGGCGTTGGATACTGAGCAGCATGCCTGCGTTCGGTGACGACTTGGCTTTTGCGCTGGCACCTGGGCAGATTTCATCTTTCATGAACGTTGCAACCGTTTACGGTGACGTTCGTATATTGAACGCGCGTTTTGTTGTGTTGCGGTGGTGTCGTAATGGCAGGCGGGGCTCCCGCACACCGCTCGGAGCGAGTATTGGCGGGAGGGGGTAAGGGCGGGTGGCTGTACACTCTTAAACCCGTACCTTTTATTGTAACTTTTAGAAACATGTAACTTCTGTATAGACGTAGATTTCGAGATTTCTTATAGGTTACACCACTGTAACGTATATTTAGAGGTTAAAAGCGACCAAGGTCATGTCTTTACAACACGAATAGAAGTTACATCTCGGAAAAAACAAAAACAGCTTGTTGTAACTTATAAATGTACCCTCTACTCCGACACTGTAACTTCTAAGCGAAATCTCCAACGATAATCTCTTTGTTAGTTTCTTATCGTTTGTTTTCCTTTTGTTTTTCAGCATAATGTCGCGTTTCAGCCTCCCATTCAAGACGACAGTTGCGAATCTACGCTGTTATTTTTTATCTGTTTCAGCGTCACCTATACGTCAACTACATGTTATCAATGCTGTATGAACACAGATTATAAGTTCGCAGTCTGAAATACTGATAGTATGTTTCTTTCTAAAGGGTGGAAAACAATTGTCAATGCCGCAACCACCAAGATTTTCGATTTCGCTGCGTAGCCGAGCCTGGTCTAGGTCTATCCACACTGAGAGCGGTTTCCTTGAAACGCTTAACGCTCGTCGTCCGTCCGTTAACAAGTGTAATCTGTTTTAATCAGTGGTTTTCCTCGCGTTTATCATAGTATCGTCAGGAACAACGGAAAAGCTAGATGTCGCTAGCAAACAAGTATATTTGCGGTGTTCTGAGGGGAAAGTGTAGTGAGTGCGAAGATTGCAAAGAATATATAACCGAAAACGAACGTCACCACCGCAGCCCTAATTCACACACTTCATACACTGGGTAAGTGTACATTTTGTGCTAGGTACGTGCGTTATTTTGATAGCAAGAGCTCTTAGCGCAGGTTTGTTGTGAATATGGCAAGCGTTTTGCGGTCCTGCATATAAACGCCACTTACGCTTGCTACTTTTCTGCTCTTACTTGGTCGCCAAGTCAATACACCGGCGTGCATTTTGCGAGCTGCGGATATATGCATCGAGATATATAATTCCCAGCTTCCTACTTGTTGTATTCTTACGATATTCTAAGACTCAATCGCGGAGTGAACGCCTTCCCGCATTTATGCTGCTCTGTACCTTGTGCTTTGTACGGATTTGAATGGTTCCGTAAATGTGCCCAAACTTTTGTTCCCAGGATCCCACATGCATGTTCACAAACTGTCACCAGCGCAATGCAGTGCCTCACAAACTCATCCCAGAGCGCCTCCAACGCTGATAACGCAGTAATGTAGTGTCTCCTGCATTACTGTACACTCATATTCCTCAAGGTTGTGTGCGTTTTATGTAATACTGTATTGCCATTTGCGCTCGCCTCTGCAACACGAATGTGGAATAAATTTTTTTCTGCTGCAGTTCTCCATTTCGTTGGGTGTGTTCAGCTTAGCAAACATAGGTCAGTTGTTTTGACTCGCTAGCTTCCTCGCAGTTTTATGCATTGCTTCTCACTTAGAAGTTTCCACATACATGGTAAAGCGACCATGGTTTCTCCTCACACCAGAATCGCACTTGTGCACAATGTGTCACGTCTCGACAGACTTCTGTTTTTGTAATATACATATGTTCAAGATCTCCTTTTCTGCTGGTTCATTTTGGTACCTTGGTGTGTTCTGTAAATGTCTGTCCATATCCCACGCACAGGGTGTTTGTTTTTATTCGCATCACACCAGCGCTCATTTGACAGGTGGGTTATGTTAATTTTCGCAAATTAACCCATCCGTAGTTACAAACATTTCCGACATTTCCTGACGCATGTGTTTGTAACTACGGATCGACTAATTAGCAAAGATTCACATAACCCACCTGCCAAATGAGCTCTACTCTGTTGCGAATAAAAATGAACATCCTGTATAAAAAGCCGCACGTTGGCGTAACCTTTACGGGCAGGTGCTAGATTGAAGGCCGTAACCTCTAATTAGTGGGTTTCCTTGTAACTTTTATAAAAGGTGTCACTCAGAGGGTACCTGGTAGCTTCTGAAATAGAGGGTAAAATATTGCGATTTTTTACCCTTTACTAAAGGGTACGGAGTTAAGAGTGTAGTGCTGTACTGAGAGTGTGTATGTAAACGCGGGGCGCGTACAATACTGGCGACTTGTATGCCCCTGCGCGGTTTTCGGATTGTTGCGCAACACGTCGAACGAGTGTGTTGAACTCGATAACAGATTTCAGCCTCTGGTGGCTTTATAGTATCAACTTTCTAGCACGTTCGCGTCTTCTGCTACGTATGTGGAAGCATGGTGGTTATGGAGGGGATCAAACTGCTCGCCGGTGGTCGGCCACGCTCAGAGCTAGCTCCGCCTGAACTAGCGCTGGGTTAAGGCAATGACCGGGATCCCATGCCGGACGGAGGCATGTCGGCATGTGCCAGTAGAGGCTGCGGGGAAGAATCGTGACTTCGCCCCTGTTTTCTACGTCGGGTATTCACAGAGGCATTTTTTCCTAGTCGGGTAGTTTCAGTGTTCTGCGTTTTGAATCGTGGCTTTGAAATTTGCATATTGCGAATATGTAATAATTAGACTGAGATTTTCGTGCAAATGCATAGTTTTTCTCTTTCGATACAGTGTCGTATATGGGCGATAAGAACACTTTTGCTCTTGGTTTGGGACCGATTAATGGAATACTGTAGGGCATAGAATTGTATGTTTTGTAAGTCATGGCATATTCCACATGACATTCCGGGCACAGAGCGTTTTTGGGATGTTTCCTTTTGCTTCTAATATCCCCCCCCCCTCCCATCGGAATTGTCAACGTCAGAACCTACAAACAACCACGATATCAACTAAAAAAAAGACATCATAGGGACTTCAAACTGAACATCACACCAAATCATTCTGAGTGGTGTGATGGTGAATGATGTGGGTGATGGCCATCATGAGTGAATTTCCCGACCCGTGGTTCCCTGTTGCACATATAACTTGTTGTGCTGGGTTTGGAAGAAACACCCTGTTAAACTACAACCTGTCTGCTGCTCTCAGCAGAGGGGGTAGAGATCCAGCGAACCGGTAAGGGAGGATGAAGGGAAAGTCCCTTAGAACGAAAGCCGCCGATATTTCGAACAGAGACTGTTCTTCTGGACACCATCCTCATCATTGGCACGCTATTAAGTACTATACCATACCTTTATAATACCGTACCTACCATACCATACCTTTTAAACACGATGCCGATTATGAGGACGGTGCCCAGAAGCTTCTGTTTGAAATGTCGGCTGTTCTGGTCCTGAGGGACTTCCCTTCATGCTGCTTTAAGGTACGTTTACCGCACTTTTAGGTACCTCTAAGAGCAACCATAATTGGAACTACATTTATACGTGAGGGGAGCTATAGAACGTGTAGCTTCCCAAATGACACCTTGCTAACGCTGTCCTACGTTTCCCGCAGGTCTGTAGGATCTATCATCTTGGACAACCCGTCTATATTGGTGAGCAAGCAAGAAGGTGAGCGAAAGAATTACCTCTTTCACTTCGTCTAAAAAAAAAGTGTTATTGACGCATCAACGTTGGCATTATATAATGCGTGTACTGCGATGTGAGCCAATTTACTAGATAATGTACTCCGACATTTGTGGCTTTTATGAAAGCGACGCCGCATGGCGGTGGAACACTGAACTAGCCGATTCAGGTTGACAAGGCCGACCTCACGGCAGAACCCTCGGAGCGGTACTGCCTACATGTCTGATGAACTTTTTCCTCCAAATACGAACAAGATCTGGGTCACGCCAGGAAGGGAAGCAAAACCTTGTCGAGGGAAAACAGAACAAGTTTGTGTGTTTGTGTAACAGAGCGCAAGGGATCGCGCGAAAACGTATACCAAGTAAGTTTTATAAATGTGCATTTTGAATCAGCGCGTCAAATCACTTGTGAAAGAATGCGACGTTTCGTTAAAGTTTCCCAAGAACCTGCGCAGCAGTGACATACGGGTATTGCTACATTACCCTGTGAACTCTAAACTACATTCATACACGCGCTACACACTTAGAAGATAAAAGAGCAGCAGCACAGTTGTTGTGTGCTGAATAGAATATTTATTTCACTTGTCTACGAAATGTTCAAAGCCTGACTGTCATTTACCTTCTCCAGTTCCAGTATACACAAAATGCAAGGTACGTACTACAAGTGCATTAACTTGTGGTTGCCTAACAAAGAGAACTATACTATGTATAGATGAGGTCCGTTAGCCGTACACGTCCATTGTGAAGAGCAACGTGACGGCAGGACCACTGTCGCAAGAACTCCTGCTCACCCAACAAAAACAGTTTGTGTTCTAAATAGTCTGTCACCAGTTGAGTCACCATGGAGAGTCTAGGGTGCATCAGGCGGTTTCTTCTATTCTGAGCTACGGCTGTGCAGCGAAATTTCCAAAGCGTAAAAGCTGTCATTATCATGATTAGCTGTTCGAACCTTGTTCTCATATGTTGCATAGGCCGATACCTAATGGAAAAGCGGCGACACACGAGTGTCCACAGAGTCCTTGGTGTGACACACTCTCGTAGCACATGGTCACTATTCTCCTCGGCGCCGCAATTGGAACATGAGGGACTGCTGAGAAGACCCCATCTGGCCAGTTTCTCTTTCGTTGGCAATATCTGCCAACTAGCTTTCCAGAAAAAATCGCTCACTTCACTGTTCAGACCAGTGGGCTGCCTTCCCTTCTTGAACCTGCCCAAGTGTGCGTCACTTTGTTCGATGCTCTTTTTGTGGAAGAGTTATTCGCATAAGCGACAAAATGAGGCGAGTCGAGGGTCCGGATCAGGCGCAGCTTCCTGTAAACGATTGAATAGCTGGACTACCTTTTTGTAAATCAATGGTGGTTCTTCAGCCGCCGGACATCTGCTTCCGAGTCAACGCGGCACTAGTACTCTCCTTGATGGTCCTAGCTAGAACAGTACCAGCGGCCGAGCAGGGGAGTCAACTCGTTCCAGAATGTGCAGTACTCCATTCATGGCAAAGACAGAGGAATACATCACGATGCACGGAAAGCTCCAGCCACCTTCTGACTTAGGCCATCGCAAGATGTCTCGTGGTAACCAGTGTTTTCTTCCGTTCCAGAAAAAACGAAATACAAGAGAGTTGATTTTAGCTGTGATTCTGGCTGGGGGATGCATCATGCGGGCAGCATACCACAACTTGCTACAGAACACAGACTTGATCAAGAACACCCATTCTTGGAAAGAGAAGTTGAACTGCTGGGCCACTTCAATTTGTCCAGCAAGTTCCTCCAAGATCACGATCCAGTTTCGCTCGCTGGCTCCGGCTTGTGTGAAAAGCACGCCGAGGATGTTTATTTCTGGAGTGTATGATATGTCTTGAGGAAGTGGCTCTCTGAAACCCCCCACCGTAAGCGCCTTTGACTTTCGTAAATTCAGCTGAACTCCCGAGAGTTTCCCATATTGCCGAAAAATCTCGAAGGTCTGTGTTACACTGTCGCTGTCCCTTAGAAATAAAACAATGTCATCCGCATAGGCTGATATTTTAACTTCTCCAGTCCCAGGGAGAGGAAACCCATTGATGTGTGCAGATAGCGCAGCATTACGAACAAATGGCTCGAGACTGATTATAAAAAGCATGGGGGACAGCGGGCATCCTTGTCTGGCCCCCCTTGTGACTCTAAAAGGGACTGATACTTCTGCATTGACGACGGTTTCTGAAGATATATCGCTGTATAGGTTTTTCACCCACTCAGTGAACTTGGGAGGAAAACCAAAACACTGCAGCACCCACAGAAGGTAGTCATGCTCCACTCTGTCAAACACCTTCTTTTGGTCCACGGACAGCAAAACACCTGCTTGATCGCTGGAGTTCATATAGACTAACATGTCTCTCATAAGTGTAAGGCTCTCGAAGATGTTTCTACCTTGCACTCCACATGTCTGATAAGGGCTTATGATAAAAGGAAGAACTGACGCCAACCTCCTGGCAAGCACTGTGCTCAGAATTTTGCTGTCGACGTTCAGAACCGTTATTGGCCTCCACGCGCCAGGGTCTGATGGATCACTGTTTCCTTCTTGTGGTAACAAAATCACCCGACCACGTTTAAAGGAAGCTGGCATGACACCAGATGTTAGAATTCCATTCAACATGGTTACCAGACCCTTTCCTATAACCGTCCAGAAAGACTTATAGAACTCTATGGGAAACCCATCTGGCCCTGGAGCCGATCCTGTCTTCATGGCTTGGATGGTTTCGTATACTTCATAGGCGGCGGCCTGTACTGTAAGCGGGGTATGGTACTCTGCCGGCACTTGAGGAAGATTTGAACAAAAACCCTCTGGCACTAGGCGGGGGCCATTCTCCTTGCCGTTCAGTCTTGAACATATCTTCAAAAAAACCAGTGAACCGAGCTAGTATCTCTTCCTGGTCATATGTAAGGGAGTCATCATCACGGCGAACGCACTCAATTCGGCGCCGTACATTGTGACCAATTTCAGCATTGTGAACATAGCGCAGCATGTCTTTGTTTTGGATCGGGCAATTACGACTTCGCAGGATACAAGATGCCTTGGTAAGCCATTGCAAGGTGCGTCTCTGCTCCATTAGCAGTTGGTGCAGATTGTCTTGTGCCAGTAGAGTAGCTGCGCCACCTCTTTTTATTATCTTAATATATGTTCTTATGGTTTTGAGTTTGGCAATGTATTTTGCTTTCTTTTCTTTGCCGGCGTGTACGCACGCTTTTGTCGCCATTGGTCCTTACAGCCATCCCAACGTCTGGATAAGTTCTCACTTGCCGCTAGCGTGGTGGTTATAACAACTGTTAGGGATTGTACGGCATCCGGCTCCCGTAATAGCGAAGTATCAAAACGCCAGAAGTGTTCTTGAAAAGGCTGAATCTGAAATCCTGTAAGTTCAACTAGCACAGGGAAATGATCTGAGACGTAGCCTGCGTCAGCTGGAAACATCAAGACTTCACAGCCTGAAACATTTTGTGATAAGCAGTCGGAGACGTAAAAACGATCCAGTCGTGAGAATGATGTCCCGCGGGACCATGTGTGACAGAACGTATTCGGGTGCACCAAATCCCAGCAGTCTTTCAATTTGAATTGCGCAACGGGCTGGCGGAGTTCACGCGCGTGCCAAGCTGGCCGTAATGCCCCTTGGCCTCGTGTGTCTTTGTTTGCGTCCAGGACACAGTTGAAGTCGCCGCCCAAAATCACGGGGTGGGGGTCGAGCAGAAACACATCCAGTTCTTTGAAGAAACTGTTGGCATGTCCTTGACGAGCTGGAGCGTACACATCGATTATGCGCACTTTATCCGAACCAATTAGAAACTCAACGGAAATAACACGGCCAAAACTTGTAAAAGTGCATCCGACACCAATTGATGCCGAAGAACGACGAGTGCAACCCGTTGTGACCGTCGCAAGAGAGAAGAAAACTTTCACATTATGCTGATTCTCGAATTCTACAACGTCACTCCACTTCGTGCAGTTCGTTTCTTGAACAAGCACAATGTCGCGTCCTTGAGCACGGGCTAGTTGTAGGACGGTGTGCTGTTTGGTGTCGCTTTTGAACCCTTGTACATTCAACGTTAGTATTCTTACTGACATAAAAAGGAAAAGAAACATGACGCTTTTAGTCTGTAGAACCATCACTAGTTTCTGAAGAGCTGCCTACTTTCATTTTCTTGCTGCTTACTGGACCTGAGGCTGACGACGATGAATCGCGATCACTTTGCAGTTGCAGTGTAAGTTTAGTTACGCCATTATGTTCAGGATTAGTGTTCTCTAGAGTACCACTTTTCCGGTCGTTAGCAACACCTCGTGCTACGCTTAACCTTTTGACAGCTAATGACGCAGGCCGCTCTAGTCGTTGGGCTACTGGATGACCACTGGTGGTTGAAACTTGAGGGTGCTGCAACTCCAAGGGATGTCCTATGTCGTTTCCGCCGAGCTGTACCGGATCCTCAACATTCTCCTCTGCTTCAAAGTTGCTAGGGCTGTTTTCAACTTCGTTGTCTTCATCCAACATTGACGAAGACTCACCATGGCTGTCTATGGCTTCGCCGTAAATAGTTGTGCTGTCGGTTTCCTCCCCACAGTTGCCGGATTTCCAGTCGTCATCCACAAAGTTATCGATCGAAATTTCAGGAGCACCAGCCATAACCGACGCCACTATGTTTCCTTCCTGAAGCTCTTGACCAGGTGTTTGTTGCTGCAGAACCTCACTGTCATCGTTGTTGGACTGCATTGCGGACACAGCTTCAGCAAAAGTTTTACGCCTGGTGCAGTCCGCCGTGGCATGATCCTTCTTGCATTTCCGGCAGCGACTTTCACACTCCGAGACTTCATGGCCAAAGTTGGAGCATCTCCCACAGAAAGGTTCTTTGCAGTCTGACCGGAAATGTCCAGCTTTCTTGCACCTGCTGCAGACTCGTTGGACACTATGGTAGTCACATGTCACACGGTATCCCATAACTCTAATAAAGTTGGGAACAGGATTGTCGTGTCTCATTTGTATTTGTACAGCACGGTGCCCGTTCCTTACTGAAGGCCTATCGACTGTGAATGACCTCTCCAATTTGACGATCTCCCCATGCGGGGCTAGTGCTCGTAACAAGTACTCATCGGGGACAAACCCAGGCAGGTGCATGCAGGTTACCCGGACAAGACGTGGACCAAGCGACTCTAGAGCTGACTCCTTGCCGCAGATAACTATGCCACCCCGAGCGCAAAGCTTGCTCAGGGCAGCTGACGAGAAGACGGTAACTTGGAACAAGGCTCCGCCTTGATGATGGACCATGTAGACCTGGTCCAGGCAGACTACTTCCGCCGCACCGTCGGCGACGTCAACCAGAGATGCTTCGATGGGAGCCCTCACGTTAAACGCGAGGGCTTTTGTCGGACAGAAGTTCGACGATGCCGTTCTGAGAACTCTACCTCCTAGGTCCCGACGGCGAGTGAGAACCCAGGTTCAGAGCTCACAGTGCTCTTACGAATCCTTAAGAACGGGCGAGATAAGCCTAAATCAGAGCAGTGAACAAAACACGTCTTCTTCACACGATGCACACAATGACGGTGCACGTGTGCTTGCATGTGCTTGACATTCCTGTCGCGCAGGACACTCGCAGTGTGTAATGCTCGTTCACCTTCAACGCATCGAGAATCAACACTGCAGGTCAGAAATTCAAAATCGAAACCAAGCGACGACCTGGATACGTCCACCATGTTGGAGATTAGATGCCCCACCTACAGGTCATGTAAAACGCGAATACTAGGTAATGCTCCGATCTGGTATGGTCAACGACATACACACTGGGAGACCTGTGAGAGCCACTCACCAAATGTAACTGAATCACAGTTACAGCTACAGGGTTGTGAGAGTATACTTACGTTCCAGTTCCCGTTACACAAACTAGTAGATTATAATTGCAGGGAAAGTAATTGAATTGCTTCCGGTCACACATCTATAAGTGTAAAGCCTCTTTCCATGGTAATGCAGCACTTATTTGGGTCAACCATTCGCATGCTAAAAGCAAAAAAGAAAAGAAACGATGAGCTGGGATCAGGGGCGGATTTAAGGACCTGTCATGCGGGGGGGGGGGGGGTCTTAAGGAAATTTCGTGCTTTGCGGCGCAGCATCATCCAGGAGATAGGGCTTCTACATAGGGAGCACGGCCGTATGAGGGGGGGGGCAGTCGTCCCCTCCCCTTAAATTCACCCCTGGCTGGAATGCCCAGCACAACAACCGCTTATGTTTTATGAGTCCAGTTGGTAATGTCCACTGGCCCTCAGAAGACGAAATTTCGCAAAGTTGTCATCTGCAAGACTGTCTCTCCTCGGTCCCATGGTGATATTTCCGATGCTGAACAACCGTTTCACTACTTGGTAGAGGTGTGTTATACTTGAGAAACACAGATTTTCACAGATTGGAAAGTTACCCGTCAAGAAGAACTCGCTACGATTTAAGTTACCGTGTGAAAAATTTAACTAAGTTGAAAACGAAGTTCTTAAGCACGAAATGTAACTCGCAGTTACTGAGTTACTTAAAGGGAGACTCCGGGACAATCCGAAACTATCATAATGGCTGTGTAAATGAGCTCGATACATTCTTCCGAAATGAGAAATACAGCTGGTTTGGCAATCGGGGACTCGTTAGTTGCCAAAAGAGCTGGTAAGCTCAAAACGAAGCCGAAACTTCTGAAGGCTCCCTCTGCTACCTCCTGTACCACGCGTGACGTCACGGGTAGTCTCGTGTGGGCCACCGGCTGTTTTTCGAGCACGCGCTTCGTTACTTCTTCGTGTAGCGCGGATGACCAGTCGTCTGCTTCCTCGATTTCGTTCTAAAATATTCCCCAATGGTAAAAGCAAAACCTACAGAAAGCCGTACAAGAGGAATACCGGTGAAGTGGAGCACAGTGTTGCTGGACTGCTTTTCCATGAATGAGCGCCTAATCACTCGAAGGAAAATATTCATTTTCTAATCATCTGGGCCACTTGGGGATGAGAAATTGTATTGACTGAAATATTATAGGGTACGGATTGACGTCGCACTGTTACCTCAACACGTTTTTGGTGCGGAGTCTCCCTTTAAAAAAAGGGGGAGTTACTTCCAAGTTACTTCGGACAGAAAATAGCATTACGCAGGTGCAGCGCGCGTGAGCAGTTGAGTTAGACCTTGAGTTGCCTGCGGAAGAGTGAAAAACGCTTAGATCGTCTTCGTTTACATCCAACAATACATCTCTCCCTGTTTGAAAACAAATGACGTCATAGTGTTCGACAGCGCCACCAATTATTTTAGAGTTGAACTACGCCCGAAGCTAGAGGTGAACAAGGTCGCGCCCGAAAGCCACGGTCTTGAGGGGATTACAATGTTCCCTGAAAGGGACGCGACCTTTGGTCCACTTTTCTTTCCATGGGAGGCAGCGAACAAGTGCCCGTTCGTGGCTTCCGATTTGTTTCGGTTTCAGTCTGCCTACCAAGTTCCAACGTCATGATGAAGTTGTGGGCGCACAATGGTTCAGCTTCATTTCAATGGCAGCGGTTTCTTACTTCCTGAATAAAATACTATAATTCATTGGATACCACGTTTTGTGGCAAAAAAATGTCACAGCAAGAAAATACGTGGACGTGAGTGGCAAGCGAATTAAAGGTAACTTGGAACTTAACTTAAGTTACGTTGGCAAAGTTACTCGAAAAAGAAGCGAATTCCTGTGAAAGTTACTACGTCGCAAAAGTACCGAGTTGAGTTACAAGTTACAAAAAAAAATAGGAACTTAAATACAGTAACGAGTTTCCTCGAATTCTGCAGACTTTAACAACAACAACTTTATTTTTGACCTTGGAGAGTGGGGAGTTTCATCGCCACAGGCGATACTCTACCCCATTGCTGGTTGGAATGGGGGGAATAAAATAACGAGCCCCTTCACAATAACGATCGAAATCCAATGGTGTCCAGAAATGTCAGAAGAGCTTTGAAGAAGGCAGAAGAATGTCAGAAGGCGTTGCTGGGCTGGATTGGGCCAGGGACCAAGCAATTTCGATAGGGAGAAAGGGCGAGAGTCCAGCTGAAGAATAGACTCGGAGAGTGTGGTCCAGGAAGGCTGGTAGTGAAGGCAATGAAGAAGAATATGCTCCAGATCCTCAAGAGCACCACAGTGGCAGCAGGTGGGAGAGTCAACTTGTCTCAAGCGGTAACGCCACTGAGCTGTAAAGGCCACATCGAGGCGCATTCGGTGGATTAATGCAGCATCTTGACGAGAGGTGTTTCGTGGCATGCGGAAAGCGAGCGTTGGATCAACTCTGCTCAACATAGAGGGGGGAAGAATGTTGGTTGTCCGTTGGCGGGAAGCAGGGGTGTCACTACACTCTAAATCGTTTCACACCTTTAGAGGTGTAAAATAGGTGTATTAACAAAGATCACACCCCTTTCACACCCTAAAACTTTGTTTTGGAAGTTCCTGAGGGTGTAACAATAATGTACTACACCCTCAGGT
Organism: Ornithodoros turicata; assembly: GCF_037126465.1. NCBI lineage: Eukaryota > Metazoa > Arthropoda > Arachnida > Ixodida > Argasidae > Ornithodoros > Ornithodoros turicata. The sequence goes on along the minus strand of NW_026999337.1, from coordinate 1,197,531 downwards.
GAAATATGGTGATAAGTGTGTCGCCTGGGTGTAGGAAGGGAGTATGTTTATTTTCGTTCACATGAACAAAAGTAAATATATACAACAAAAGGGAACGGGAAGTGCAGTACAAAAGTGCATGGCGTGGATTTACAACACGTCTAAAACCTAGTAATGTATGCACATTTAGAAGATCTGTTGAGATAGTGCTTAAATTTCTTAAAACACGTTGCTCCTCATTGCAAGACAGAACAAATACACGATAGTCTCATCATTCTCAACTGTAGTTAATGTTTGTATGAGAAAAATGATATCAGATTTAATAACATATATGCCTGTAACCTCTACGAACACGGGTAAGTCCTCCTCGGAAGATTCTTTGGCAACAACACAGCCAACAGCAAATGTGTTATCATTTTCAACTGCACTTTTCGCATAGACTATACATTCTGCGTGAATATCACGGTCATGAATGTAACTCTGAATTGCTTCTGGGGCATGTTGAAGCAGTATCTGCCTGGAACCATCAGTAGATGTGGCATTTCTGATGAAGGGCTGCGACCACACATACATTTGATAAAATTGATGTCTTCTTGCTAATGAAAGGGTTATATTCTTAAAATGTCGAGTTTTTCTGGCAACATCTTTAAAATTCTGGTGTTTCCCTTCGAAACGCATACACCATACAGCTAGGAGAGGACCAAACGACCTGATGAGTCGCGGATAATGAACAATGTAATGCATTTTACAGGGGTTAGATATTTGTGGGAACAACACTGCAAAGCATTGAAGAAACGAATAAATGCAACGTTCTAAGTAATGAACATACATATGGGGGAGGTGCTTGCTCATGAGAAGGTCTATAATTTCACGAAAAGCTATACACAGCTGCCATGCTTCATTGCCCATGCACACCTGCCACGCCATACATGATTTTCTGTGCATGTTTGCACACATATTTAATCACCTTGATGTAAATACATATATGGACCTCAATGTGATTATATGCAATATGCTGGTAATTGTGAATACACAGTTACCAGCATATTGCCACGAACCCAGCAGTTCTATTCGGCGTTACAACCTTTACACCCCAACTGCCACGAGGGTGTTAAAATACACCTTAAAAGGTGTGCGCCATGAACATTTTGATTTACACCCTTTAAGGTGTAAAACGATTTAGAGTGTAGGCGTCGCAGAATTGAACGGCGGTCTCCTCTCAGCAGAACAATACGGGTCCATTTCCGATACGAGAGTGCTGCTTCTGCGGCGCTGTCGGCCTGCTCGTTCCCCACGGCACCACAATGGGCTGGAACCCAGTGGAGAACTAGCCTGTGGCCTGCGGCGTAGATAGTGTGGTAAGCCATTAACACATCTGTGACTAGGGGTGGGGATGGGCCTCGTATGCCGGAATTTTCAATTGCTTGAAGTGCAGATTTGGAGTCTGTAAAGACTGCCCATTCCCGGGGTGTAAAATCAGTGATGTGTTGTAGAAAGAAAAGGATGGCATAGAGTTCCGCAGCTTTAGGAGGAGGTTGGATGTGAAAGGCGTCTTCCGTGCACTACGCCTTCGGATGGTATGACGAATGCTGAGGCGGACTCGTTGTTTCGGGATGCGCCATCGGTATATGCTGCCGTAAACGAAGAAAACTTCTCGTCTACCAGAGCATGAAAATGGGCTCGGAGGACTTGAGGGGGGACCTGATCTCTTCTTTCCAGAAGGTTTGGGAGGCGTACAAAAGTGGGCGGTACCGGTAGAGACCAGGGGGCTTCCGGCGGTGTAGTGTCCTTAGTTATGAAGCCAGTGAGAGTGTGGCGTGTCCTCTGCGCTACTCGATAGAAGTCGCTTTCAGGACGGTATCGAATTTTCCTGAGGAGCGGGTGGTGGGGAATGCGAGCACGCAAACGGAGGTGGCGCCGAGCCGTTTCCCGTTCACGGAGAACCTCAATCGGGAGCTCACCAGCTTCAGTCAGTACTTGCCGTGTTTCAGCCATTCTTGGAACCCCGAGGCATCGACGAAGGTTCGAGCAAACAGGAACCGAAGCGTATTTAATGAAGTTGTTGATATCCTGTGCAGAATAGGAAGGCTGTAAAGCACAGTCGCCCTCACCAATGCCGCGTGAACCGCGAGCAGGGAACGCTGATCACAGCCCCATCCTGAGCCAGAAAGATGTTGAATTGCGGGGAGCCATCGCTGCACTTTAGTTTCAAGGTGTTTAATGTGCCGAGCCCAGCGCAAGTCCGAGTCGATTACCACGCCAAGGAAGCGGTGAAAGCGTACCGGTTCAAGCTTCTTTGTACCAAGCCAAAGAGGGAAATTGGCCATAGCTTTACGCATCAAAGGGATCTCGACACACTTTTCGGGTGAAAGGTCCATCCCGAGGTGCGTGAGGTACGCATGAATATTGTTTAAAGCGAGCTGCAGGCGGCGCTGGAGAGTGGGCGTGATTTTCCTACTATCCAAAGGGCGACGTCATCTGCATACACGGAAAACGACACTTTGCGAGGAATTACTGATTGTAGGCCGGCCATCACCACGTTAAAGAGTGTCGGGCTGAGAATGCTTCCTTGGGGGACTCCTTGAGGAACAGGATGCTGAGGGCTTTGGCCTTGGGACGTACGGACAGCGACAGTTCGGTCCGTAAGGAAGTCTTGGAGCCAGATGAAGAGCCGACCGTATACTCCAAACGAGCGCAAGGCGTGCAGCACACAAATGTGCGAGACGGTATCATATGCGCGTTTGATGTCGAGGAAAACCGATCGGACGATCCGTCCATGGGCACGAGCATGTTGAACTGTAGAGACTAGGTCGAGAACTCGATCCATGGAGCTTCGGTGGCCACGAAATCCAGCCATTTCGTGAGGGAACGCACGTTGTTTTTCGAGCCACCAGTCGAGGCGATGCAAAATATTCTCTCCATCAGTTTCCCCATACCGCTTGTCAGGCTCACCCTGCGAAAGGAGGATAGGGCATTTGGAGGATAGGGCATAGTGCCCAGACTTTATAAGTGGGAAGTCATTCAGGCAATCAAGGTAGGATGATGTAGATATAATCTTGCTTCCTAGGCACAGCAGACTTGTGTGTCAGGAGGGTCGTCAGCATACGATAGGTCTTGATGTATCTGCCATTGCACGGAAACAGTTGCCAGTTGAATTGCATTTCTGAAGGAGGCCCGCATGCACTTTGTCTTTTAGAACAGTGCATTTTCTATCCAGTCTGCCTTGAACTTCCGATGTGACACACAACTAATTATCTTTCTGTTGCTATTGTGCCGAAGCTTTTCTCGGTGTCCTCAATTATTTTATCGACAAGTGTAGCACAAAACTTTCGGTGCCAAATTTTACGCTGTTCTAGTTTTGCTTTCAATGCAACAACAGTGGGAATCCCATAAACATATACTACTCTCACTGCAGTAAGTCAAGTGTCTGTACTATCGGCACAGTGACAGATACATATTCTTGCATCAACTCCTTCTCTGCAGCTGTAAACCGTGGGAGCCCACAGTTGTCCTTCAATTTTGTGTGACGCCTCAGAATGTGCCTTGACTGCATTATGGGAGTACTTACAACGAGTCGCACATGATGTAGGAAGCTACACGCCAGAGCCTTCCTTGCCCACTCCAGACAAAACTGCCGCGCTACTACTTTCTGGTCTTGGCTTGTCTCCGTAATCTAGTTCAACAAGGCGGGCTAGCTGCTGCATAAGCTACTCGGTTAATCAGTGTCGTTAGGCTAATCTCGGGACTTGAGAGCTTACCAGGTCGCACAAAATGAGTTTTGAGTGCTGGTGATGAATGATGAAGTCACGTGGTACAAGTACAATCTACACGAAAAATGTTTTTATTTTTTCAATTCCGTGTTAGCGCCGCGAAGCAACTGTGTCTGTTAGTGACATACAGACGTGGACAGATGGAGAGAGGACAGTAGGAAGGAGTGAGAGGGGGGGGTTAGTATGTGTCCTGGGCCGACCCGAAAAAATAGTCAAATTACAATTACAGTTACTCGTTTTCAACAGTACTGTGTTGCAGTAATTAGTTGCTGAAAAGTAATAAAGTGCAGTAAGTCATTGCTTATAAGTAATTAACTACAGTAACCTATTTGGTTTTATTCCACCTATTTACCTATTTGGCATGGCCCATTCCAGATATGAGACGCAAACACCTGACCCGGTAGAAAGTGGGCAGGAACTGAACGAACCAAGTGGTGGGGATCCGGTCCCAAAACACGGTCGCATCTTGACACTGTATTTGATGGAGCAACGGACGACAGATCTGCGAGACTGGAGTTGTGATTTTGTTGAGAAGACGTTAGAGTCAGTCACTAACGCGAACGGAACATGCGGGTAATAAATTGTTGAACCCGCATTAGAAAGGACGAGACACGGACGTTCTGCCTAACTTATCTATTGCCTTGTAAATGTACCTCTTGTACATGTGCTGAAATCAACAGTGGCAATGCCGTGGCGACACCCTCAAACTAGGCACCCTCATAAGACACGCCCTTGGCGAACCTGGGCGCAGGAGCGTTGTCGCTTCAGAATTATGGACGACTGAGGGCCTTTGTGTAGCACTTTGCACTTGTGTGAGCACTCGGGGAAGGACTAGTGGTTTCTATTAACACAGTTTCAAATATGAGAATGACTCTGTTTATGGCGCAAATTCTGCACACTTGCAATGGAACGAGTCCACAAAACACATCTTAAGAAACCGTTGTGCACGCGATATGGGTCAACGTACACTCCACGAACAGCATGGAGACCGGGACGATGTCATATACATTCCAAATGCTTTCTCACCGAAAGATAGTACGTGAAGAACTGTTGTCTAGTGAGATACTTCCCGAGAACAGGCCTTGTGTCGGGAATGGCATTCCTAACTTACTCATAGAGCGACCTACCGCTCTTGCAGTCAGCTTTCATTGTGATCTCATTATCCCTTGTTATCCTAATCCTTCATCATAATCCTCATTCCTCTCCCGTTCTTTCCTATCCTGTACGTTACTCCTGAAACCCTGGTCATTAACCTCTCACCTCATTATCATTCTCGTCCGTTTCGAACCACGTACGTCACCCGGCTTACACTCTTGACGCTGCCCACCCGTGTCAGGCGAACTAGCCTTTCAATACTTTGGGTGGGACGTGGCGTCACTGTGTCGCATGTCAGCGACTTTTATATTTATTTTGCTTTCACACAGCCATAGGAGTAGATCCGTAGCATAGCTGTGCCTGGCTTAGCTGGCTTTGTACTTACCTTGTACACCTTGTGCACTGAAAGGGCAATGCTTAGGGTATGAAGCGCGCTGTTGACCACTTCAATGCAGTGTCCCAATTGTGATCTACACTTTCTGAGCTTGCAGTGATTCATCGTGTTATAATATAAGTGCCTGACAACTAGATTTCATCACAACTTGAAGCCCCCGGTAGGGAACGGGATGTTGAAACAGTTCTTGGACAAGCCGTCCTAACTGGAAACGTACTTTGGGGTGTAGGTGTTACAGTGCACTAGCTGCACTGTTGATCCCTCTGAATACTGTGGAATAAAAATGACGCGAATATTTCGTGACAATATGGCCAAAAACTGTTAATGTGCAACATCAGCCAGAGTTTTTCAATATGCCCCAACCTTGTTCAATTGCGTATTGCACAAAGGCAGGGATCAGGGATCCGCTGTGTAGTTACGGCAAACGTATAATAGGTATTTGTTACTACAATCCCAATTTGACCAACATTTGCAAACCTTGCGCTGAACCCGCTCCTGGTTCGGTTCGTACATCTCATGTCACCGCGTACAGTAACCCAACCAGCACGCCAATATTGAACCCATATGGGCTGCCAAGAATGCCAATATTGGTCCCATATAGGCTGCCAATATGGGACCAATATGGGGAGTGCAACCAGGCTTCATGTTGGACCATTATGGGCTGCCCATATTGGCAAGCTCATTTTTGCCCATATTGCGCCAATATTTTCGTCATAACGCCAACGGGGAGTCCCTCTAATAGTAAAGCATTATCCGCTTTAATAGCTACCACTGATATTACTTCTATCTTCTTTTTGTTGTTTTCATTACTGCAGTGCTTCGTATTGATTCACGTTGCATAGCATTACAAAAACAACACCGCATCGTCGCAAAAACGAAAAAGAGGTGCAATGCCCGTGTCCGTATTGGCAACTGTAGGATGGGACAAACGAAACCTTGCCCACATCACATTTCAAAAATAGTACTGCACTCGCACTAAAAACGAAGAGCAGGGTCAACCAGTGCTACACTCTTAAAAATGAACTTCACCGCATAGCTCGTTCCTAGCCAACCATAATCTTGAATGATATCGTTATCTGCCCTGATTTGTTCAAAACGGGAGGCGTACGCCTTTTTTGTGACAATTATGAACAACACAAGTGTCACAAAAAAGGCGTACGCCTCCCGTTTTCAACAAATCAGGGCCTATAACGATATCATTCGAGATGATAGTTGGCTAGGAGCGTGCTATGCGGTGAAGTTCATTTTTAAGAGTGTAGGCGAAAGAAAAATTCTTTCCCGTAAACAGTAACGGAAACGATACTGCCCCGACGACCTTGTTATCGGCCGCGCCATTCATAGACACGGCCCACCCGGGGGCGGACTGCGTCATCAAGGGGCCCCTCTCCGGTACATCAGGGACCGGCTCCCATTTGCCTCCCTCCACCGCTTAAGCGGATTTGAAGGGAGACCAGAGCACATACCAGTGCTAGGCAGGCAAGGTGCCTTCATTGGGATCGCAACCGGCCTTGAGTGGCTCAGTCGATAGCGTGTTCGCCTTCTGATCCCAAGATCGCCAGTTCGAACCCGGCCGAGGACGCCACCAACTTGGTGGCAGGGCACAAGTTGCTTAGACACGCCGTCTTCCGCGAGGGATGTGGTGAGCTTTGATTGCACGTTAAAGAACCCACAGGTGGGCAAAAGCAATCCATAGACCGACCGCTGTGGCGTCGCTCATGATCTCAGTTGTCTCGCGACGTAAACCCCCAATTATTATTATTGGGATCGCAATAGCGTATCCACCAAAAATTTCCAACCCGCTCCGAGAGTACAAAGAAGCGAAACACTTTCGTGACGGATATACGCCTCAGCAACTCACACTACCTGCAGTAAATTGAAAGCACCTAGCTTTACAGAAGAGCCATCCCTTCTTATCAGATATTGCGTTTTCTACTTGACCTGCCGCGATTCCGTTATCATTAGTGGAACCAGCGACATTTTAGCCTGTATGAAACGTCCGATTCAACTTCACGGAACATTTTTTTTACCCTTTGGCACCTGGTTGTGAGGGTGCTACTGGCACCTGGATCTTTCGGAAAGTCCTAAGTACGTCTTCACTCATGTGACTGTTGTCCAATTTGTGGAAGTCCCCGAGTTTCTTCATTGAGCGGCACGAGTTCACGGCTGTTGGGAGCTGGAGCTACGCTGCCTTGCAAATCTCCATCGGTAGGCTGCAGTGGTAAGAATTCACGGTCTTGGCAAGCCTATTAATTGACTGGACAGATCCCCGCTACCTCGAATCCTTTCGAGATGTTACTAGGAGTGACAGCCTTTGGAAGTAATTCCCTTGAAGTAATGCCCTTTTTATCTGCGTGTTATTGCAATTCGGAAGTGTGACAACTCGCCCCGGTCTCCCCTACATACCAGTTTTACGTTTCCAACTTGAAGCACTTGTTGCAATTTGCCCCATAGCAGCATGCCACCGGTAAACGCCGGTTTGCTGCCGAGGAAGACGCCATAAGTTACTAGAGTTTGGGAAGTTCAGACTGCGAAAGAAGGACCTACCAGTACGACCCCACTCTCGTGCTTCTTGCGCACGTATTCTTCAGCACACAGGCAATAAGTGCAGGCAGAGAAAATTTGCTTATGAGCCCAGAAAGAACTTTTTGTTGTCTCGGGGGTCATCCGCTCTACGCAGCACCGTGACGCTGTTATGAATGCAGCACAAGTGTGGAACGATGGCATCGCCAAAAGGTGGAGCTGCTTGCGCCAGAAGGGGACCAGAGAAGTCTGTCTGAAGAAGAAGAAGACTGTCTCAATGTACCCCATGTTTCAGTGTGTCACCACTTCCCCTACCTCTACAGGGTGATTCACCTAAAGTGATAAAAAATCGAACTGGCGACGTACTCGTCGGAGGATTGTGGAATTTTCGACAATTACCTTCTGGAAACTTGTGCCGCCATTTTGGAAGGTTTTCGGACAATTTTTAATCGAGCGATATTTATTTTTTTGAGTCAAACTTTGAAACTTGCCAAGCGACCCTCACTCTTTTTCTACAGAAATATGAAGTCGTCCACGGATAACCGCAGACCCTCCAAAAAACTATGTACGCATAGCAATAAAAATAGTGGGGAAAAAAATAGTGAACGTGCTGGTTTAGCCCCGCCTGCTTGATGGTCGCAAAAATCAAGCAGCGGTAGCGCGTAGAAGGTGCGGTGAGAAGAAGTGTTCCCGCCTCTTGTGTTACCTTTCTTTCCCCCACTTCGAGCTTGGTGGTCGTGATAACTGCCTTATCACAAAGATAGCAAAACAAATGAAGGCGGGGCCACTTCCTCCACTAACCGCACCTTTCGCGCCCGCTTTTTTGCGACAATCAAGCAGGCGGGGCTAGAGCAGCATTTTCACAAGATTTTTTACGATTTCTGTTGCTATGTTGTGCATAGTTTTGTTGTGTCTGCGATGTGTCTCCGTGGAAGCCTTCATATTTCTGTTAAAAAGAGGCTGTGAGGTTGGCTCGGAAATTTTCAGCGCGTGATTCGAAAAAATAAATTTCCCTCAATTAAAAATTGTCCAAAGCCCTCCTAAATCGCGGCCAATGTCACGGCCATGTAATTTTCTTTTTCTGAGTTATGTCCCCATTTTAAAGAGCACTGTGGCGCTATGGAAATAATTTTCAAGTATCTTACTTACATCTATCTTACTTATTCGGTTCCATAAACCTGTTGCTATGTGCATGCTGAGCAGACGGTTAACAAAACTATAAAAGTAAGTGAACGCAGAAAAACAAATTAACTAATCTTTGGCTACCTACATGAACGATATTTTTTTCTTCCAAACGTCTAGTAACTGGCAAACGTGCTTCGCACTCGCTATCAACAATGTTGGCCATTGTATAAGTGTACTGCCAACTGTCTATTCATCCCTCCTTCAAACTTCGTCTCAGGATATTTGTGCCGGACCTCATTCTACTTGTCTTTGCTGGGAACCTTTACCTCCTCACTTTCCCGCGTTTGAAATTATGCCTCACACGTGCGTTCTGCCTCTTGTTTTCATTCGATTTAAGCCTTTAAATCGGCCGGTAGTATCAATTTTCTTTGTATACGTACATATTTTCAGGCGGAACTTGACTCCTGAACCCAGCGTACATGTCCAAAAAAGGTGACACCTGCACCAAACAGCAACATATCAGTACAGAAATATCGTGCCGCCAAAAATTGAACGAATTCCATCGCGCCCATAAGCGCACTTGATAAAGAGAGAGAAAGAGCCATGAACCCCCGTTGTCACGTGATGGCTTGCCCACCTACTTACCCGAGGGTTACCCGAACGCCAAGCAGACGACCTGGGAGACCTGCGCTGCGCTGCCATTCGTGTGCTTGGCTTGGCCAACTTGACTGTGAAGCGGTGAGGAACATTACCGGTTGCGATAGTCTCTTTAAGGGTACCGTAAAGCTGCAGTTTATGTTGCCGGTGTAGATTAAAAGTTTGATGCTTGTAAACTCAGTGAAACAACTTCAAGTAACAGTATGGTGAGCTAGAAAGACTGGTGGGTGCCTTTCGCCGGTTGTTATAGGCACCCGCCGATGTGCCCGCCGAGAGATGGCGCCAAGCGTATCTCGGCGCTATGCGATCCTATCGCCTCTCGCGGCTGATTTCAGTGTATTCGTCACGTGATCGCTCATTAACCCATGCGCGTGCCTTTTTTCTTTGCTCTGCATACGAGATGCACCGTGAGTGTCACCTACAGCAGCAAACGAATGGCACACCTAGATATCAGTTCTGATATTCCTCGGCGCGTCGCGATCAACGGCAGATCTTGGGACATGTGTGATGTGATAACGATAAAGACGTTTCGAGCAGCCGGTTTTGCCTTTGTGTGGTGATATTTGTAGTAGAGAGTTTTAGCAGACCGTTGATAACGTGGCTAGCGTCTCACCGTATCAACCGGAACCAATCAGTGGGTAAGATTCCGAGTCAAGCACGAGTGCGATTGGTTCCGATAGAGACGATAACTTTATCAACTGTATACTAAAACTCACTAAAATGTGCTCATCCTTCCCCTCATTTGAGCGCCGTTCACCTCCTGGATTGCGAGGTAACGGGGGAAAAAATGGCAACAGCAACAACTTTATTTTGAGAAGTGTGCTTTCCGTAAGGGAGGATAGGGTGTTGGGCTATAAGCGTGATAGATATGTTAGTTGCAGCTAACCAACGGGAAGCGATGCAATTGCCCATTACAGTCTGCGCATGAGCAGTCCGTAAAAGGAAGAAATCAGGAAGACAAAAAGACAAAGCGACCTTTTTATTTATTTATTTCAGAATACTGCTGGCCCCAGGAGGGGCCCTGGAAAGAGTGGGGCAGGTATATTAATTATATTATGTACACACTATATACACATATAGTGGCGACAATTCGAAAGAAACTCGCAAAAAAGAGCTGGTACAGGGGTCCCAAGCTACCTTTGCGTACGAGACGATCGGTAACACCAGTGTTCCATATACCTGTAGTCTAACCTAAGCAGTTGCATAGTGCAGTGTACTAGGTAGAGGGGCTTTCGCCTGACTGTTGTGCCTATTAAGCGCTCATGAATATTCCATCTAAAATCGGACGGGTTCATGACCCAAATATATTTGTACCGGTGTACCTCCTGTACTAAACTACCTTGCAAGTAGTATGATGTTGGCAAAGCCGTTGTTCTACATCTAACCGACATACATACAGTAACATACCTATCATACATACATATCAGCAAGGCCGATCGGTATAGTGAGTCATAAGGAAAACACCCGGAATACACACAGAGGGGAAAATATCGCCACATTTGTTACACTACCTGTTCTTGGTGGGCGTCATTATGTATGTTTTCCTCGATACTTGAGTAATCATACGCCAAATTTTTGGGGGGTACACAGCAAAGAAGGTAGGACGTGACTCTAATATTTATTTTTAGCCTCACTTAATTTCCTCCTCTAGAACTTTCGTCAAACCTGGAACTAAGGCTAGTTTACTTCCCCGTCTAATTTTGGTTATATGCGACGTTTATGATGCAAAATGTCGCAGTTATTCATGACTACTGAGTGTAAACATTGCGAGTCTTCTTATAGCAAAAGGAAATACCCAGTCGTGCGTTTCCATTCATAGAGCCATTTGTAACTGTTACACTCTTTTTATATAACCTAACATAATGGTGATGAGGTAAAAGAAAAAGATGGGGATGCGAGCCACTACGTCTACAGCGGTGAAAATACAAGCAGACGCATATATGGTGGACGGGTTAACGTTTACTACAAAGGTATCAGAACGAGTGAGGTTAGGATGACAGATGAGAAGTAATATTACACCACGTACAGGGAGTACGCTTAGCAAGTCATAGGTTGGACCTATGTTTTTGGCTTCTGCAACTTGAGACTGTATACTATCACGCTACGAGCGCTCTTAGGCCGCTCAAACGGCGAATAAAATGAATTTAACATAATGCTCTAGGACCTTTAGTATTGCATCAATTCCGTTCAAGCATTTTCGGTTGATAATACACATATGACCCTTTTTCTTTTTTATATGTTTCAGTTATTATATTGACCCACAGTAATACCTTGCTTGCAGACCTACTAATGCGATACAGGCAGAGGGAAAACTCATGAGGGTGCATGTACGTCACGTACGCGGGAATGCCGTTACAACACCAGCACCAACACCAGTATGAAAGCAAATTTCACGTTTTATCGCTGATACTGTATTCTTTTGTACGCGGATAACTACATGAGCTACATAAGCAGCGAAAGAATTACGTAACAAACAAGATGTGCTGTGAGGTACACTGTATATAATGCGCCGCAGTTTAGCTAAATGACAATTTAGTTTGAACCATCTACCATATGGTAGATGCCCAAGCAGCACAATGTGCTGAAAGTCGAGTGCAATGGGGGTGGACGGTATCTGTCTTATCCGTGTTCATTCGTTTCACGAGTGTGTTGAAGGCCTTCCACCTACCCGTCCACCCATATTGCACTCGACTTTCAGTACATTGTGCTGCTTTTGCATGGGCCTATGTTCTGTGACAAAATGTTCCAAGCTTCCTGTACACAGCAAGTCGATAATGTAGGTTCAAAACAAAGAGTGAAGAGAAAGAAACCGTCAACGAGGGAAACTCTCGGGCGCAGTAATCACGCTTAATTTTGTCCCCCGCGTCTGTCATCACCCAACGAACATAAGGACATGCGGTCACGTACTTAGCAACATTCCAATATCTTTGGCTTGCAGGGATCGTCAGCTAGGCAGAAGTGACGGCAGCAATTGTCACGCGGCTTCGTTACAAAGAACTGCGGGTGCTAGTAAGCGGTCAGTACGGAGACCAAAGTAGTGCTAGTCAAAATATGTTGACTCTAAAAATAGTCAAGAATACATACACCGTCGCACACGGGACATGCTGGAATAGTTGAACGAGAACCCGCATGGTTCGCAGCGAGCGCATAATTCCGGAGCTCAGGAGCTTGGCTTCAAAACAGGGGCATCGGACATTCTATATATTGAATATGGCGGTATGCACACCAATCTTTCTAGCCCACCACAGTAACAGAATAATTTGGTGGCGATGTAGACGATACGTATCCTACTTCGTTTTAGTCCCAGTTTTATGCGCATGTGCTGTTGTTTCGCCGCCGTAGTTGACGAGCAGTGCGAAGGTGGTGGCGTCCAAGGGAGATCACCTCCAGAGACAGACGCCTTCTACCAGCTCAACTTTACTCACACATACAGAATAATAAATAAATACTAAAAGGCTGCTTACCCAAGCAGCACAATGTACTGAAAGTCGAGTGCAATGGGGGTGGACGGTATGTGTCTTATCAATGTTCTTTGGTTTCACGTCATTACAAAATTTAACACATGAAACATTTCCGTTGAAATGGCCCGCCTCCAAAATTTCGCCACGCCTTTTATAAGGGTGACGATGGAGCACTTTCGGGTCTTGGAACTTACTTTCCTCAACCATATTCCAAAATGTGAGCGCTCAACCTACTGTTCACTATTGAACTGGATTGTTTCCTCAGTCTATCATTTAAGCACCTGCCAGTTTGTCCGACGTAAACGCCACCACACTTTAGGAGAACGTGCAAGTTTCACGATCACGTTTCCGAAAACATGAACGTAGGAACTCCGACAACAGCCCCAGCAGCACAATGTACTGAAAGTCGAGTGCAATAGGGGTGGACGGTATGTGTCTTATCCATGTTCCTTAGTTTCACGAGTCTGTTCAAGGCCTTCCACCTACCCGTCCACCCCTATTGCACCCGACTTTCAGTACATTTTGCTGCTTGGGAGGCGAACATAAGCTATTCGCCTGAATCTTTTGGGGTGGGTGAAGTCACATTGCGGTTATCTGATTGACTGACAGTGATAAGGGAGTCCTAATGGAAGGGCGCCTACGATTTCCTAAAACTGCCTAGTTTTATGAAATCGTCAGCGCACTTCCGCGATTCCGATTCTATGTCGCTGTCAGTTAATCAGATAACAACAATGTGAAGTCACCCATTCCAAAGGAATCAGGCAATTATCTTATCCTGTTTTCGGAAAAGTTTTCCTAAAACTTTCTCCGGCACTCAACCCTCCTGTGGTTCTATTCATGCTTTTTTCTTGGCGCAATTAGCCGTCTTTGGAATCTTGGGTAAATTACCTCTGCAAGAGAGAACAACTTGCTTCTCATATCTCGCTGCCCAGCCATTCACTCAGTGACCCATTGTTGCCCGTGGTCTTCGATTTTAATTTTCGAAAGCAAAAAAGCTATATGGGTCGAAAATTGTGACATATGAGTTCTGAAGGGTCGGGCATTGACTACAAAAATTGCAATTGAGATTGCACAAATACTGCTTTACAAAGACATCCTCCGCAACAGTGGCGCCGCTCGTGATCACAGTTGCCTTAAGCCACGAATTGTCCCTTCTTCATTTACATTCCAACGCATTAACACTAATCCTTATGCATTCTTATAACATTCCAGCGCATTAACACTCATCCTTATGTATCCGTATAACATCCCACGCATTAACAGTGGCCGAATCCTTATCTACAAAGTATCCTACGCTCATGGGGATTTTTCATTAGGACCAAGTTGTCGGCTGCAGCTCTATGTGCTCATCAATGTTAGTGGCCCCGCCTGTCGGTACCTTCTTCAATTAAATTTCAAGAAGGCTCCTACCGGATATCTCGCAGCCGTTGCTGGAAACTCCTTGCAGGGTGCTACTGTTAACATTCACCGGCGAGCTTCGTCTCCTGCTTTACGGAAATATCCATAATATGCAGATATCAACCTCTTCATCTTGAACACTACCCGATCCTGTTGCGGCATTCACCTTGTACGTTTGACATCAGTTAATCGTGCACGCTCAGATGAGGTAACTCTAATATCAACTCCACCTCACGAGAACTTTAATGTAGAACTTGTAGAGTAGAAAGCAGGCTTCTAGTTCACACCTAGGTCTTAATTTCTGCCTTTTTATCCTTTGATACGCGGTCCACGTGTTCGGTCTTGGAAGCGAAAGAGTTAATGGAAGTAGGGTATGATCACAAATGAGCTACATAACATGTTATCTTCGCTTAGGAGAGGGTTATCGGTTATTCTAAGTTTATTTTTTGGCATATCCGGGGGAGTAGGTGTTTTTTCCCAGTTTATCATTTTCCGTAACGGAATTTTCCATCATTTATTTTATGCGTCTGAGTTAATGTTTGTTATTCGGACAAAAAGGAACGGTAGTGAAACCATATACACGCGTAAGCAACAACCACCCGCCTTGCGGAAACGCTTAGTATTATGCAGAAGAACCGAATAACGACATCTCTATCACGAACGCCTGACGATCTTAACATCTCGAAATCCTGGGATATTCGTTGACGTAGCCACAACGCAGCTTTCGCTTGCATCCATGACACATTCCTGTGTGGCACCAACTAGCTGTCATCTGTGCTGCTTTGTCCACTTTGAGGAGGAGGGTAATTAACTTACTGTACTCACGGTACTCTAACTTTAATACTTTTTGGAAGTAGAATGCACTCATTTCGTTAGATACTTCCAAGATACTTTTTATTTCCTCTTCGAAGGACGGGAAGGACGAGAAAATGAACTTGGTGTGCCATATGTCCTGTGCTCTTGTTGGACGCTATGCTACTCACGAGCCTTTCAAGCCTTCCACCCGCAAAGACAAGATAGGATTGATTGCATGTACATACATGGAGCGAGAATGAGAACTTCCACCAAAATGGTACCGCAAGAAAAGAAGAGTGACGGAATAATTATCTCTGTATATCGCCATTTTGTTTCTTTTTATTCGACTGTAAATTTCGCAAATTGTAACTTGTAAGTATCTCGAACGTAACGGTTTACTTCTGAGAGTATTTCATATTCTAGCGAAATATTTTTAGCGTTTGAGTATTTAGTACTCGACTCAGTTGCCTTTTTGACTTCTGCTCAGTAACATCAATACATTTTTCCAGTATTTCGTACAAGCCTCTAGGGCAGGTATGACTTATTGGAAAAGGGGAAGCAGGAACCTAGGCGATGACGTTTTCGAAGTAGACCTGGGAAAATGCACGCATGTCGAGTAGACTCACTAAATAGCATATATCGAGGTGTCTAGACAAGGGCAGCGCAGAGTTAAGTGAAAGAGTGGATTTGGTTGAAGAATGGCACCCCTGGTAACCGCCGATGGCGACGCTCTTTCGACACAAAAGGAAGCCAACCAAGGCTTGACTTTTCTCGCTGATCTCTCCGTCACTGTGACCCTCAAAATCGCAGCTTGTCGGACAAGTTGGAATTGCTGTAAAATTTACCGTTGTATGTCATTCGATTTTTTTTCTCATAGATCCCTAAGCCAACAAGCATGCTTATGACGTGTCTGGCATATTACGGGCGCAATGGATACACTTACGCTTTGTGGATAAAATGAACTAAGTATTCTAATGATAGGCAAGGGTGAGCGATGGGCTATCATGGAATTTATTTATTTATTTATTTATGTAAATACCCCAAAGAGCCCTTAGGACGATACAAGAGGGGGATGGGGGGAGCACAAACACTGCACAAAATAGTTAAGGTAATAACAAAATTCACACACATACAAGACATGAGATGATGCTCTTCCAGACTCACGCCATTTCAAACAACTGGAACATTCAATCAACGGAGCCTCAGTTTTTATTCTCCAGTCGAACTTTATCTCCGACCGCTCCCGGGAACAACGGGAATCCTACCTAATTTACAAATTCCGATCGGCCATTAACGAGGACCCTGGCATGCTGTCAACAATAAGAAGTTTATCAACCTAGATAAGACCCTGTTGCCTTTTCTCGTTTCCGTCGGATCAAAATCCCCACTGACCCACAAGGACGATAACCCCACTCCTGGACCTGACACAAAAGCACTCTGGAATTTCCCCAATTGACAACCGCCAGGTGGCGGGAATTTCCCTCAACCGACCATGACGTCATTCTCAAGCCCCGTATCAGCCTCGTGGCCACATTCAGCTCTTTCGTCCCGTAGAAGGCGGAGCTTCCGCCGTAACGTAGACATCCTCCCTAACTTTTATAATTTTTAAGTTTTAATAAACCTCTTTTTCGTTACTTCCCCTACTTTCGTCTTCTGTCTCCCATTTATTTCAACTATATATAGGACAAATAGGTTAATATATCAGACGGCTACAAAGTTGAATAAAAGTGAAGTAATCAGACGTGGAATACAGATTACAGGAACGTAACAAAAACTAATTTATTTAATGGGTAATTTAACACATAGATTAAAAAAGAATGGTCGACGTTTCGACAATGGCACTATCTTCGTCAGGAGAAAAGAGGTACAAGGGTTGCATATTGCTTAAATAGGTTCCCTGAGTGACGTCACAATCGGTGCTAGTATGCCACGTGGCAGTTGTCCGTGAGTCATATTCTGGAACATTCCGCAAGGTCAAGCCCAAGCAGCAAAATGTACTGAATGTTGAGTGCAATGGGGGTGGACGGGTAGGTGTAAGGCCTTGAACAGACTCGTCAAACTAAAGAACATTGATAAGACACATACCGACCACCCCTATTGCACTCGACTTTCAGTACATTGTGCTGCTTGGGAGTCCGGGTGGAGTCACCTTTCTTGGGGAGCCAGCTCAGGGTGAGCTGTACTGAGGCCATAGCTGAAAAGAAAGAAAAGAAGGACAAATAAAAGGAAAAAAATGGGAAAGTATATCCCATCTAGGCGACCAGATTCCTTACTGTTGAAAGTACACCGGGATCTTGGTTAATGATTGATTGGAATTTGTAAATGAGTTAAGACTCGCGTTGTTTCCTGCCTCTATCGGAGCAAAAGTTTGATTGAAGAATAAAAAGGGCGACGTCATTTATTGAATGACCAGGCTGGTTGAAATGACGAGAACGGAATATATATATATACAATGTAAAAAAGTTAACAACCGAAAAAGCAAGCTTGACAAACATGCCTACTTGCTTGTGTAATCCAGGTATAAAGTGCAATCTAGGCTCCTCTAATTCACGCATCAATGTTCGTGCATGAAGCGCAGAGTTGGTTGTGTCCTGCCTGCAGCTGATCAGGACCATTGGGAATCAGAGCGAGGAGGCGTCGTGCGGACGAATAATTACTTGATAGATATCATAGGCACCTAGAACGACTGCAATCTAGAAAACGACGAGCGAGTTTCTTCAAAAAACAAGCACACTAGTCTTCGCTCCCCGACATTTCAAAACAAACTGATTTGCCAGCGGAATAAACGCATTCTTCCCAAACGTGCCATCCGTCACGGTCACAGGTTCCAGTTATTGCACGTCTGTGATAGAATGATGGTGCTGAGCACTGCTGCGTAAGGGAGTTTATTGACTGGTATTCGAAATCACGCGAAATATTTTTGCAGCGCATGGGGATAGTGAGAAGGCGTGAGGTACAGCTGCTACACCGCGCTTAAAAGGTACCTAACCGGTACGGATGGGTGTCGGAGCCCTTGTGCCGCTTGAATTTCGCGGTGGTCGAGAACTGTACCTGCTGGTTGAGGACCGTACCTCATGTGTACTGCTTGGCCCAGGTGCAGTACATATCGCGCGGGGTTTAGGGTCTGTATGAAAGTACGAACGCTACGGGCGGGCGACGCGTTGCCCCTGTTAATTCCTGCCACAGAGGGCGTCCCATTGTGAATGGCTGCCTTCCCGCGCCTGCAGCGACGAAGAAGGACTTTAGCTTGCCGTGCTCAATGCATGGACCATGGCGCATCCACCCTGTGGAAGCACCCAGCGCGACTTATTCTTCGTGGAAAGCAAAACGTGAGCAAATAACTCAAAAGAGCGCAAGTGAGTGAGCAAGCCTAGAGGTGAGCAGGCTGTGAGTGAACTTGAATGAGCGAGGGTCAAAACTGCCGAGGTCAGACTGCGTCCACAAAACGACGCCAGGAACTGAGGCGTGGAAAATATTGTCATACCTCAGTAAGTTACGGTAGTTAGAGTTACATGCTACATTTGCTTTAATCAAAAACGGTAACTATACTTAAAGGACATTTTACATTTGTAGAAAACTAACTAGTTAGTCTCGCTAGTTACAGTCAAAAGTTACTTGTATACTTACTACTCAAGATTCGTAACTTGAAATGAGCTTGTAGTGTTCGTAAATAGTGCTTCCGCTGCATGGGCTATGATGATTGGTGTACGTCTAGCGCAGCGCGCCGTATAGGTCGTGCAGGCGCAGTACTATTTCACTGCACTCCCAAATGTGTTTTTTTACCATTTGCGCTAAATACGAGGTAGTGCAACGCTCTTCTGTTGTGCTAGGCCAGAGAGTAGAGCGGTCTGTTCCTATGAATTATTCCGAGAGCGGGCGGAGCAGCCGCAGTCATATATTAATGAGAGAACGCTCTTTCGTCTCGTCCGTTACCTACGCGTCTGTATTTTGCATATTAATTCGCATATAGCAAAATATGATCAGGCAACTTCGCAGACACCGGGGGCGTATTGTCTTCAAACACAGTACGCTGACCCGCAACTTCCACGTGGCGTAACACGAATCGTGCATAATGACAGGAGCGGAAGGCTGTTAGAGCCATTGCAACCATGCATGGGAGAACGTTTGGAGAAACAGGGAAGCGTGAGAGAGAGTGGAGAGTGAGGGTGTTTGAGAAACAACATGGGAAGGAAAAGTTTCAGACAATGTATTTTACTCTTAGCGTTACAAAATCGTGGATGGCCTTTAACAAAGGGTGGACTTGAGCGTCATCGCCTTCGATTTTCATTTTCCATCACAGAAACTACCAGTTACGCCTCTCATCAATACATGAAGCCACGCACTTTCCTTCTTAGACCGTTGCCAATACGGAGTTTAATAAGGAGCTCTTTAATACAACTTTGACTTAAAACCTAACAAAGTAAAAATACATTGAGTGGTGGGTGACACTGTGCTCGCGATAGCCCCGTCTTGTGTTGGCACGTTATAAGCTTAGATGTCCATGCGCCATTAAAACTCGCATTAAAACTGCGCGATTAAAACTATCATTGATGGAAAACTCATACTTTTTAATGCGTTCTAACGGATATCCTGACGTTTCTCCACAGGTTAGCAACTGCAACGACACAAATCTACAATCTTTCGTGTATCATATAATTGAATATTTTTGTATATTCCTGATTGTCATGGAACATGACCCTCGCATATTATGTCATATTTCGGCGCTATATTAAAATTTTTTGGTTGCCTTTTGTTCCTTTCTTCATTTTTTTTTGTTCAGACCCAAAACCCCTGGTCCAGCTACACATCTAGACCTAGATGCGTAGCTTCTAAGCTGCTAGGCTGTGTTTAGGCTGTTTCGGGCTACGTGAGCAACGTATTCAGCTAGCACCACTAGCACCCAGCCAGAACAGAACGCGAGGCAAGTAGTCAGCGAGTTCGACAACATGGCGTAGATGACCTATTTCGTCAAAATAACATCAAGCGACAAAGGGCGCGCACGTTCGCGGTACATGACTTTGTTAACTGGCAAAATAGCAACTGTCTAATCGTCTCACGTAAAAAAATGCGTGTGTGCACTTTTTAATTAAGGCTATATGCTGCGATGACCAACGAGGAATACCTGAGTGTACACGCGTGAATTCTGGTAATACAGAATGTGCATTTTCATTTGTAGAATGTGTTTTAGAAAATTTGGGTATGGATACAGTTCCAAGCTACGCAAAAGCCTCTGGAGCAACACAATATTCACGGTATCGTAGTACTTCCTCATATTTTGCGTTTACTTAGACGTTTCACCACGCATATTTGCATACATATTTTTGGAATATTTTATGCATAGAATCCCGGGCTCTAGTCATGATCATCATCATCATCATCATCATAAACAGTGATGTCCATGTAAGCCTACGCGTTTTATCTCAGACACGGTTTCGGAAATTTCATCTACATGTACTACACGCGAATAAAGACCTGACACAGACTTGATAAGGACGCACTATAGTCAGTACATGAAATGGCTGGCACTCGTAGCAACTGCCACATAGTCGACCTCTGTAACAAGTACCGTCCCGCTCCTTAGAAATGCTGACGTTTGAACAGTGTATTTACTCAGAATTGACGCTCATATTCATTGAGAAAAAATCAACCAATGCAGGTGAATAATGCGTGTTTCATTTCCTCTCCATTTCACTTAAATATGTCGCAGCGATGACGTCACTGCGGCAGGAGCTCTGCACACGAAATTTAACTATCCATAATTGGTCGCGAACTTGATGAACGTATTACGCACGGCGACTCTTTCTGAGCATGATAAGCATGGATGTACAACAGCCCTTCGCTTTTGTTGTCATCGTTTAATTATCGTGAAACAAAGCTGGAACAGATAGAGAAGGGGAACCGTGGGAAGGGTGTATGCATTATGCAGCTGCGGTCTCGTATAGACCCACTTGAGTTTGTAAACAAGAGGGTGCGCATATAGCAGACGTCGCTGGTGGGCAAAAGAGAGGCATGGGGTGTAGCAGGTGACACCACTTTGCGGCATGACTTTAATAAGGACCGAAAACACACTGTGGCTCGATGATGGCGCATTTTTTTTCCAACAGACGACACGCACCGTCTGTGCTAGTTTTGAAGGGAGGAAAACTAATGGACGTAGTAAATATATTCAGACATTCCTCGTTTACATTTCAGCTATCGTGTGAGTCTGGAGTCGAGATAAGTATGGAAGAAACAATATCAAAGAAATGCAAAGATAACGCGAAAAAAGCTGTTGGTCTTTTCAGCGTGCGAATAAGTTCCTTCTCGACAGTGAAATATCGATGTTTGGGATCGATGTGGAAATCCCTCGCCACAGGGATCCAAGTTCGATCTCCATGAATAAAAGGGGGTGCGGGCATCCTGAGCTCAGGAAGCTGCCACCCCCATATTTCAACGCCCACGCTCCACGTCATCCACGACTGCGGAAAAATTACAATTCAAAGATTACACCTTGACCAGTTCGTGGTTGAACGAGTGAAAAGTGCCCGGAAGCTCGTGTAGATTGTGCGAATGAACGGGAACCGGGGCCTTTGCTCCAATTGGTTATGGAGTTTTGGGATTCTGTACCGACAGAGCAACTACGTCGACGTTGCTTTGACAGCGGCGTGATTCATTGATTAATCGTATTCCCTGCTAGCCCCCCACAACATAGTCAGGTGACAAAGGCACTTGTTCAGTTCCTGCGGATCTGTCGCCTTCTGAGTGAACTGTTATCAATTTCGTGGTTGTTTTTCTTTTTCTTTTCTTCCTTTTCTTCCTTCTTTTCTGGGAATAGCAAGCCGCCGTAGCGCAGGCTAACCTTTCCCCCATTTTTTCAAAAATATAATACCCCATATTCGCGCTTGCTGAAAAGTGCCTTTCGCGAATTGTGATACAGAAGTGATAAGATAAAGCGTAATTTCTCGCCATATGAACAAAGCACACAGAAAGGGCACGCCAGAAAATACGGAGCGTGTTTTTTATCGTTTACAGAATTTTTATAAAAAGATGCGAGTAGCATAGACGTCGTTTTTACAGTTGTGTTTTACGCTCCGGCGGAGATTTCCTCGAAGAGAGTATGTAACCACGAGGTGACTAATTACCTAAAATTAATTAACCGTTCAATTAGGGAATTTTGCTTTGAGTAATTGGATAGCAGAATGGGAGACAATCCTCCTTGTATCTTTTAAAAACCCTGAAATGAGCGGTAGCTGTGAAATATCCGTAGCTGAATTTCGCTCTATGCAAAGGAGCCGAAACCAAAAGAGCGCCCTTCAGGAGCGCATTACCTTCACCAACGGAGGCTCATCTCGGCAGGAAATTGATTCATCTAGCATCATGTCCATCGCTCCAATGATCGTGGAATGAACGCTATGCTGTAGTTTCGGTTGATTTGCATAGCAAAATTGAGCGATGGATATTTCAATGCGCGTGCGCATTTCAGTATTCTTTAAGTATGGAATGACGTTCACTGATAATGGTCTCCCATTCTGCAATCTCGCTTTTGGTTTATCTCCCGTGATGAAACAGCTCATCACTGAATTTTAGGCAATTACTCATCTTGTAGTTGCATACTTGAGATGATGTCCGCCTGGTATTATAACCTAAGTGCAAAAACGACTTCTATGCTGCTCTCGTAGCTCTGTAAAACAAAATCTGTAAAGAATAAAAAAAAATAAAAACGCCCGTGTATTACCACGCGTTACGGGCTGATTATAAGAATTGCTTCGTTTCCTTTGTTCTCCGGTGTCTTGATTCTCCGCACGGAATGTTTGTAGCCCTTCGCCCTAAATTCTCTGTAATCTCTCCAATTTTGGACGCTAAATATTCTTTTCAATGTGCTTCACCGTGTCCTAATGCATCCAATCTATTTCGTTTAGCATTTCAGTATAACGCTATGGCAATACCCTCGTTCATAGATACCCATGTTTTTATTTATTTATTGTTTTTAATTTATAGCGCTTACGTTCATAGTCTCCGATTGTATTGGGGTGCAGCTTGTGTTGCGGGGGGCGGACTCATGCGACCTAGGTAACGTTCGCTTCCGGGAAGGGACAGCGGCACCGGAGGGAAATTGTTTCTTTGTTTTGCTTTCCTCCCGCGCTCTAAGGAACTCCTCATGTAACCGGCGCAAACGTGCAGAACGTGCAAACAAACGACAAAAGCATTATTTTCATTTTCATATGTGTCATTCCCCAGATAAACTCGAGAGGAACATGCCTGTACCTGTTTCCTGTAGAAATTTAGCGAGGTTTAGAGAAACCTGAAACGGGAAACAAAATTTCCCCATAGACTTTCTTAACAAGTGAGTCCTCTCCTTTTGGAAAATCAATAAATGAACAAGCATGCTGCATCGTAGAGGATGATTGCGGTAGACCGATGACACATTACTGTTGCCTTCTACGCCGCTGGGAGTAATTTTTGTTGTGCCTTCGGACAGACCCCGCTGATCGAAACCTCTTCCTTTGCAGCGAAGACCGTGCATAGAGAAATTTGGTACAGAATCGTTATTTTTCTCTTTCGTCCTAACCCTATGCTAGTGACCCCAATGGTTATTGTGCGTCCGCATGTATTTCTTACAGTAGGAGTCATTGTCTTATTCACTCCAACGTCACTTTTTTACCAGGGATTTCACACCCGACTCCCACTGGGATTCACCACCCTGCTTCTGTTTCCACCCGGAGCCCAGAGGACACAAGTGTAGAAATTTCAAACACTCAGCTGTTACTCTCTCTTACATGAAATCAACTTCACCCGAGATCTGAACGGCCATAACTCTGCATCGCTTATCAGTTATCACTTTGCTGTGGCTGACGCTGGAAGGGGAAATTCCTCTTCACTGGCGCTGCAAGTGCTATTGCCAGTACTGTTGGTATCACGGAACGCAGAAAATACGTGGCCTATTAAATCTGTACAGCAAACGCAGGTGCACCAATACGACTGTGTAATTTCTGTTTCAGTTGCCCCAAAACGGCACATGGCCTGCTTAAATGGCGCAACAAAAACCCCTTAACGGCACAGGATAGTCCACCGATGAAAAATAAACAACAAATGATTTCTTTTTCACACGAGGCTTGTTAATATTGATTGGAAAGTGCTAGGTGAAACGAAAAAGTCTACATCTGTATCAGCCATCTGATTACATATTCTTTGTATACGGTTCATTGGATTCAGACGCGAAAACTTTGAGACTCAGGGGGTGTCTAAAACGTCATTGAAGCAAGGAATTCAACGAAACGAGGACAGTTGAATAGATGGTCCGTTTGGCACCGTGGCAAAAGGACAGCGCCACTCGTGCCAAACGAAGACAGTTGAATGATACATGCGCATATTTGAAAGGTATACGTAAGGTCATGCTTGATACATTTCATACACTTCCTTCCTCTACGTCTCTCCGATTGAAGGTTCCAATGTTACATCGATTAGGATTTTCGAAAGGATGGCACGGGCGGGGAACACAATTTTTTTAAAATTAAAGAAGACAACCGCCACAGCACATTTCGAGACCTCGGTGTTGCTCAGCGTGTTCTAGTAGAGGTTACAGTCCCAATCAGTTCCAATCCAGGGAACACTGAACTTGGATGAGATAACGTGTTGGTTGGTGTGCTTTATCATTCCTCTGTTGTACTCTTCAATTGATAGCCTAATATTACCTACGCGTTATAATGAAAATTATAATTTTGAGTGCCAACGTATCGGTTGAGAATCTCTTATTCAATTAAAATTTGTGTCCTTGACATAGAATAACTATTGCTAGCTTTGCCTGCTGCTATTGATCCTTACACCTATGTGTGTGATTGACATAATAAAATATTGTCATACGTAAAATTGATTTAATTCTTTTTGGGCGATGGCTCTCTTTAATGGTAATGAATTATATTCTAATGGAAGTTGTGAAATCATTTAGTATATCCTTTAATATCTTTTTGAAGTGTACTGCTTCTCTCGTCTCTTTTTCAGGTGTGAAGGTTTTTCGGTTTGGGTTTTTCTACTTCGCCAGATTGGCATTACAATTGGCACAATTCCCAGCATCATTGGCATATAATTGCTATTGATAAAAATATTTTCACTGGTACTTTTTGTGTATGTTTATTTTTGCACGTGCACGATGGCGCGTAATCTATATCGCGTGCGGAGGTAACCGCGCTGGGTTATCGCGCAGCTTGGCTGGGGTCAGGGACTGGGTTGTCGCTCCACGTAGCCTACCTCGTACTACTTACGGAGTATGTAACTACAAGATGAATAATTGCCAAAAGTGCATTAGGAACTCTTTAATTAGGGAATTCCAGGCAAAAACCAGGAAGCAGAATGGTAACCAATCCTCCTACCTTTTAAAGCGCGTGCCGTGAAATATACATAGCCGAATTTCGTTGTCCAGATGATGCGAATCTAAAACCGCGCCTCTCAGAAGCGCATCACGTTCGTCAACGGAGGATTATCTGTGGCGCATCTACTGCAAAGCTCTGTGACGTGGAATGTCCTCCCTTCGCTCCTCATCTTCGGTTTCGGTGTCGGCTCATTTGCACAGTAAAATTGGATTGGTGATGGATATTTCCACGCACGTGCGCATTCATCGGGGATTGCCTCCCATTCTGGCTTCTCGATTTTGCTCAGTAAACGTTAGGTAATTCGTCACCCCGTAGTTGCATCTCTTCGAGAGTATCTCCACCTGCCGTATAACTCTATACTGCAAGAGTGGCTGTTGATGAAAAACTGGAACCCAAAAATGGAACCCCTTGCCCTTTTGCGGCTGTTGATAATGATGATGATGATGATAGGAGAAAAAATGGATATGTGAGCCAGTCATTGCGGGTCAACGGCAAAACGGCATCTACAGGGTGTCTTGTTTTCTTCGATACAGATTTTTCATTAAAAACTATGAGGGCTATAGACATCCTGTTTTGACTTCTGTCATCTCTGGGCCGGCGGACGTTTTTGGCCATCTGTTGCTCAACCATCGAATGACTAATGACCTAAAAATTGTTAATTAACTTTTTAATTATAAAAGCTACGAAGCTATCACAATAAGAACATTTGTTCCTTTGGCTCACCTGATATCGTAGCCGGTTTCAGAACAAAAATCCGTTCGGTAGATCGTCCGCAAAAAAATTCGTCAAGGAACATCATTTTCTTTATTTTGTTCATTGCTCGTCTTTTTCTCACCCCCAATGTGAGAGGGTGAAATAGCAGCCTCTTGCGTCTCGGAGAAGGATTGAAAGAAAACAGAAAATGCGACCCAAGATAAGGGTAACCGATAGCATCACCCGATACGTGTGTTTTTGTTTCGCTTTTGCAAGTTAAAGCTCATTTTCGAGGCATGACGCGGTGTTGTGCTCCTTCACCCTCTCACATTGGAGGTGAAGGAAAGACGCGTCTCCGAAGGTGCGCGATGAACAAAATAAAGAAAAAAGTGGTGTTCCTTTACTATTTTCTGTGGACGATCTACAGAACCGATCTTTGTTCTGTAAAGGGCTACGCTATCAGGCGACCGAAAGGAACAAATATTCTGATTGGGAAAACTTCGTAGCTTTTATATTTAAAAAGTTATTCAACGATGTTTACGTAATTAGTCCATCGACAACAGACAACATCGAGCAACAGACGGCCAAGAACGTCCGCCGGGCCAGAGATGACAGAAGTGAAAACAGGATGTCTATAGCCCTTATAGTTTTTCAATGAAAAATCTGTATCGAAGGAAAAATACACCCTGTATATAGTGTTCTCATGGGTTCTTTTTAAAAATCTGTACATAATAAAAGACGCCGTGTAAGTTACCTGCATCAGCTCCGCTATGTGCGGTTGCATCGAAGCCGTAAGAGAGAAAATGTACACGGTGTGTCAAATCCTTTTCACCGCGCTTCCTTTCTCGCCAGAGCGGAAAATAGTAGCAAAAGTAGCTGCGGTATAACGGGCGCCAAAGTGCCTGCTTTAGCATAGTTCTAGTCGATCGCTCGAGCACTCCCCTGGGTGTTGATGGCAGTCTTCGAAGGTAAACACTCGGCTGCCGAGATAAGCTATCCTTTGGATGTCCTGCTCTCCGGTGATGCACGCATCAGTGAGGAAATGCTAAGCCTTTTTGAGGAAACCCAGGAAGATGAACGAGCTGCTTCTTGCGTATTTCTTGCCCACAGCTTACCTAAACCATCTATACTCGGTCTTTGCCAGCCCCGCTACCGTCTTTTAGGTGGTGTAAAGGCTGGGTCGCCGTAAACGTGTTTGCAGTGACATATGTGCATAGTGACGATGGAGATATTCGAAAAGTAGTCAGAGAACGGGGAGACGATAACAGCTTCCTTTAAATGTGCCGTAAAACATGTTGAGGGCGTTGATCAACAGCAATTGTTCTTTTCTTTTTTCATTTTTTTCAACCCAGCACGACAAGTAAAACATGTGACAGAAAACATTGTGTAGCTTGAGTCCGTTAGCAAAAATTCTGTAGAACGTCTAGGTGTGACAACTGGTGGGAACACAGGTATTATATAGAGTTGCAAACCAGACGAGGACAGTCAGAAGTATAACACACGTACAGCTCAGGCGTCACTAAAGTTTATTGTCCAAAACACCAATCAGGAAACATAACAGGAACTGAACAAACAACGGTCACAATCACACTTCTAGGTCAACTGACTCAGAACTCGGCCCCAAATACACAAGCTCCTGAGGAAGAAGCTTAATGAAACGTGGCCTAACACATCGACCAATGCCAAGTGAAGGCCAGTGAGAAAGGTCTTGCTTCCTGTGATGTTTAATGTTTCGAGCAATGCACTTTGGTCGCAAATGAACTGTTTACTTCTGTGTCCTCGTCTGGTTTGCTTCTATATCCCCATGTATCGCCTTCGACTACCCCAACTTTCAACGCTTGATCACTGGTGGGAAGTAATGCCCTATTCGTCTAGCTGACACTGATCTATGTTTCCGACTAATTGCTGCTCTGATAGCTACGTAGCCGACACGTAGCCAACTTTCGTTTCAGACCCAGTGTTGTCAGCATTGAATGTCGTTTTGCAGCCGTACTTGGCGAGCAATGCGAAGTTTGTGGCCACTTCGGCACCGTGTTGACTGTAGTATTCAATAATAATTGTCGGGAAAAGAACATAAATGCAATTGGCAAGAAAATTGTGGTAAGAGTATGAGGGCTATAGATAAAGGAGATTTTCTGAGACTGCACCTCTACTGTTTTACGTTACCTTTAAAAGACAGCCTGAAGCCGCTATCTGGTATCGACAGGTGACGCTGTTTCAGAGATAAACGAGATGTAAGACCCACATGCTCACATCTGTTTTAAGCGCATGCGCTTAAGCCAGATGTGAGCATATGGGTCTCTGCGGCACTGCGTGCTTCAGTTGTCGCGTACATCACCTACACGTAATTGAAAGTGTAATACCACTCTGATCTCGATACCAGTTAGCGGCCTCAAGGGTGAAAGTGCATAAAAATATCTGTTGAGATTCTGTTGAAACCTCGTTGAACTGCCTCAGGATTTTCTATTGAACAATATCAAACTTTTTATTTCCAAAGCTGTTGACGGCGTACTGAGAGCTGTTGAAAAGTGGCCACGGTGTACCTTCTGAAACTCTGTTAGCCCCTGTAATGTAATGTAATGTGAATTTATTTCCACAAAGAAAAATTGTGGTGGAAGCTGTGAAAAAAAGTCACTATAGTGACTCGAGGGACTCCCAGCGACATACAATTGCCAATGGTGATACATTCGAAGGAAACACGCATCACTGCATAACATATTAGCCGTACAAAAGTAAGTCAGTATAAAACATGACCATAGCTACAGAAACCAAAATGAAGTTTGTTCTACATCAGACAAAAGTACACATCAAAAAACAACAAAGCGTATTCCTGGCACCTTTACCCCTGCTATTGATCATTGATAACTACTGGTCAAATCACGAATGCATGTACGGGACACATTTAAATGATTGAAAGGGCATTCATTTAATAACTGCGGCAAGCGATGACTGATACAGATTGTGTATGGGAACCAAACCGTTCGTTTCGAAACGACCAGTTGTTGTGTGGCAATAAGGGAGGCGGTCCAGAATTCGTATGAATCTTTTTTGCATACTAAATAACCTATCCAGATTCGTACTTGTTGTGGTACCCCATATTAAAAAGCAATAACTAAAGTGTGCATATATCAGTGCATAGTAAAGCATCATGACAGTTGCCCCTGACATATAACTGCGATATTTGAATAAAAATCAAAACGTACGAGATGCATTGGTGTGTACATGACCTATGTGCAACGGCCAAGAAAGGTTCGAGGTAAAGGTCACTCCAACAATTCTAACACTATCAACAATGCTGAGGACTGAGTTACTGAGCAATAGATTAATTGTGGATGTCACAGGTTTATTTTTAGCAGAAAAGAAAATGGCTTTGGTCTCATTGGCATTACTTATCAAGCGATTTACATCGGCCCATGGCTTGACTTTCTGAAGTGCATGGTTAGCGACTGCAATTAGTGTGTCAGGGTGGGAGCCGGAGAAAAGAAGTCTGGTGTCATCAGCATAAATGATAAAGTCAGCCTCCGTAGTTATAGAGACAATATCATTTATGTAAATCGAAAAAAGGTCCGACGACCGAAACATTTTATAAAGAATCCGCGAAAAGACATCCCTACTGAATTTTACGCACTTTTTGGACCCATATGGTTGCCGTCGTGATTTTAGCAAAACAATGAGCTATAAGTTGAAGGAAAGCCTAATTTTCCCTCTGTTCGACGATGTGCAGCACAATTCTCTGTCCTGTTTCGTTTCGATAAAATTTGCGTCGCAGCTGTCACAGGTACGAACATTTTGTCAAAGTTCGCGAGGCACGTGCATAAAAAGGCCATGATGGATTTGTAAAAAAAAAAGGAAATTTAGGTTCACGATGAATGCCTTAGCTTTCTTTTGACATACAATTCATGGGTGCTAGAAGCTTCGTGACTGAGTTACAGCGCTCACAATCTGCCATACTTCACCACGTCCGAAGGACCGGCGTACTTCGCCGTCACCTGCTGTTTTCAAGCATGTGCATTCACCAGAAGTTTATAAAAGCCTGTGCATGAGCCACAATACAGGTACCAGTTCATAACGAATATATATTCAGTTAAGAAGAAAAGCGGTAAAGGAAGAACAAGGAATGACAATGAAATCAACAGCGCGTAATTTCCCGCCTTTTATTCAAACAGAACAGTGCCTTTAAAAAATACATTAACGCGTGGTCGTCACTTCATGCATTGTTCTCGCAAGGAAAACATCCTCGTATGCACTTCTCTCAGCTTTGTACCAAACGTGACATGAACGAATGCCGGGTACTGGCCGCACCGACGACCATTTGGTCTGTTTCGATTCCCTGAATGCCGCCACTTCATCACAAGGGAAGTGCAAGATATCCGTTGCGTGTCCTCGTTCTGTCAGCACCGAAATGAATTCCTGAGCCCGACCGAATTACGTACGTTGCTTGAGACCGCATGTTGTACACACTTGCTGCGCGTTTAAGGGAGCTCCCTACTTCATCACAGGCATTCTTCCCATGTCCACTCGCTGAAAATATCCAGAGTGTCAGCAGAGTGTTACGCCGCATCTCGTGTAACTGATACCTCTTCCGACACATAGACGACGTGTGAGAACACCGGCAGTATGTCATCAAGGGTGTCCAATATTCTCTTCAACGCAAAAAGCGCGTGCGCTGTATCATGGCGCAGGTCGTCGCTTGCCGTTGCCAGGCTAACGGTGGCAGATTTTGCCGTTGCAACGCACGTTAAGAAATATACTTGGCTTCACTGCGAATAGTGGACATGGACAGCATGGCCCGCGAGTGGACATGGGAAAAATACCTGTGATGAAGTAGGGGGCTCACTTAAATACGCAGCAAGTGTGTACAACATGCGGTCTCCAGCAACGGCCGTAATTCGGTCAAGCTCAGGACTTCGTTTCGGTGCTGACAGAACGAGGACACGCATCGGATATCTTGCACTTCCCTTGTGATGAAGTGGCGGCATTCAGGGAATCGAAACAGACCAAATGGTCGTCGACGCAGCCAGTACCTGGCCTTCGTTCATGTCACGTTTGGTACACAGCTGACACAAGTGCACACGAGGATGTTTTCCTTGCGAGAACTATGCACGAAGTGACGACCACGCGTTAATGCATCTTTAAGGCACTGTTCTCTTTGAATAAAACGTGGGAAACTACGCGGTGTTGATTTTATTGTAATTCCTTGTTCCTCTCTTTACCGCTTTTCCTACATTTTTCTGCAAAGTGGAATCCTTCTTAAGTGAATATATATTCATTATGAACTGGTACCGGTATTGTGGCTCATGCACCAGCTTTTATAAACTTCTGGTGAATGCACATGCTTGAGAACGGCAGGTGACGGCGAAGTATGGCAGTTTGTGAGCGCTGTAACTCAGTTACGAAGCTTTTAGCAACCATGAATTGTATGTCAAAAGAAAGCTAAGGCATTCGTCGTGAACCTAAATTTTCTTTTACAAATCCATCACGGCCTTTTTATGCACGCGCCCCGCGAACTTCGACAAAATGTTCGCACCTGTGACAGCTCCGGCGCAGATTTTATTGAAACGAAACAGGATAGAGAATTGTGTTGCACATCGTTGAACAAAGTAAAAATTAGGCTTTCGTTCAACTTTTAGCTCATTGTTTTGCTAAAATCACGACGGCAGCCAAATGGGTACAAAAAGTGGGTAAAATTCAGTAGGGATGTCTTTTCGCGGATTTTTTATAAAATGGTTCGCTCGTCGGAGACAAGAATTCTTATTCAGCCCTAGAGCCTATCGCATGGTGAATACGTGGCGGAAGACTCGAGGTTGTGGTCGTTACAGACGCCGGAATAGAGCGCGTTAAAGTGGGCAGACGTCGCTACGGAGCGAAGCAGTTGTTTTCACCCCTTACGCTCTTGATTTTATACCTCGCCTACCACGTCGTCTCGGAACCTGGGATCTACGCCAGTGTTCATGCTACAGGTTGGGCTATCTCATTAAAAATAACGGAAAAAATCGGAGACCGAAAGGTTAGGGCCCTGCCTGAATCTGAATGAAATCGCCCAGCAGTGACATTTCCTTCCTAAGATAAAACGGATAATATATATTACTTGTCTCGCGAGCTTCAGCAAGTCGAGAGTCCTGCTCGCCACTGAGTCAGATTGGAGGGTGAGGTGCCTCAGCTTAATCCGATTACGCATCAAAACAATACTGAAGTGACGAATTGGCATCAACAAGGTAACGTCTAACCAGACTTGTGCCCGTTACCAAAAAATAGGAACTAAATAACGTTACCCGTTACTTCAGAAAAAAGTAACTAAATACGTTACTCGTTACCAACATACAAAAGTAACGAGTTCTCGTTACTCACAGGTAACGAGTTACTTTTACGTTACCGCCGCATAGTTAAAGGAGCCAACAAACATGCCGTCACTTGCCTTCAACTCATTATTAATGAGAAATCGCACTTCACAAGAAGCTGATACTCGAAATTTACATAAGTGATCTTCGTTCTCTTTCGTGTGAAGACATCTGCTGCCGAAGTAGGGGTGATCGGAGGCTATGAAAACACAAGAAAAGACACCGGTTTTCGTGCTACCGATCACCAACGGTTCCCAAGAACAGACGAGGGGCTGCGTCATAATTTAGGGCGTTCAGAAGCTTAGCAAAGACAAGAAAAGGCTAGAAGTCGAAACGCGTTTTTTGTAGCCATAGCTCAGTTGGTGCCCATTCTTGGGAAGGAGTGATGGTCGGAGATTACGGAAACAAGAGAACAGACAAGGGCCTTCGTTTAAGATGATTCAGCACGTCAACAACACATCTAGCGAGGGACTGCCATAATACTTTGAGTCACACGTGGTCGTGGGTCACGCAGGTCCACGCATTGCGCCACACGGAGTGCCGAAATGTGCTCCCCCGCGCTGAAGAAAAGGAACGAGTAACGTCAGTAGCGAGTTACCAATTTTTGTAACTGATTCCGTTACTATTACCATTTTTTAAAAAGTAACTGAATCGTTACTTCGTTACCAAAAAAAGTAACCGTTACCAAGTAACGAGTTACTTGTAACGAGTTACGCACAACTATGCGTCTAACCGCTTTTCGTTTGAGTCATTCAGCATAGGTACAGGTGGCAATTGCGCATACATCAATGTGAACCGCCATGGGAAATTACACTCTCAAAGTACGGATGAACACGTAAAGAATCGATGCCTTCGAATACTCTTTATGTCAATAATATCGCACGCAGTACAGTCAGTACAGTGCCTGTATGTTTCAATGAAACATTTATGTCACAACCCCTTTTAAAATGCTTCCATTTTCATGCTCACACAAATTAACTGGGTCATTCCACTCCAAATGACCCAGAGATGACGCTCGACCCCCCTTAGAATGCTATGTGAATTTTTATGGCGGTTGCTTGTGACTCCGAAAGCAACAGAACATTGGTCTTTTCTAACGAAATTGAAATTTATGGGGTGTAGAGCACCTCAAGGATGCAGTGCTTGGCGAAAACCTCTGCCGTTTTAAGCAAGCATTACGGCCCACATAAGGAACGGAGTATGCTAGAAAGCGTCTTCTTTGATAAGGAAGAGTTCATTTTACAGCAATTTTCACCATCGCACTCGACGTGCTGGACGCTTGTGGTATGCACGAAATTTGCAGAGTTTGTGCAAGTTTACCAATTTTTGTTGCAGTATAAAATTCTGTAATGTCTTCATAAAATTTGTTTCTCGAATAGCCTTCATGTTGTACGTTACACACAAAAATATCCACCTATATAAAACTTACGTAGTAGCTGTGACGTACGATCTTTTCTCTTTGTGCGCCAACTTTTGAGACGTGCGTATAAGAGAAAAAAGATTGTCAGTCACGAGTGCTATAACTTTTGATATCGGATAAGCTTTTTCCGGGCTTTTCTGTTATGTACAATGCTATGATACTTTGTTATTCAGGTCAGACCTAACGTTTCTTTCATAGTCATCTTCCATACGGGGGATGGTTATTTCACAGAAACATGTTCTAGCGTACGAGGACAGGCACATTTATACTGCTTGTCATGTCAAGTCTAGTGTGTAAGCTTGACCTTAAAAATGACTTCAGGGAGATCTGGGACTTGTCGCCTTGTTCCCTGGAGTCTGATCACTGCCATGAAACAATGGTAACAAGGAGTCCAGTTAGCGGTTTTTTGTGAGTTGAACTCCGAAATCCAAGACCTAAGCCAAGGAACAAGGCGAAAAGTCCCAGATCTTCCTTAAGTCATTTTTGAGGTGACAGGCTTACACACTAAGGTGTCTTCACATGGCAAGCAGTATAAATGTGCTTGTCCTCGTGCGCTGGCCCATGTTTCTCTGAAACAACCATCGCCCGAATAGAAGATGACTATCAAAGACCTGACCTGAATAACGCAGTATCATAGCTTTGTACACAACACAAATGCACGCAAATAGCTTATCCGAAATCGAAAGTGAAAGCACCCATGACTGACTTTTTTTTTTTCACTTATACGTACATCTCGACTGTTGGCGCACAAAAAAAGATCATACATCACAGCTACTAAGTAAGTTTTATATATATGCAAAGGGAGTGGACAGCTTAGTCAGACAGTTCCCAATACTGGAATGAGTTAACACACACATGCAATATATATATATATATATATATATATATATGTATGTATGTATGTTTGTAAGTGAAACGTCGCCATGCCACTACTGGACAGCTGTTTCGGCCTTCTTGGGCCTCACCAGCAGTACGCAGGCAGGCAACGTTTGAGCGGATGGCGTCAGAAGGTCACGTGGCAAATGATGCCTCCCGTCAGGGTGTCCTAAGACACCTCTGAAAGCACAGTGCAAAGCCAGTCAAGTGTATAAGGGGCCGGGGGGGGGGGGAAATTGGCAGGAGCTCTTTGGCTGCATATATGGAAGGAACAATGGCACATACCAGCAACTTACTACGGTGAAAGCATTCTCCGCTTCTGTTCGGTGCAGGCAGTATTTAATCACTGTTCATGTTGTGATTACTCTACTCATGTCAACGAGTCAACTGACGGATGCCACACGCCAAAAAACAACAATATGGTACCATCAAGCCTGAATAGACCCCTATCTCAATGTCTTTCCTTATGTCTCACTTAACACCAAAACAAAAACGAAGACACCCTTAAAAGGGGAATATTCTATTGAAAACACCCCTGAGGGTGGTATTGCTTTCTGGCAAATATTGCTTGCGAACGCAATTACACCATCATTGAAAAAGAATGCTTGGCAGTGGTTTGGACATTGGGAAAGTTTCGTTCCTAGGTCTACGGACGCCCCTTTCGCGTCATCACGGACCATCATGCGTTGTGTTGGTTGACCAACATGAAAGACGCAACCGGTCGGCTTGGCCGATGGGCATTAAAGCTGCAAGAGTACCATCTCCCCAGCCGCTACAACTCGGGAAAGACATACTAGGACACTTGGACGCTGAGAGCTTGTCACGGCACCCGGCACCGGCCCCTGCGGGCCCATCGCCCACTCTCGGGGCGCTCGAATTTTCTGATACTGGACACCAACAACGCCAAGATCCTGCACTTGTTGGCATTTTAAACGAACTTTCCTCGAACACAGTCCCTATCTCGCCGAACGCCAAACTGTTTACCCTACGTGGTGGCATCCTATACAGGCAGAATTTTCAGCCGCATGGGGAACAGTGGTTGCTAGTCATTCCTCGTTCGCTTCAGCGCGAAGTTATTGCCGCATGCCACGACGACCCCACTTGTGGTCACCTTGGGATTTTTAAGACGTACAGCCGCCTTCGCAACCTGTTCTTTTGGCGGGGAATGTATCGTTCTGCCTCCAAATACGTCAGATCCTGCGTTCCGTGCCAGAAACGGAAGCCACCGACCACTTCTCCTGCCGGTCTACTGCGCCCCATTCCCCTCCCAAAAGCGCCGTTCCAACGTATCGGCAAGGACGTGCTTGGCCCTTTGCCGATGTCATCAGCCGGGAACAGATGGGTGATCGCATCTGTTGACTACCTCACGCGTTATTCGAAGACACGAACAACAGCCTCCAGCACGGCAGCCGGTGTCGCGTTCTTCGTGCTCGAGCGTATCATCCTGCGGCATGGTGCGCCCCAAACTTTGATAAGCGACCGTGGCGCAGCGTTCCTTTCGGAAACTGTCCGAAATGTGTTTGGACTCCGCACTCACTTTCGACAGACTCGACTCCACGGCACTACGACGCCGTATCACCCTCAAACAAATGTATAAATCGCACACTTGCCGAAATGACGTCTTTGTACATCACGGCGGACCATAAAAATTGGGGCGTCGTTCTACCGTATATCACCTACGCTTATAATACCACTTGTCAGGCCACAACGGGGTTCTCCCCTTACTTTCTGCTGTACGGTCGTGAATCGTAGTCTCTACTGGACTGCATTCTGCCTCGAGTCGGTGACGACCATCTAGGTCCGCTGTCCGCCGCGGCTGTTTGCAACCCCGAAGACTCGCGTCAGCTGGCGCGGCTGCGCATCTTAGAATCCCAACAACACCAATCTACCTGTTATAATGCCTCGCATCGATCAGTTGGTGACGGAAATGCGTTTTTGCAAACTAACACATATCCTTGCAAGAGTCAAAGATATCAGCTTAATTCCTAACATCATAGCCTGCCAAATGTTGTGTTTTAAGTCAGGTTATGGGCTATAATGTAATTACTTGCTGTACTTGAGCGAAACTGTGAAACAGCATAATTTTTCTCTAATTAAAACACCGTTTTTAACACCACATTCCTAGTTCAAGTGGGGTGTAAAAGCGGTGTATCGAATGTAAACACCTGTTTGAACACACCACATTGTACCCTTAATGATCGACATTGGATAAAATATGGTGTATGTCTATACTACACCGTCAGTAATGCTCTTCCTGCACCCTTTGCGGGATAGAAAATTGCGTTTTTATAAGGATACACCCGT
Organism: Ornithodoros turicata; assembly: GCF_037126465.1. Taxonomy (NCBI): domain Eukaryota; kingdom Metazoa; phylum Arthropoda; class Arachnida; order Ixodida; family Argasidae; genus Ornithodoros; species Ornithodoros turicata. The sequence continues at coordinate 1,160,360 of NW_026999337.1, read as the reverse complement.
TTAAAGCGAATAAAGGTGTGAAATGATTTACTGTGTGCAACAGAGTATCTATTGAATATTGTGCAATAAAATTTCGATTGAGTTCTTGTTTAGCTAACTCAACTCACACTGATGTTCTATTGAGTTGCTCTTGACTCAAAATGAACTCAACAAGAGTTTCACAGAAATTCAAAACTCATTTTCGTAAGAGCTGTGTTTTCCCCCGGCGCAGTTCGGCCCTGAAGTTGGCCCAGTATGCACACTAAGCGTCCTCTTTCTCCTTGCATCCGTGCATGCCTGTCCGACGCTCATAACCATCTCGATGCTAGTATGACGTAAAAAAATACAGTTGCCATACTCTACATGTCTGTGTGTATTTCCCTTTTGAGCAAGCACGTTATAATTATCCGATATAAATGTGTTCATGATATCACTGGTGTAAAATTTGTTAGTTACCTTTTGATATCCGTGAACGCGATTCCTTTCTCCGGCAGGCTTGCTAGCTCCATGTAGATGATATATCTGCTCATTAATTAACCTCTCGACTAGTTTCGACTTCTTTTAATGTGGTCATATCCAGTGGGACTGACTTGCTCGATCCTTGTTATCAGCAGTTTAGACGGGACGTATTTCGTAACTTCACCTTGATGTGATTGTGTCATGTAGACGTTTACCTTTTTATTCTTAGGAATTAGAAAAAAAAAAGCGAAGTGAAATACCTGAGCTTGCTCTGCGTGACGCTGTACTAGCAGCAGCAGGTTGTTTTTACCTTTTTTTTTTCCATCAGGTTATCATCTTTAACGTACGAGACCGCTATACTAATTGGTCCTCTTTATGCTGTTTACGACCGCAATGCAAATGCACAAGGAAAAACAAAACATAAAGAATAACTGCGACTTGACGCAACGCAACTGTAAGAGAGCGACGATCAGGGAAAAAATATCGTTAGAACCGATTTACCCTACCATTACGTAAACGACGAGAACGCGTGACCCGCGATCCCCGGGTAAATTCTTTCCCCCGAGATTCCCAACGAACCGTGAAGGGCGAGGCGTTTCAAGAATATCTTCGCCGTCATCTTAAAGCCATTAAATCGCCGTTTGCCCTCCCGTTTTACCCACATTGTGAAAATCGATTGCGGCAAAATACTGCGCATGCAGATAGGGAAATTAAATCTCGCCGCGTAATCACTAACTTGTCGGGCCACAAAAGAACAGATGCTTCTCAAAGAAGCCTAACGATTGCAGAACGGACGTGAAAAAAGGAGGTCGTCGTGAGCTACGTGAAAGCCAGCACAAGGTTGAAAGCAATGAAGGGAATCTGTCGTTGAATGTGTCTTTTACGCTGCACGTGGTCGTCACGTTCTCGAGGGTACCTTTCGTCTTTGTTAGTGGTACGGCAAATTAGACAGAGCGGGCCAAGGAAGTGCAACACAAGAAAAACAGAAGACCGGACGTGCAGTCCATTGGCGTAGAACACACAAACAAGCGAGGATTTCATGTGAAACCTGCCGCTGTACACGTGCGCTTGTGTTTTAATTGCTGTCTTATGCGGCGTGTTTAAGACCAGCTGCCTCGTGCATTTTCTCGTGCAAGCGGCTCTACTTAAGGAACTACGAAACATCCCCCAAACTTTACCCTGAAAGCATTTCTTCCTGTTGAGAACCCACAACTTGATCACGGATCGAAGCTTTTTAATATAGCATGGAACGGCTCGAAACGAAAAATGTCAGGAAAAGAAAAAACGCAAATAGCATGAGTGCAGCTCTTAATCCTGGTGAGCAGGAGAGCTTTCAATCTCGTGGATCAGAAAAGCCAGCTACTCAGAAATAATATTTAAGCTAAGTCATCTAAGCTAAGAGCACCAGGCAAAAAGTAAGTGGGTATAGAATATTCAACCTTGACTAGAATACTAAATGCTCACGAGAGTAACTCGATGAACATAGCAGGAGCAGGCAAGCTAGCTGGTGTTAACATTGCCTTAAGGCAATGTTAGCATTGTTAATGTTAATGTTTAATATGAATGTCATTGTTAATAATTAACAATGATAATGTTAAGGCGATGTTAACACTGAGGGTAACTCGTTTCTTTCAAAATACTATCGAGGCGCTGTTTGTGAAATTGACTGTCAAAGAAATACAAACAGAGCGAAGATAGAAACGGGCTCTCTTGCTTTTCTGTTACAGACTCTTAGTGCATCTTTTCTTCCGCGGACATCTCGCACAACGATATCGCTCACGCAGGTACGTGACCATGTGAGGAGGACAACCGTACAATATGAACGTAAGCGAGCAAGTACACCTATTGTTTTTGCCAACTGTTCATTTGAATTAGCGACATGTGTACTCATCCTTCCTCACTGCGCCCATGAAACACCACCTCCTCTGACAGACACAGAGCATTCACCAACGCGCCCTTCAGTCGAATACGCGTTAAAGCTTAGGTGCCGCCGAAGGACGGAGGGTTCACCGGAATGTCTCGAATGGCGTGTATGCACATGTAAGCAGCATTGCGTCCAACCAAGACGGATCAAAGTAATCTTCGCCCGGGTGTCATGCCCCCCCCCCCACACACACACACCAAAAAAAAAGGAAACGTATGGTAGGGAGTATTTTGTTGGTAACTTAAGATATGGGCACAAGTTACTCGTAACAAGCATTTAAGTTAACGTACTAAATATTGACTTTTGAAGTATTTGTAATACTATGTTATTGAAAAACTACTATGTAAGATAGAGTAGTTTGAGTAGAAGTCTGAGAAACGCCCACTTCCCTCGTTTGCCCGTAATCCTATCCGCTCAATAGTGAGGCGCTCCCTTTTCCTTTCCTTCTTTTCACTATAACACGCGCGTTCCCTCCATGCGTTCGCTTTGCGCACGGATCGCACAAAGGAGCCCCGGCCAGTCATGGTGCTACAATATGATGTTTGGTGCCGTAGTCCGTGACGTCATTACGAGCACCAATGACAGGGTCAAGATGCTCCATGCGATACTCCTGCCGCCACTCGGCTTCACCAGTAGCAGCTTCGTATAACTTGGGCACTTGGTTGCAATTATCTCGCCAAGAAACCGCTGGCTCGCTGTATGCCGCCAGTAAAAAGCAAAAAAGAAAAAAAAGCCGTTTCACGGTCTCTTTAAATGTACTGTAAAGCAGCACCGATCAAATGTCATTTAGTGTGGCTATTCGGTAGTCCAAGCCGCCTGGACAAAAACTGCGCAAGTTTCATTCCAATCGACGGTGCAATTAATTAGAAAATTACAATCAAAGATTACGGTCAACGCTGTACTAGGTATTGGAAATGAATCCGTACTCCTGCCACATACGACGGCAACCACATTGCATGCGTATAACACTGGGCCCCACATAACAATCCACCACAATCCACCGTAAAATCCGCCCTTGTAATCCACACAACGATCCACATCTGAGGATAAACGGACAAGCCAACCGAAATGAAATGCTGAGCCGTTGAAAAAAATGTGCCAGGCGTTCAAGAAGCCAGAGAGCGTCGACTTGTTTGTTCACAGAGAGAGTTTGTTCGTTGGAAAGAGGCCGCGAACAGAAGGAGCGCGCAGGCGCAGCAGAGAAGTAGGGAGAGCCTCCATCGAACATCGGCCAGCGATGGGTTGCTTCGCAAAAAAACACTGTTAACAGGGGTTTCAAAATGCATAGGTAAACAGGGAAACTAATAATATGGTTACATATAATAACGAAGTTCCGATGTAATAGTGTGTAATACCAATTTTCAGTGTTGCCCGCTGTACAGGGGGTTGTTTGACACCAGGCGTCGCACCGCTCCACTACGCCGCATTTTTCGTGCCAAATTAAAAATATTTATAGCGCGTTGTCGGTCGTATGGCTCCATATATGGTATTTAGAAGCAACAAAGTCTCTACTCACATCATCGCCATATCATGCTTGTCTACCCGAAACCAATGGATAGTTGGCCACATTACATGCGGCCACGCAATTGAGCTACCAACGAACGGGAACGGACAAGCGTGTCATGCTCGCTGTCTTTGGGATGTATTTCCCTGTCAGATCTTTCACCATGCAACCTGCGTGTTTATTCATGGATTGTCATACTACTTTAAACACACTCTGTGTTCTTAAATAAGAAAGGCATCGCTGATGACGATCAAGTGCGCAAATACCGCGCTCATAGGGATGTCTTCACTGGAATGTGGGGGAAAAGGAACAACGTGGTGACCCAAGTATTTCGAATTAATACTGTTAACTTTGTGCTAGCATTAAAGTCGTACATAACCCAAGTAAGGTATGTGACGTGCCATATCATGGCGATTGACACGACTGGAATATCAGTCTGAACCTGCATTAAATCCCACGCAATATATTCGTGAGCTTTAGGTAGTGGTGGTGGTGGTGACGAGAACCGGCTTGTCGTTGTAGGCCTCACGAATGTGGGATGGCGTCACGGCTGTAGCCAGGGTGAGATGAGATGATGTGATAACAGAAATGTCGAACAAAACAGGACCACCAAATGGACGTTTATTCGCTCTCGGGCGGCTCGACTTTTGGTGGTTGAGCCACTGCGAAGCCAGTGGTTTATTCTTTGTTTTTATCTTTCACTATGGCAATTGGACAGCCCGTTTCATATTGCTGGTGCGAGCGTAGCAAACGCCAACTTCCGAAGCGAAGAAGCGGCGAGGAACGCACCCCTACAAACAACGACCGAACATATACATCGTAATGAACAACCTTGGTTTCAGAACAAATCATCTTTCCCTTCTTGAAAATTTCCTTAGGCTATGTATTTGACGTTCTCGTTTTCTTTGCCGCATCTCGGAGCTATTTCCCGATGGATGCAGAACGCGTTTGAAGCTTGATGGTGCTTTCATGTTGTCTTCGAAGGTTGCATCGTGCTAAATAAATATCCGATCCAAAGAAATCCGGAACGACGTGCGCTTGCTGCGCTGACATACAAAAATAAGTACTTGTGATGCGAAAAGACCAGCTGGGGACATTTTTTTTGTTCATAATATATGCAAAGAGGCGCTTTTGACTAAGATGCAGTGTGAATATACCATTGTGCTGCGGGTTCTATTTAGGGAGCAGGGAAGTGTTCCTCCCATGGGTGGGGTGGGCGAGTGCTCCGCTTAGAGTGGCGGAAGGTTCCTCGTGGGGAGGGGAGTGGGATGGAGGGGAATGAAAAGAGGAGGTCCGTTAACAGGGTCGGGTCCCATAGCTTTATGCGAGCAGCAGCAGCAACACGGCAGCAGAGCAGTTTTCTGCTGCGGCTGCTCTGCTTCTAGAGGCGTCCCATATAGCTTCGTTTTGAATTAGCGGCAGCAGCGGCGTAGGAGGTCCAAAACGTGTTGGCAACGGCATTGTTTACGTTTCGAACATTCCCAAGGCGTACGCAGTAGCTAAGCCTTTTAGAACACACACGTAGGAATGCAATTCTAGGTGAAATACTGAAGTGTGTGAGATATATTATGCATCTGTAGCTCAAAAGTGGACTGTGAAATGATTGTGGTGGTGGTCTCAGCCTCATATTACATAATTGACTCTTCCTTGATATGTAGGAAGTTTCGTGACTTAGGTTCGACCTTTCGCACTGCTGTGCAGAACGGCCTCTGCTGCGGTTGCACGGAGACTCTTCTGCGGGATTTTGTCGCATAAATATCGCCTCGTTACAAGGATTAGATATTTTGATTTATTGTGACTGTCAAATGCGTACGTTGCTGTTAGCGAAATCAGCTGTCTAACGAAAACAAAGGCCTCTTCTGCTAGTCATCACTAGTTCCTGCCTGTTTTCATAACGTAACGGGTTCACTGTCTATCTCTACCGAACCTTTTTGTAGCCTGAACATCGTCTATCCCTATCGAACCCTTTTCACAGGTCGGTTTCATTTACAACAACCTAGATAGCAAGTCGTCGATCCCCACAGGAAATGTTGTTATGATTTTCACGCAGGATGGACGTGGAAGTAATTTGCCTGTTTATGTCATTCACACAAAGAGAGGATAGGTATTATCATAGATGTTACATCTTGTTCTGTTTTTTATTTATTTATTTGTGAATAGACCTCAAAGGCCCTTGCGGGCATTACATGAGGGGGGACATCAACATGGATCACTTAACAAATACAGAAGTTACAAGGAACATGCATATTTGAAAGACAGACTCTGCTTTTCGTTTGTTCATCAGTCTTGCTCAAGAAATTGTTCATTGTAGCAACGGTACACAATGTCACGAATGGAGTGCTCATCTATTGTTCCGAAAGACTCATTAAAAATGAGAAATTGACGTTCTGACGCTGGAACACATAGAAATGATAAATACATACAAAGAAGATGTGGGGTCGAGTCCCACAGCTGGCTAACCTTTTCAGTGACTTCCATCTTTCACCATTAAAAATGACTAGTGCTGCGTTTCAACGCAACATATTGAACTCACGAACCATGCATCATCCTGAGAGCTATAAATCATCCCAAATACAGATGCTGAATTATTTTAAATGCGATAGACGAGCTTTGCGAAGAGGTATCTCCAGTTAGGATGTTGGGTACTTGAAGCCCGTGGCAGTTTCTTTGGGAAAGGCTTGCAAGGTCCTGTTCACTGCACAGGCTGGGATGGACATGCTCTTGTTTTTCCCCAAGCTCGTGCCAAACGTACTTTGCAAACTGGCGATACGCAGTGTATGTGTATCGTCTACACAGATGTACATGAAATATAGTTTAGGCAAACAGATGACCGGTCACAGTACAGGGTGTATGTCGTGGCATTTCCACATGTACCTGAGAGACAGTGCACTTCATCTGCACACACCCTGTATATTACTACAAATCCTGTAACCAACATTTTTTTTTTACTTTTCACTGAATCGAAAGCAAAAACACTCAATATCGCTAAAAGCCTACGGTAAAAACCTAAGCATATGGCAATATATAAAAAGGTGACTCTAGACACACGACACTGACAATTACACAGTTGCCTATATTGCTTTTCTCCAGTTCAGAGTTGTGTATTGTGTCGTTTTTTTTTTTTATGTGCTGAACCCTGTACTGGAGTTTTTAGTGACTTTAATGCAGGACCAAACCAGTTTTGAGCGCCCAAATTTTAACATCGTTCGACAAGAGCACATGTAACTTACTTGTGAATATGGTCGCTGTCGAATATGGTCATAGGTTCGCGCTGCCCACGGCGTTCAAAATATGCCACCTTGAGGACAGTCGTATTGAGGCATAGAGATGGAAATCTTCATGGGTTGGAATGCACTCATAATGCAGTCATTCGGCAGTGCTTTCGAGCTCCTTGCAGCACAAGCATTCGATCTCCTTCAGCATAATGACACACCAGCCACGCCGGCACCTTAAACAGCAAGTGGGCATTAAATATGAGGATACGAAATTTCAGAGAGCGTTTACATGTTTGATCACAGTGTGCGTTAGCTCATCGCTTACCTGTCTGTCGAAGACAGGCGATTGATGCTGTTTGCTTCATCCGTGACCGATGCTCGTAGAGCTTTGACTTCGGCTCGCATTCGCGGCATCGGCGACGTTTTGAAAGCAAGGTTCTCGAATTGTTCAACACACAGAATTTCCTTCTCGATCGCAAGGAGGTCAGAAAAAAGTCCCGGGCTCGACGTCTTCGCATTTGTTGCTTCGATGACCAGATCGCTTTCCGGATGCCGCTACTCACACAAATTCACTAACAACATAACTTGCGGTCCGGGCGCCCAATCAAACATTAACCTCATGCTTTCGTCACGCACACGGAAATTAGCGGATATCCACTACAAAGAGGCTAGATTTCTTCCCCGATTGCGCGAGTTGAGGAGGAAAAGCCAAGCCGGTTTTCAGCTCCCGGTTTTGCAAACTTTGCCGCCGCGCACAGTCAAAGTATTTCGCGTGTGGCTTGGAGGCATAATAGATGCAAACGAAAGATTTGTCGAACTTCTGGTCAGAGTCCCTTTAACGCAATTGACTGTTCACGTCGTTTGACATGTCTAGAGAAAAGTTACCAGGGAGGTACACAGGCTGGCTGTGCTGTCTCGGGTTTTTCTCTCCTCAGGGCCCACATTCCACAGAGCGTCAGTTGTGACGTTTCCCCACCTCTGAGGTCGACAACGGCGAGCCCTTTCACCAGCACAAGGGAAAAGATACATCAGGGGTGCGAACCTGCAATGGAAATCTATTGTAGCGGGAAACTCACGTGACCTCTCGAGCTGGACCAATGACTGAGGACTAGCCACCTTATTTTTTATTTTTTGATCATATTACCAATGACGTAGAATCATGTGGCGCGCGGTTCTCTCTCACTACTTTCCTCCTTTCTGCTCTGCTTTCCTTCTTCTTTTGTTGTTCCATTGTTTCTCCCTTTCGCTACTTTTTAGTTCGCGTTTGTCGGAATGCAGTGGGAGAGAAACCACGGAGCCGTGACTGTTTCTGTCACATTTAAGTATTTTATTGTGCGGTACACGTTTATGCAAGCAAGACGTACACAGTATGTCTGCGATAACGAAAACAACGTGACATTAATATTGCTTCGGAACTTTCTTGAAGAAGCCTGACCATGGCGGACTGCCTCGGGCGAGGACTGCATGCAACGGGGAACTAGAGCTCCGTGGCTGCAAGATGAAAGTTGGTATCCGATATATAGCTTTGCATGTGAGAGTTGCAATGTAAACAGAACGAATAAAGGTGTTATTGAATGCGAAATATAAGAACGATAACGGTAGAGTTGTGAGAACCTCGCAGCTATGGGGTGTGATGAGCGACCTAAGTACAAAAATATATTTTATTGCGCTACTTCACAATGATATATTCAGGCCGAATATCCAGACAAACTTGGCTTTGGAGCTACTAAGCCAACGTCGGATGAAACTTCTCCAGCGAAATCACCGAGAACCACAAACTTACGGTAGTGCCGTGCCTTTAGACAGCACGATGTGAGCGGATATTTAGTCTTAACATGAAAATGATATTGTTTCACGAAAAGAAATATAATCCACCATCGTAACTGCAAAACTCTGCAAAGGTCGGTCATAGCGTATTCCGGCCCGGCTTTAGAGTGGCTGTTGAGCTACTTATCCACAAAACACGAAGTGAATGCGGTGTTGTAAGGCAACGAGCAATAACAAATAACTTACCTGTCGACAGTCGTTGACCGAGTATCGGAAGAACGAGGTGTTCGGACTCTCGAATCGTTTCTTTACCGAGAAGCAGAGCAGAAACGTTGCGCATGCATCTTCTCTGGCAGCTGTGACTGTTCGAGGACACTCACATGATCCAGCCAGCGTTTTTAAACAGGAAAAATCAGAACTCATAGAGCAACCCAACTACACAACATGAGCCATCAGAGACGGGCCTGCGACTCCGTGGACGCCAGTTCCACAGCCAGGCACAGCCGCCGTGCTGTCGTCTGTTTGAGCGCTAGCGAACAAATTTGAAAACGGCCAACCATCGCTAAGAAAACATCCTCTTCGGAACCAATCAATAATCAGTAAGCACAAGCCACAAGATGTCGCCGTGACGTTAAATTTATGACGTTTTCTGACGTCCGATGACGTGAAAAGCATGAAGCGCGCCTCACTTTATCCCGCAAAGGAACTTGCGAGTTTCGGGCCGTTGGTTACACTTTTTTTAAATGCTTCATTGTGGAGATAATTTCACACGGGTAGACTGTTAATATTATTGACAATGTGTCGTTCATGGGGGCAGCACATGCGTGTTTTACATCCTCATTTTTATCAGCTGAGTGCTGAACCAGCCACGTGTCTCGTGACACTTGTTCTCTTTCTCATTCAACCTGTGTTAGCTAACTTTACCGTCAGTCACGTCTTGCTTGGTCCTTTTCAACGTTGAGGTTCCGCATACACCCTAACATAGACTCTTCCAGAAGAACTCATACTCCCAGAAAAAGCGTACTGAACGTAGTTTAATCGTAGCATTACGCGTAATTAAACGTACGCTTTGTAAAAGAAGCCGTCGTGTGGCTGGAAGAGTAGAAGCAGGGGTGACAACAACAGTAACTCCTAATTCATGTGACACCTGAGCTTTGGCGCACTATGCCAACATTACTCAGAAGGCTGTCTATTCTCTTGGAGGCGTTGTTCATGGCGAAAGCATGAGCAAATATATTATGCCTCTCGTTCGATCTTTCTACCACATGGTAGCTAGTTTTTGATGACAACAAGGAAAACTGCTCAATCCGTCGAGAGTAAGCACACGGAAAAGTTTGAATGTGAGATACGCGGATATCTCGAATAAAACGCTATCATTGCAAGCTCAATGCCAAATAATATATCTTGGCTGTGAGTAACGACATACCTAAATGCTGCATAAATACTGCACTGTCTTTAGACACATTCGGCAACGAGATGCCTACGATAATGCGTTGCCTGAAGAAGGGTACGGTAGCGTAGAGGTAGCGGCATAGTATTTATGTTAATTGTAATTGGTAGCGGCAGCGGTTTCGCGTTACTTTTTCAAATTCGTGACGACGCTAGTATGGTGCTACTTTTTTGCGGAGTAGTGCGTAGCGGTATTGCGTTACCCTGTTTCGGTAGGAAGTACAACGCTGCTTGCGGGACCCCCACCATCTCCTCCCCATCACACAATGGGATAGGGTGCTGCCTCAGCGGCGAAACATCCCACTACATCAACATTACTTATTTGTTGTTTCGTTGTTGTTGTTTTCGGGTCCCCTCCACTCACCGGGTTGGGGCCCTCTGTAGGGGGAAGCGGTTTCTAGAGGGTGTCCACACCACACATCTCCCTCGTACATCTAGGATCATCGTTTTTACGCAAGTGCGCACGTTATGGGTTGCATAATACGCCGCGGCCAAAAATGAAATATTTATGGAAGGAGCCTTCAGTGCTCCTTCGAGAGCATGAACGTGATGGACTGCGAAAAGATCAAAATGAAAGGGTATGCGCGCCATTACAGACATTTACTGGAAGGTGAGTGGACGAACGAAATCCCGGTGCATCAACTGCGAGCGAGGTATAGTGCTGTGAAGGGATGGCCAATAAGTATACAAATACATAATAGTTGCGCGAAATTAGAGTTATAATACTAACAATAATCGGATTAGTGCTCCAAGTTGTACTTCGTTTCTGATGTATTACGAAGCATAATAGTAATACTTCTGTGTATTACTCCAATAATACTATAGGTTTTCCCGTCGTATTTATTCCGTATACCGTGGAATATAATCCTCATGCCGACATATGTGATCCTTATGCTGTGGGATTTAATTCTGCTTCTGTTTTATTTAATCCTCGCGCTGCCAATTTCAGTCCTCATGCCGTCCTACATTCTTGGATTATCATTTCAATACACTTTTCACTACAATGTGATTGTGTGGGCCTGCCTGCATGATGTATAACCTGACTATTTCCTTGTTTATGTCTACAAATTGGCTTTTTGTTGACTATCGCTGCTTAATGGAATACTATGGGATGCTATTGGACTACCTACATGATTTATGACCTGTTTTGACTATTTGCTTCTTAATAAAGAACATAAATTGAGCTTTTCGTGATTATCACTGATTATACTATTTCGTGATTATACTATGTGATGGTATCGGACCACATGCGTGATTTATGGCCCGTTTGGACCATTTCCTCGTGTACAGCTATATATTTACTTTTTGTGACTCTCACTGCTCAATGCACTGCTATGGGGTGGAATGGGATCACATACAGGGAAATGAAGATGCGCGGAAGATTGTGTCACAGGTCCTGCAAGTTTGCGGCCTTGAGGAAGTCTACTACGTACCTGACGCCTTGCGGCAGTTGCCGTCTATACACCATGTACCCAGCATCTTTGCAATGGTAAGTGGGCGGCTGTCCAGTGTGTAGAAACTCTTTTCGATGGTCTTTCTCCCGTCCTTATATTTCGTGCAGTGCAGTAGTATATGGGTGTCGTCTTCGCTTGTGTGTCATTGTCTACATGTAGGGTCGTCGGTACATGTTTAGCTTATACCTGTAAGCTCTTGTGAAAGCAATACCAAGTCGGAGTCGATGAATGAGTGCTGCGTCAGTTCGGCTCATGTGTCTACAGCCTGTGTATTTATATGGACCATCGAGGGCGACAAGCCTGGGATGTCTCCAGTGTAGATTGGCCAGGAGCTTCTTCTTCTCCACATCTGCCGTTCGCTTTGCTGCCCTTTTGATGTCGTCTTTGCTCAGTGGTATGTTTTCCATGCATGTCAGGGAATGGGCATCTCTTGCGGCCAGGTTCTCGTTTCCAGGAATCTTGCAGTGGCTGCGGATCCACTGGATGGATAACTGATGTCCGTCTCGTCTGAGTTTACCGTATGTCTTGTTAATTTTGCTCCGCATGGCGTCATTGGCGGTCTTCTTGTTTATGTGGCACTCTAGTGTTTATATGGCAGATCGGGAGTCAGTAAAAAGAACCCACGTTTGCGGCCGGTGAGTCGCCATGTGCTTCAGCACCGAGAATATCCCGTGAAGTTCCGCAGCCGTGGACAAAGTATTGTGCTTAGCTTGCTCTCTAAGGTCTCGGCACTACGGGGATCATAGACAGCCGAGGAAGCCCCATCCACAGACACGGAACCGTGAGTATACACGGGGGTATTGCGCTCCCCTAGCTCTCTTACCACGTCCAGCGCAAGCTGCCTGACAACTTCAGGAGGCATGTTGCTCTGTTTTGGTAATGCCAGGGATAGTGGTGCATGCTGGAGGTGGCACCGGCTCTCTCCAAGGAGGCGTGTTTGGCTGCCTGTCTTTCTTGTATCCAGTTGGGATGTGTTGCAGGAGGTTTCTGACCACTGTGCCAAAGCCTCAGTTAGGTCGGGTTACATCTAACTATGCCAGGGGGTGAGCCGTGTGAGGCGTTTGGTGGCGCAGGTGTACTTTGATGACCTCCTTTGTTTGAAGCACATGACTATCACTGCTCTATGCACTACTATGCGATACTGTGGGACTACCTGCATGATTTATGACCTGTTATGACTATTTCCTTCCTTACAACTGTACATTGCCTTTTTATTACTATGCGTACTATTTGAACTACCATGGGATAATTTAAGCTACTTGGATGGTCTATGATCGGTTATGACTGTTACCTGGATTGTAGATACAAATTTATTTTGATGAATTCTTCGCACAACAAAAGGAAATTATAAGGCTCCCTACATATTCTGTGACCTGTTGCGACAATTTCCTTGTTTACACCTACAAATGGTTTCTTCGTGACCACGAGTATACTGTGCACTACAATGGGGTAGTGTGAGACTACCTGCACGATTTATGACTTGTTATGTCTGTTTTGTGTTTGCAGCTTCAAATGAACTTGTTATAAATAGGACTACTTCTAGGACTACAGTCCAATGGGACAATATAAGACTACCTGATGTTTGCCTCAAAATGCTAAACTAATAATCTAGAATGCTATCTTCCAGTCGCACCTCAATTACTGCTCTCTGGTGTAGAGAACTACCACTAAACGAAATTTGCAGGTATTAGCGACGATTCAGAGGAAAGCTATCGGGGCGTAATGGACATACCTGCAATGTCCGATACCAATAGAGCTTTCGGTCAACTAGGTATTCCCCAGTGCAAAACCTTTACAAGTATAAGCTTGCGTTGGCGTAGATAGATGCTGTTAAGCGGCATAATTGTACTTTTCTTGGTTTAGCATATTTAACGGAAACGTTGCCAAAGTATCACACCCGCACAGCTGTAACATGGCAGATACTATTCTGAAGAACAAATTATGGGCACCAAAAAAATCGCCTATCAGATCAGATGCCTCTATTACTCTCCTATAAACCAAATATTGCGTACATTGATAAAAGGACGCTTCAGGACACTCTCTTCTGTTGAGCATTTTCTACTACTTCTTTATTATCCCTGTTGTATCTTCTGTATTGTACTGTACTTTTTTTTAAAACTGTTATTGCTTTGCGAGGTCTCGATATGTGTTGTTATTTCGTCCATTCTTCTTCTTGTCCCGCGTATCCATACTTTCGTTTTCGCCACTGTCAAACTTTTTCACGCGCTTGGAGCCCTCTCAAGCTGTATAATGTAGGTTTTCGCTCCAAGTGCCACACTGTATTTCAATGAAATAAAGCTTTTGATTGATTGATTGATTTATGGCTTGCCATGACATTTCTTTTTATTTGGAGAATACTGCCTACCATCAGTTCAGGGCCAAGGCAGAGAGAGTACAAGGAACAACACAACATCCATTTGGCTCAGACATAGCATAACATAACGAAAAAAGTACAAGAAAACAATTGATTGCCTAATTTAACCTGCTTTATTTGTCTAAAACTGCCTTAGAAACAGCTGCGGAGCCAGGAATGCTCGTTAGGTATGGTGGTAGCTTGCTCCATTCGCGAGTAGTGCGAGGAAAAGAAAAAAAAACAATTGAACAACTGCTTTCTGCAACGAAACTCACTTATGCGGTTAACGTGTTTCTGCCTGGTGGTACGACTCTCGTGGTCTTTCGCGGAATTTCGTGGTTTACAACTACAAATGGACTACTTATAATTACGACTACTGATTACATAACGGTGGGACAGTATGAGGCTACCCTCATGGTTTATGACCTGTTGACTGCTACAACAACATAACGTAAACATAACGGTAACGCTTTCTACGTGAGAATTGAAGATCGGGACCCACGTGATTTTTACAAACAAGGGCCTGTGACGCGCAAAGAGATCGATGAAGCGATAAATTGTAGGGAAACATGAAGAGTATTATAAATAACTGATGACCAGGATGTGATACTGTGATGTGCCTGTCATTGCTGACTAACTTACATTCGGAAAGAGCCGTGAAAAAGAACTGAGCTTTTTCGATAGATGTCACATTTCGGTTGTTCTTGTTCCCAGACAACTTGAAGCTTGCAGTGTGTTAGTCTATTTTTATGTTACAGCTCCAGAGCAATTACTTTCCAGGTAGTTCGCGGTACTTCCAAATAGTCTCATACTATCCCATAGTAGTGCATGTAGTAGTCAGAGTCATAAAAAGTTCATTTATAGCAGTAAACAAGGAAATAGTCGTGTAACGGTCAGCTCCGTGATGAAAGGAACATTCATAGGAATTCATGCAAAGGACAGGTCATAACATGTCGTATACGATGCAGGTAGTCCCATACTACCCCATTCTAGTGCATAGAGTAGTCCTAGACATAAAAAGTCAAATTATAGCTGCAAAGAAGGGAATACAGTCTAATCTCGTTATTATCATACTCGTTAATACGACATCCTCACTTTGTGACCGGTTTTCTAGGGAACCGTTTTTTCCCCATAGAAATACCATGTAACTCACCCTCGTTATTATGACAACTCCTCTGTAACCGAAATTTTGAGGACCGACCAAGGAGAACACGTGTATTCTGCCCTCGTTATTATGACCGCCGACTGTTGACCTCGTCGAACATGAACAAAATTTCGAGAACGAACGGTGGAAAACCCCGGTGTTCTGTCCCAATTGTGACCACCGACTGTTGACCAATGTCGTACAAAGCACACCCCCGTCTTCGGAATTCGTTAGTGAGTCATAGTCTTGCACCGAAAGCAGCGCTTAAAAGGCCAGGACGTTTCGTCTAAGGACGACGCCGGAGACGCGACTGTAGACACAAGCAGTGAAGACGAATTATGTGCACCTGCTCTCGTCAACGTAAGGGATGCCACCCAAGCGCTCAAGATGTCTTTGCAATTCTTCGAGCACCAGAAGGACATTCAAAATGTGCATGCTATTTGTAACGCCATAGAGACAGTGGAGAGCTTGCAAACTTGCAAATTGACAGTGCTACGAAACAGACAGTTCTGACGGATTTCTTTCGCCAATAAATTGTAAATCAGCAACTGAATCGTCTTCATTTTAGTACAGCATGTAGCAGTAGATCCACACAGGTGTATGTGTGTGGGGGGGGCGTTTTTTCCGTGTGTTTCTCGTTAATATGACAATTTTGCTTTCTGACCAAAATCGGCGGTAACGGACTTGGTCATATTAACGAGTTTAGACTGTAGTCAAAGCAGGCCATAAACCATGCAGGTAGTCGCATACCATCCCATATAGTAGTGGATAGAGCAGTGGTAGTCAGAAAACTGAATTCATAGTTATAAACAAGGGAACAGTCCCAACACGTCATACATCATGCAGGTAGTCCCTTGCCATCCCATAGTAGTGCATAGAGTACCCATCTCAGAAAAAGTCAATTTACACTCTAAGAAAAAAAGATATGATTTTCTACCCATTTAGGTAGAGCTGCATTGCAACGACATTTGTACTCCAACCAGTTTTACCTTTTGGGTCTAACTGCAGAGTAGAAACTGTCGCTCCACCAGCTTGGGTAGGAAATTCTACGATTTTCTCTCAGAGCAAACGTGAGAGAGAGGAGAAAGGGACGCCGCCGCTTATACTCGCGGGGGAAAAGTCGCGTTTGGATTGGCACGAAATGATAGAAGTACTGTCATGCTGCAACTTTGGGTAGGGAATTCTACCTTTTTTCTTACAGTGTATACCTGTAAACGAGAAAATAGTCAAAACAAGTCACCAATTATGCAGGTAGTACCACAGCATCCCATTGTAGTGCATGAGTAGGCGTAGTTATAAAATGTCAATTTATAGCAGTCAACAAGGATATAGTCAAAACAGGTAATAAATCATACAGTTAGTCCCATACTACACCATTGCAGTGCGTGGAGTTTTAAAAGTCACAATTTATGGGCTGTAAACAAGAAAATAATCAAAACAGGCCATAAGTCATGCAGGTGGATCCATGCCATCCTATAGTATCGCGTAGGGTAGGCATAGTCATAAAAAGTCCATTTATATTCGTAAACAAGGAAATAGTCATATCAGGCTATAAATAGTGCAGGTGGTCCCATGCCATCTCACAGTAGTGCGCTGAGCAGTGATTGTCAGAAAAGGTAAATTTATAGCCTTGCACGAGGAAATAGTCAAAACAGGTCAGAAATCACGCAGGTAATCCCATAGCAGTGCATTGAGCAGCGACAGTCCCAAAAAAAGTCTATATATAGCTGTAAACCAGGAAATAGTCAAAACAGGTCATAAATCACACAGGCAGTCCCATACTATCGCACTGTAGTGAACAAACTAACGAAAAGATAACCCGAGAATTTTGGAAGGATTAAAATTGGCAGCACGAGGATTAAATTTAACAGAAGAAGGATTAAATCCCGCGGCATGAGGATTAAAAATGGTGGTATAAGGATTAAATCCCGCGAAACAAGGACTTAATTCCGCGGTATCGTGATCAAATTCCGCGGTATGAGGATTAAATAGGACATGAAAATCTCTAGTAATACATTGACACTCAATCAGCGGTTTATGAAGAAATAGCAGAAATGTACACAGTCTGTCTAATACTTGACACCCATTCTCTAATCACGTTTTATTTTAGGCGAATAGTAGATGCCTTAATTGTTGGTGACCAAACGCTTCTGGGAAACGGGATACGGAAAATTAACCATAATTTGGAGTTGTGAGACGCGGTATGTGTGTGTAGGTTCGTTAGTGTTAACAAAAGCAAATTTCGAATTATTATGTGTGCATTTTTGCGCGTTCCCGCTCCCCTGATGAATGACGCGTTTGAACATGTGTAACGGTCGCATGCTTCCTGATGCAGCGTTCGCACTTGTCTGCCGTGTTTTGACTTTTCGCGTTCGTCTCAGCATGCCCGAAGTGATATTTTTGCTCGTTATGTTATTAGCGTGACATGCGATAATATAAATTACAATCAGCGTCAGCGGTTTCAGTGCGGCCGGACAGCTGTCGTGCGATTGCAGCTCTGCTGCAGCTGTGGAGACCGCTTTATCGTGAGTACTATGCTGTATTATTCTTTCCTGTGAACAATGCAGAAATATCAATAATGGTACTGTGCTGTTATACTTAAGGTTTGTCTCCCTAGTGTGTTCCACGAGTTCCACGAGAGCATGTGGGCGGCGTTGCTTTCACGACTAACACCCGGTGTATGCGAATGCGGTGTTAACGTTAACAAAGCAACTTTTTGCACACCGTACGTTGTGAAACGTGTCGGTTTCTTGTTCTTTTTGTCATCAAGTTTGGTTTTCTTTGTAACTTTAATGTTTCGCATAATCACGTAAACCGCCCTTGAGCTAAAACAGTCCAGGCCTCCAGTTTTCAAGGCACACAAGAGTTGGAAGCAGCCGCAGCACGCAGTCAACCTGAGGAAATGGTTACTTTTCGTGTAGCGTCAAATACACTATACAAGCGCTTCCACACTTTACTGAACCAAATTTTCTGCAAACCGCAACCCGTTATCCAAAAAGCATAATAGGGCACTAAAACCGAAACCATGCGATGCTGCACTGCTACGTTTTGAACGAAGCCTTCAAGAGCGCTGTCATTCATGTCGGAAGGCATCTACGAGTAGCGTTTATTGATGCAAGGAGTACCATAGAAGGAAAAAGCATTTACCTGCGATGAATCGCTTCAAAAACGTCGAAATTCCTCGAAAGGTTCGTTGGCATGGCAGGGTACACATTTGTTACTCACAACGAGGACAGCGGGGTCTCCGACCGTGCAAACACGACCAATTGATCCAGCCACATCATTGGCCAGATTCGAAACTGTGGGTCACGTGATTCCTATAGTCAGCGCCTAGCAGTCGGGGAAGAGAAATCCGCTGTCGCCTCTCTGTCATGTGATTAATTATCAGGAAGTGATCAGCGCAGCATCGGGGAGCGATCCTATATTCTTGGTCACATGACCTTCAGTCGGGAAATGATCAGGGTTCCGTCGAGGAACGATCTTCTCTACCTCCTCCTTTCACACATGACAGGGAAACAGTCGGGCAATACCAGCCGGTGGGAAGCCGACCTCCATTGCGCTTCCGTACTGCAGGCAGTCGAACCGAACCGAACAGCAAAACGTTATTAACTGTTATTTTTGGCCGAACCGGAACTGAACCGAACCAAAAGAGTCGACGCCATCTTGGAGCTCAGCCCTCTCCTTCCCGTTTCAGTCTGTCTACCAACGTCATGGTGACGTTTCTCACGTTTCTCTCATGGTGACATCTATTCGAACGCTTTGCATCATACTCCCTGAGGGCGCACACTGGTTCAGCTTCATTTCAATGGCAGCGGTTCTTACTTCCTGAATAAAATGCTGTCATTGATTGAATATCACGTTTTATGGCAAAAAATGCAATGAAGGAATCGGAAAGAAATCAAGAAAATATGTGCACATGAGTGAAAAACGAATTAAAAGTAACTTGGAACTTAACGTAAGTTACTTTTGCAAAGTTACGTGAAGAAGAAACGAGTTCCTGTGAAAGTTACCACGGCGCAAAAATACCGAGTTAAGTTACAAGTTACGAAAAACAGGGACTTAGTTACAGTTACCTCGAACTCTGATAGTCACTGAAAACTGTTATGACTATGAATTAATGTCTAAGCTATGCACATGAATATATATAACAATTATAGGGATCAGCGACTGTTTTGGGTAGCATTCATTAAGTGACATGTATTATAATATACAGAATAATATAACAGAAACGTGATAGCTGTCCTATTTTTCTTTGACAGCTATCGTTGGCATCCTGTACACTCTCAGAAAAGAAGGAGTGCGCTGGACTCCTTTGGGAGTGTTCACGCTCGTCACACCTATGACTCACTTTAGGGTGTTTAAGTTAAACCCTTCGTGAGGGTGTTCCTTCGACTCCCCTATCTGTGGGTGTTCGCTTGATTCCTCTCTTTAAGGATGTATTCATGACTCCCCTTTTTGCGAGTGTTCCCTTGACCCCCTTTATGGGGGCATTCTCTTTACTCCCCAATATAAGAGTGTTCTCCTTATTCACCTTTTTGTGAATGTTCCCTCGACTCCTTATGGGCTATTTTCTTTACTCCCCTTTGTAAGGGTCGTTCTCTTCATTCGCCCTCCTAAGGGTGTCCCTTCGATTCCCCTTTCTAATGGTGTTGCCTTGACTCCCATTCTCGGGGTGTTCCCTTGATTCGCCTTGTTGAGTGTGTTCCCTTACTCTCCTTTTGGGGAGTGTTACTCCGACTCTTTTTACTGAGAGGGTATGCTCCTCACACACTGTACTGATACAGTTGCACTGAGTTCAGTGATGGAAAAATTCTTCGATGCAATACGTGGGGCGATTTGCGGAGACGTTCTATCTAGCTTGCAAGACTTAAGGGCTGTAGCAGCCCACATCGCCATCGTTAAGCCGCGGCCTGCACGCTGCACGTTTTTCCACTTTCGTTTTTGGTGGCAACCGCCACTGGAATAAACCCTCAGTTCTTTCCCGCAAATTGTGGTGTGAACACCTCGTTTACTTCGCTCCACAATTTCTGGTGACCCGGAGAAGAACACCGCTGCTATGAACCCTGCTGGCGACCAGCAACACCGCCCGCCTGGCGCAACCGCCCCCGCTGCTGCTGCGATGCCTCCCATGTCCCACGTCGCTGTTCGATTGCCGCCATTTTGGCATCGAGGACCCCACGTCTGGTTCCAGCAGGTCGAAGCCCAGTTCCTGCTCGCTGGAATTACTTCCCAACTCACCAAGTACCGGCACATCGTCTCTTCCCTACCACCAGAGATAGCCATGGACGTTGCCGACTTAATAGCAAGCCCTCCACCTCAGGCGCCCTACGACCAGTTGCGCACTGCTGTTCTCCAGCGGACTATGATGTCAGAGCGGAAGCGCCTGCAGCAGCTCTTGAATGCCGAAGATCTCGGTGACCGACGACCTTCGCAGCTACTTCGCGCCATGCAGGCTCTCCTGGCGGATCGCTCAGCCTCTTTCGACGAAGCACTGCTTCGCGAGCTATTTTTGCAACGGCTACCCCCAACCGTACAGATGGTTCTCACTACAGCCGCCAGCTTGCCACTTTGTGACTTGGCCGGCCTTGCCGACAAGGTCATGGAGGTCGCTTCCCCTGCAGCAAGCATAAGCGCCGTCGGCCATAACCACCCTACTTCCTCTTCAGGCCTTCTGCAGCAGGGCACGGTGCCGCCGCTTTCACCTGCCGCCTTTGCGAGTACGAGCGACATGGCTGCCGTGAGAGCGGATATCCAACGCCTCTCCGAGACTGTCGCTGCCCTGCGCTACCCCGATAGCCGTCGCCGGTCTCCCAGAAGATCCAGCCGCTCCCGTCGTTTCCGCCACTCTCCGCGAAGACAAGACGGCCGAAGCCAGTCTCCGTTCGACGACTCCAACCCACCACCTTGTTGGTACCATGAGCGCTTCGGCGACGCCGCTCAGCGATGTACGCGCCCTTGCGGCTGGCCGGGAAACTCACCCGGGAACCGTTGATGGCGGCCGGCGTTTCCCCTCCTCAAACTGCAAGTCGCCTATTCTTCGTTGTCGACCGTTCCACCAAAACTAGGTTCCTTGTCGACACCGGGGCCGCTGTTAGCGTCTTGCCCGCATCCCTTAATGAGCGTCGTCGTGAGCCGCTGTTTCACTTGATGGCCGTTAATAACACTACCATACCGGTCTACAAAGAACAGCTCCTCAACGTTAACCTCGGTTTACGAAGAGTCTTCCCCTGGGTGTTTCTCGTCGCTAGCGCCTCACAGCCGATACTCGGCGCGGATTTTCTTCATCACTTCGGCCTTTCCGTGAACGTTTCCCGCCGCCTTCTCGTCGATGACAACACCCACCTTCACGTCCACGCCATATCTGCCGCACAACCTTGTCGCGACCTCTGCGGAACATCCCTTCCAGCCGTTCCCGCTCCCTATGCTGCACTTCTCCGCGAGTACCGATCGCTCACGCAGTCTCCGGACTGGACGAAGCCCGTGAGCCACGAGGTTGTGCACCACATAGTGACGAACGGCCCACCAGTGTTCTCTCGACCACGCCCCTTGGCACCTGAGAAAATGAAGATTGCCAGGGCCGAGTTTCAGCACATGCTGGAGATCGGCATCGCTCGCCCTTCTTCCGCCAACTGGTCCTCGGCTCTCCATATGGTCCCCAAAAAGACCGGGACTGGAGGCCTTGTGGTGACTATCGCGCCCTAAACCTAGTTACCATTCCTGACCGCTATCCCCTCCCGCGTCTTCAAGACTTCACCGGCAACCTCCACGGCATGAGAACCTTTTCGAAAATTGACCTTACGAGGGCCTACCATCAGATACCCGTCGCCGCCGAAGACGTGCCGAAAACGGCCATTACCACCCCGTTCGGCCTCTTCGAATTCGTCCGCATGCCGTTCGGCCTTCGGAACGCCGCCCAAACATTTCAAAGGTTCATAGACACCGTTACCAGAGGCCTGCCGTTCGTCTTCGCGTACATAGACGATATCCTTGTCGCCAGTCGAGACCCTGCCGAGCACATCGAACACCTCCGGCTCCTTTTCTCACGGCTTGCTGCACACGGGATCATCGTCAACGTCGCGAAGTGCGAGTTCGGAGTACCATCTCTAGAGTTCCTCGGTCACACTGTCTCTGCCGAGGGCATATCTCCGCTTCCGCAGAAGATCGCCGCCATCCTCGATTTTCCTCAACCTCAGTCCGTGCGCCAGCTCCGGCGTTTCTTAGGACTCGTCAACTTTTATCGGCGATTCGTCCCACACTGTGCCCACACGCTGCGCCCCCTCGAAGAAATGCTGTCCCAAGACCACGTTTCCCGCGGTCGCAAGAGCCGCAAGCGGAAGTCCCGGGACACTTCCTTTCCGCTCTCTTGGACCGACGCTGCTTCTGACGCCTTCACGTCCATCAAGTCGCTGCTGTCATCGGTAACCCTTCTGGCCCATCCCACGCCCGATGCAGCCACCGCACTTATGGTCGACGCCTCCGCAACAGCTGTCGGCGCCGTGCTGCAGCAGCACGTCGGAACAGGCTGGCGACCTCTTGCTTTCTTCTCAAAGGCCCTGAAGCCCGCGGAGACGCGGTATAGCACTTTCGGCAGGGAGCTCTTAGCCGCTTACCTCGCAGTCAAGCACTTCCGATACTTCCTGGAAGGCCGGGATTTCACCATTCTAACTGATCATAAGCCGTTGACATACGCCCTGCGATCGGCCAGCAGCCGCTATTCTCCTCGTGAGACGCGCCACCTCGCTTTTCTAGCCGAATTTACCTCTCGCATTGAGCACGTCTCCGGATCGGAAAATGGTCCAGCAGACGCCCTGAGTCGCGTAGCCACCGTCCAGACGCTATCGTCAGAAGCTCTAGCCCGCGCCCAGCACAATGACCCCGAGCTTGAGGCCCTGCGTAGCTCGACAACATCTCTGCGTCTTGACGACTTTCCCGTTCCCGGCACAGACCTTCTACTCTCCTGTGACACCAGCACCACTCCACCTCCGAGCCCATATAGTGTTGACCACAACACGGAGAAGTCGTGATGGTCGACGACCTCTTCAAGTGAAAGCACTGGTCACCGCGCCGCGTCTTCATGACTATGCATTTGTAACGAAAAAGAAGCACTATATTTCAATCCGAATGTTTGTTCACGCTTTGCAGCATCACTTACTAGTCTTTAGGACATTCGTGTGGCGAAATCGAAGCTGGCGGAGCTTACGCTCCAACTCCATAAAACGTTTTGTCAAGAAGAGCAAACGTGTCGCCTGCAGAGTGCTCAATTCATCACCTGTCCATTTTACGACTCCGATTAACAACAATGCCTCCTGCTCAGTTGGTTTGCCGGCGCCGGATAAATCGCAAAAAAAGAGCGAAAACGACGGCGCGGCCAGATGACGTCAGCGGCTGGCAGCCGAGAGAGGGAGCATTTCTGTCGCGAGATCCAAAGCTCCCTCGCGCGCCAGGATTGCGAGCTACGCTCAAACTTTTTGTGCGAATATGTATCATAGGGCTCAGAACCGTACTTTCTACTTGTCCCGTCATATTTTATTCCGATCATTTCCCTGCTTCTTTACGAGTGAGCCCGTCTCGCAATTTTGAGGTTACAGTCGTATTGCATTGGATTTAATAAGCTAGACGCAAAATTACATCCAGCAAACCGAATACGATGTATGAACGGCATGGTCACATTCGATTTGGCTTGACGGTGACGGAAGTATGAGCTGCTGTGTCCGTTAGAAAGGCGCGCAACCGAGGCAAGGATCATTCATGACTGTTTCGATATATTATAAAACGTTATGAGCAAGCTTTCTCTGGAATTCCTGCGGGTTTATTATACCGCAGAACAACGCGCGGAAGCTCAGCTGCTCGGAGGATTGCTTTAAGTCTACAGTCGGTCCCCAAAGCAAAGATAAAGAAATACTGTCGCATGCTTCATTACGGTACGCCAAATTGCTGCGAAATATCGTTCAACTGCCAATTATCCACCTCATTATATTTCCCATTATATCGCTGAAGAGATGATCACCTAAACGATGCTTCGAGCTGGGTACGTTTGGTACGAACGAGTGCGTGTTGGTACATAAATATAAGGTGGAAACCTTGCGCTAAGAGTGTTTGAGGAATGTGATGGACGAACCGATCGGGGAGCGAGTGCGGGTATGTACCCGAAACGACGTCAGAAAGATATGATTGACACAAGAACTTTTTCTGAAGCAGGCACCGGTTGGTACATATTCCTTAGGAAGGCGTCGAGGACAAATGAGCACAAAAGACGCCATTTGCCTCGTGTCTTTTCTCGTCATTTGTCATCGCCCCCTCGCTACAGAAAAGAATATTTGCTTTCGCGATGAACAGCATTACGTTCCATGGCAATTCCCTTCCTGTGCGTGGTTCGGTAAGGATACAACGCTGCAATATTCCATATCCCAAACCTGTCGCGTTGTTAGAGCAGAAAATCGAGTTAGGGCTCGACGCGAGAGTCGTTCTTGGCTGTCAACCTTTTGCAACATCGCGCATCGGGCGTGTAACGGAGGGTCGCAAATCCGTTTAGGACTTGCCGCATTGCCAGGCATAAATGCCAGAAAGGTGGACCCTTCCCTCGGTAAAGCTGGCGTCGTCTGAGTGGCATACGTAATACACTAGTTCAAGGGGTACACGTGACTTGGCCTATTTGGATTGGTTCTCGCCAGCAGTGATGTCGCAGCCATATAGTGGAGGAAATAGCGAGGCCCATTTTCTCCGTGTCAATTACAAACTTTCCTGTGAAGCTTCCAGTGCTGGTAGTATTCGATGCTACTAATTTCCTGTATTTGGTATGACTTGGGAGGAGGTGTCTCAACGCTTTTAAGACCTGATGGTGGTAGCTGCCATCCATATAAGGCGTAGTATTCGGAGGGCCACTCTGAATTTATTGCTATAGTGTATCAAGTCCCGTCGTGTAATCCTGTGCAGCGGGAAAGCATTTTACCTCAACATAATCTCCAGGTTCAAACAAGTGTGAGAAAGTCTATGAGGAAGAAAACTTTATAACAGAATATAGCTCTGTCATTTTGCTTCCATTTCAGATTCAAACTTATCAATCTTGACTTATATTCATATCAGCCTGACGTCACTAAGAGTAACACGCAAAGGAGCGATTACTTCTTCAATTATTTGGCACTTGTGGGTCTGACGCTTCTCCTATAATCTTTATTGTGACTATTGCAGTGTTGTACCCGCTACCAAAACAGAGTAACGCAACACTGCTACCCGCAACTCCACAAAAAATGTAGCGCAATAGTAGTGTCGTCACAAATTGGAAACAGTTAAGGCCAGTTCCCACATATAGCGCTTTGCTACATAGCGCTAGAACATTGCGCTATATTTTCTTCCTCGCATTGCTCCGAACCGCTATAAAACCGCTCTTGTCGAAGTAGAGCCCCGTTCAACTTTTCTAGCGCTATATTGAGCGGTGGGTCTGCGTTAACCAATCGTGAGCTTCTTTCAGCCGTGACGTCACGGGAGCTGGGGTTTGTTTTGCTTCCGTTCACTCGAAGCAGCAAGAAGGCAAGGCGACGACGATGACGACGCCGTGAAAATGGCCACGAGTTTCATCGGCCAATGAATGGGTGTTTTGTTACTATAGTTTGGTATCGCGATCGCAGCATCGAAAGTGTCATCCCCCTTCATGCTGCGGATACATGACGGCAGGTCGGCCTATGTCTGACTAACCTTTCCTCACTTCTTTGTTTCAATAAACATATCCCCCCCCCCCCGACGCGGACAGTGTTGAGACCGTACGGACGATGGTTGAGAACGCCGGTAGAAAGACGGTAGTACAGTTCGGGACAAAAGTTTACGGAACACGGCATCTGCGTATTGCTTCATTGGAACGGCCCCCTATTAGCTATCAGGAAGAGATCGAATAAGAAACGGGTGGCCGGCTATTCTATCCACCTCCCAGTATGTGTATCCCCTCCTCTTTGCTGCTAGGTTGTCGCATCATTGGAGAAATGCGACACCCCTGTGTTCCGTAAACTTTTGTCCCAAGCTGTACCAGTGCATCACGTCGCGACGAGATATCCCGTGACCCCAGCAGGATAGCGCTAAGTGCTCGGTTATATGTGAGACCGGCAAGCCAAAAATCAGTGCTAGATTTTGATACATAGCTATTTTCTAGCGCTATAAAGCGTATAAAATTAACGTATACATACTACATATAAATACTAATAAATACCGCTATAAATACTGTGTCGCTATACTTTCGCGCTACCATACCCCCCAGGGGGGAATTTATTGCCAGGAAAAAACAGAAAAAGAAAAAAAAAGAAACAGGGGAACGGTCAGCCATGCAGCACGCCGGCTTGCTATCGCAACACATTATCGCATAGGCATCCCGTTGCCGAATGTGTCTAAAGACAGTGCAGTATTTATGCAGCATTTAAGTATGTCGTTACTCACACCCAAGATATATTATTTGGCATTGAGCTTGCAATGATAGTGTTTTGTTCGAGATATCCGCGTATCTCACCTTCAAACTTTTCCGTTTGCTTATTCTCGATGGATTGAGCTGTTTCCCTTCTAGTCAAGTGGTGAAACTGTCATCATAAGTGAACTCTCATCGAGTCATCAATAGCTACACTCTGAATCCGGCACCCGATATGTATTGCATGAAAGAGGACCTGCATCTGGGCCAAGCGGTACACATGAGGTACGGTTCTCAAACAGCAGGTACAGTTCTCGACCAACGCGAAATTCAAGCGGCACAAGGGCTCCGACACCCATCCGTACCGGCTAGGTACCTATTAAGCGCGGTCTAGCAGCTGTACCTCATGTGTGCAGCGTGTTTCCGGCGCATGAGTATACGAACGCCGTCTCACGATCCCAATGCGCTGCAAAAATATTTCGCGTGATTCCGAATACCAGTCAATAAATTCCTTTATGCAGCAGTGCCATATTGAGTCTGCAATATCATTCTATCAAAGAAGTGCAATAACTAGAACCCGTGACCGTGGAGGATTGCACGTTTGGGAAGAATGGGTTTCTTCCAACCGCTGGCAAATCAATCTGTTTTGAATCGTCCGGGAGCGAGGACGGTCTGCTCAGTCTTTGAAGAAACTCGCTAGTCGCTTTCAAGATTGGAGTCATTTAAGGTGCGTATTATATCTATGAAGTCCGCATCCGTATGATTATTCGTCCGCACGACGCATTTTCGTTCGTCATCGCTCTGATTCCCAGTGGTCCTGATCGCCGGCAGGCTGGACACAACGACTGAGGGACGGAGACAACGAACTTTGCGCGTCATGCAAGAACGTTGAAGCGTAAATTAGAGAAGCCTAGATTGCACTTTATACCTGCATTATACAAGCAAGTAGGCATGTTTTTCATGCAAGCTATTTCGGTTGTTGGATTTTTTTACATTGTATTTTCCCGCAGGGTGGGGGTGAGTGTGTGTGTGTGGGGGGGGGGTTCTGGGCAGAAAAACAAAAAGAAAGGAGAAGGGTCAGCCATGCAGCACGCCGGCTTGCTATTTCCTAAACAAAAAACAAAAACATAAATAAGAGAGACAAAGAAATAACAAAAAGGGTCGTAAATGGGTGAGTCAATCATCTTCCGTGGTTGGTGTTACGTTCTGCGGACGAAACGGAAGAACGAACAGGGAAGAAGAGCAATCCAAAGGTGCAGAAAAGGTAAAGAAGCGTGACCACAGAGCAGCCGCAGTGGTGAAGGAGATATGCAGTGGTCAGCATTCATCCATATGTGTTGTGCCCCGTGTGTACAACGTTTGTGCATTATGACAATGCACGCTCACGATGGAAAAGCATCACCCCTAAAAGGGACGTAATTTTCGAATAAAGGTATTGATTTGTGATATTTAAAGTGCAGCGTGGCTTCCTGAGGTTGTTAATATATCTTAGAGAAGGAGAGTCACCCCGACGGGCACGGGTATGGGCTTAAATCGCTGCAGCTATGCGTTGCATGTACCGCATGTTAGCGCGTGTGTACCTCTTAAATTTAAGAGGTACCTTTTTAAAGAAATGTACCTCTTGGCCAAGCGGTACTTAACCGTTACGTATGCGCTACCTGGTTTAGAGTGTAGCTACCATGGTAGTAAGATCTAACGAAATGCGTAATATATTTGCGCAAGCTTTCGCCGGGAACAACGCCTCCAAGAGAATAGACAGCCTTCTGAGTGCTGTTGGCATACTACACCAAAGCCTAGATCTCACAAGCCTACCCCTGTTTCTATTCCATCCACACAACGGCTTCTCTTACAAAGCGTGCGATTATACTACGTTTAATTACGCTTAATTGCTACGATTAAGCCACGTTCAATGCGCTTTTTCAGGTAGTATGAGTTTCTCAGGAAGAGTCTACCCGTGTGAGATTACCTCCTTAATAAAGCAAATCAAGAAAAAAAAAAAAGACGTAACTTTTTTCTAAACACGTCAAACGACGTGGACAAGTAATTGCTGTAAAGTTAATCGCTTGTGCACCGCCACCAAGTTAACGTGCACAGATCATTAATAAGCATATTTGCATATATACTGACTCACGAATCATGTTATTATTCCTTCAGTTTGTTTGGTTCCTATATCTACAGTGCAACGTATTTAATGTGAGAAATTAACTAGATCGCGTTCGGCAACCTGTGTAACCGAAGATAATTCTGTCTTGCAAGAAATGCTTCCCCTATGGCACAAACACCTTAAAACAAAGTCGACGGTACGTTTGGAGGGCGACAACTATCGCGATATCTCGTTGAGACTCCGGTATATTTTCGCATTCCTGTTCCAGACGACACCACGAACAATAAAGTTGCAACACACAGTTTGAAATGTGATATCAACACGCTCACACTAGGCTTGCAACTGACTGCATGACGGAAACTAGCATCGTAGCCCACATTATGTGGTATGTTATATACATACATGTTCGTGCTTGGCAAATGTAAGCTAAAAAAGTCAGACCATGTACAGGATAAAGACTAATTATGTTAATCAAAATTCGAGTGCGCTTAAATTATGTCTGTTAATGAAACAGAGGAAGATAGTCAAATCAGTCTGCCTGATTAACGAGTAACTACATGGAATAACAAGAAAATAATTCTACTTCGCAGTTCTCGCTTTTTTGCCCCATGTTCCACGTCTCCTGAGAAGTGGCGGTAACGGTAGCGGAGTCCGCCGCTACTCACATGTGTAGCGGAAATACTTTCCCCGTTACCAATTTAGAATGTACCGATATCGCTACAACGCTACCGAAAAAGGTAGCTGTAGCAGGGTAGCGTTGTAAACAGGGACGCTACTAGTAGCGCCGCGATGTACAATGCTGACTTATTGGGACTCCGAAACGCCCTCTCCAGACCGAGGAATTGAAAGTGTTGTTTGCAGTGCGGGATGCATTTCACGAATTTCCGTGTTACCTAACGCTGAACAGGTTTTCAATTTTCGTTTCAATCAAATAAATTTTTACGTGACAGCGTACTCTGTGCATTTTCAACCAATTTTCAAGCATTAACATGGTGACATTCTAACCGTAGGAAACACAGAAATAATACGTACGTGGTGTTGTGCGCATTCGAAAAACAAAGCAGCACCACGTTCCTGGCCATCCACAATACCGAATGACATCGTTCTTTCAGATGATTAGTTGAAAACAGCGAAAAAATCGGGGCCGACAGCGATATCATATATGATAGTGATTGGCCATTCCTACGTCGTTTAGTAGAGATCTCTTTTGAGAGCGCAGCATCTGTTCCAAATCCTTGTGAGTTCTTCTTCGGGCTGACACCGTGCCGCAGCCTGTAACTGACTTACATGATGCTGCTGTTGCGACTTTTCTCTAAACGAGGTGCCCAGTATATCAGTGTTGACACTATTCGGAAAGTGTGAGCGAGGGATGCATTCGCTGCGTAAACGGTAACCGGAACTGATAACCGGAATTTGTCATCTTAGCCCGCCAGAGATGTCCCAAGGTAAATTTACCCAGGTAGCGAAAGCGAGCAAAAAAAAAACAAAATCTGACCCGGCAACACTGTCATCTCCGTGACTCGAGCGATCCTGGTTGTTGTTAGCACAGGTACGGTCGTAAACAAAAAATATTTACGCGCATGGGTCTTGTATAAATTAATAGCTTATTCATAATTCAAGTATAGGAAAAGCTTTCTGTTGCACCACTAGTACACATATACGAAATCATCCACCACCTGAGTACGTTTCCGTATTCTGCTCCACTGCGCATGTGTAGCAGTACGCTCGTTTGTCCGTGCATTCTTTTATCGGTGCCGTGTGCCCGTGCATTGTAATGCGGAGTTCGTACACTTTGTGGATTAAACAGGAAGCGACGTTCACATTTCGAAGCTGTAGGCCAAGATTAACACGTGTGAACAGATGAGTGCTATATGCATCCCGTGTTGCTGGCCCCGAGAAGAAAAAAAAAGCTTTCGTCATGGCAAGACAGGCCATGATAGCGTGAGTGTTAGCGAATCAGCTGTGCACCAACGATGTCATGTTTTCTGCAACGGACCCACTATGACCACTCGTTGAAGAAATACAAACAGCTAATCACTACGTGTACGTGTAGGTCTAGGTTAGGAATGCACATTAAGTGAAACTTCTTGTTTATTTGTGGTTATCACGTACCCTTCGTCAAAACCTGCGATAACTCTTATGTATTTCGAACTGATATGTGTCATTAAACCTGATGTGATTCATTCTTCTCTGTTCTCGTCTGGTATTGCTGTCCTGGGTGACTAGTACGGTTCGGTAAGGAAAAGGGGAAGGGTATACAACGCAAACGAAGTACGCTAATGCAAACGTGCCATGGCTAATAATTATGCACTACTTATTATTCAGGCTGCTGACGTCATATGTGATGTCGTTTATTTACAAGAGTAGTAGTCCGCGCAACCGATGGATGGCGCTGACAGTCTGTATCATGGCACCATCTGAAGACGCAGGGCCCTATGGGAGATTCGCTACCTGTTTATATATACCTTGGATGTCCTGTGCTTTCTCCGTCATTTTTTCGTCGTCGTCCTGTCGCTCCTCAGCTCCTCCTGTGGTGCGGAAAAACTTGCACTGATATGACAGCACAACCTTGATGCATTGAACGAAGGCAACATTTCCTTAACTCTGAGGAACGAATAAAATACAGACAATGTCACGAAGAGACTCAAACCTGCAACGAGGGTTTAGTATTTCACACACGGTGCTGCTTTTTTGTCTTTCGTGTTAGTGTCTGTCTTTTGTATTTTCTGCCTTCTTCATACTCATGAAAATGTTGCCTCCATCGAATGCCCACCAGCTCGCTTGCAATTGTTCCTTCATAGCATAATATGTTGCAGTGGTCGCTTGAGTGGAACGTGTCTCGCGTTTCATTGGTCTTTCCGTTCCCCCTTCATTCCCTCCTGCACTGAAGCCACCCGAGCACACTACATTGCTCTGTACGGACATGAGCAGCGGAACTAGAACTACTTAAATTTACTATTTGTGTAAGTATTATTATTAATTAAATTATTATGAGTAATCATAAACTATTTAATTGATTGTGGGCGTTGGAGGCTTGTGTGTTTCTGTCGTCCATGTTTCCAGCCCGTCTCGGCTAATTTCTCGTTCTTTACCTGGAACTACTTCTATGTTTCCACAAATGTGCTGAATAGTCATTTTTTATAAAGTGTTTATCGAAAACTGACTAGTCAGGTCCGCATATATATTATGTATCCGACGACCCTATCGATAAATATTTCGAGTGATTTTCAGGTTCTCTGAAGCAGACCAGATAAAAGACACATACAAATATATTCGAAGCATTGAGAATTTGGATGAAGTGGAGTGTCTATATTTTTTAGTTTTCTCAGCGCGGATCGAATTACATCTTTTTTGCCTCCCATACAGGTCCGGATGAAGAACGTGTAAAAAATATCGACGCCCTATTATGCATATCTGATGCACCGAAGTATATAGGAATGATATTTTTTTGTGATATTTCGTTGCTCTTTGAATTATCGAAGTCGACGCCAAATTTTCCACTCACGCTCGCTAGTGGATTGTATCTTTTATCAAGTCGCGGTCTTTGCTCTAACAATGAGGGGTGGAGGGGGGGGGGTCGAAGTAGCTTGCCGTTGTTGGCCGTACTCAAGTGGGCATCGTCACGACTATAGCAAAAAAAAAAAAGAAAGAAAGAAAAGAGGGGAAGCAGAGGGTTGACGATTTCAAAGTGAAGCATAGGCAGGGTGAACGATACTGATGGGACGGAGGTGCATTGTAGGTGAGAGGTACACTCTCAATGTGGTCCCCTAAAACATGGCAAAAAATTATCTGTATTTAGAAGTGCTAACTGTTACCTTTTGTTTCTTCTGAAGGAAAGCTATATGATCACCTCTAAAACTATCAAAATTACCTTTATATTAAGGGGACTGTTTCCTCTAAAATATACGTTTCCTCCTCTCTCATTTTTGTAGCCTTTATTTAGCAGGCTGTTTGTACCCTCTGAGATAGTCCTTTTATATAGCTTATCCAAAATCTGTATACAGCTCCCGAGTCTCCTCCCCAAACACAATCAGAGCCATCTTGGCAGTGCTTGGGAAATATTAATTAAACAGGATCCCTGGACCTTGCCAGCTAAAAGGTCCTGTTTAAATAATATTTCCCAAGCACTGCCAAGGTGGCCCTGATAGTGCTTGGGGACAAGACTCAGCGTTGTTGTGGAGTGTAACGAGAGCTGTATACAGATTTTGGATATAAGCTGCACAAAAAGATTATCCGAGGCGAGAGCTGTACAGTATGTTTAGCGAAAAAATAAAAACAAATCCGATTGCCGAACAATTTGGCACCGGTAACCATCTCCTTAACGTATCTCCTTCTAATCAGTGTTGTACCCGCTACCAAAACGAGGTAACGGAATACCGCTACTTGCTACTACACAAGATGCCGGCCCCATCAACAGCTAAAGCTGCCCTCTCTTGGATCCAAACAGCAGAATTAAAAAAAAAATATCCGAGGATTTGCTAAAATTGTTGGCCCTCTCCAACACATCGTCTAATCAGGGCAGTATGTTTCGACGAACGATTGCCAGCAAGCTTTCCAAACGATTCGGATGCGTTTGATAAATGCCCCATCCTAGGTCACTTCGACGCTCAGGCACCAACCACGGTAGCAACAGATGCTTCAGGTGCTGCACTCCCAGCCGTACTCTCGCAGCAGCAAGGCAAACAAGTACGCCAGCCGTTTGCTGATATCACTCGAAAAGGACCTCCACAGCAATGTACTCGGATGTCTAGCCGTGCACTGGGCAGTAAACGTGAAATTCACACAATACATATTAATATTCAAATTGTGCATTTTGACTGACAACTGGGCGGTTGCATGTCTAACGTCAAGCATGAAACCGTCCAGAAGATTCACTGGAATGCTAATGCACCTCACAGAGTTAAATTTCACAGTTCAGCACCGCCCAGACCGTTTAAACAATGTAGCGGTCATGCTTTCCAGGCTGTCGTACACAACCGTAAGCTCATAAGCTCGTAAGACACTAAGTCAGACTCAACAAGGAGATCCGGAAATTGAGCGCATCATTTCAGATGTCCAAAGCCCTGAAGTAAACAATGACGCTTTCACTGTCATGGACAGCACACTGTACCGCAAAACACAGTCTGGATTTCTAGCTACCGTTCTGTCAAGAAGTACGCGACAGTACGCATTCGAAGTATCCCGCGATGCGCGGATTATGACCGTACATTAGCGAAAGTACAAGATCGCTACTGGTGACCACAAATGAAGAAAACCCGTAACCGACTACGTCACCGCTTGCGAAACGTGTCAGATCAACAAATAGCCTGATAATGAGGTCAGTGGGACACACGGGGGAAATGCCAATTTCCGAAATTAGCATTATCGCGATTGATCACATAACTGCGTCAGAAGACAAGGCACGGTATATTCTGAATGTAATAGACTTCACAACGAGATACATCCTTTCAGCGGCAGTCCCAAACACATGGACCAAAGCCCTACTCCCACACCTCCACAACGTATTCTCCAACTACGGAACACCAGACCACAATGCCTCACAGACAATGCAAAATGTTTTTGAGCAACTTCATGCGACATCATGGCATAAGTTCACATCACTCAACCCCATATCGCGCAGATAGCGATGGCATGATTGAACGCAGCATTGCCAGCTCATCACAGTACCTCAATGCCGAAACTACCCTCAATGATGGGGAAAATACCTTCAAGAAGCAGCGTTCGCGGTGAACACTTGGGCCAATGCTTCACTCGGATTTTCGCCATTCCAGTTATGACGTGGCTATACACCGAAGCGAGCACAGGAAAAGATACGTCAAAAAGACCAACGGACACTCGAAGATCGCCTCCTACAGCTTTGCGAGGACCGCCGCGAAGCTCAGACAACGTCTGAAACAGCCCGTGAAGATCGCAAGAGACGATACAACCGCCAGCACCGTCACAAGGAGATCCCTGTTGGAGAGATCATCTAGATACAGCGACAAGAACCAATCAAAGGCATGTGCTCGAAAATGGCTCTCCGATTCCAAGGCCCTACACAGTTCTCGAAAAGAAAACGCCATACACCTATGTTTAACGCATAAACCAAAGCTCACCAAGGAGCAACTCGGAATAGCGTATAGTCCATATCAGCCAACTCAAGCCTTACAAGGCACCCTATCAAGATCCCTTCTTGTTCCGCCACAGAAACCATCAAGACGAGAGCGACGATGGAATGCAGTCCCCGGCATCGCCATGAACACAGTCGGCAACCCCCACGAAAGGGACATCATATACGTGGACCACCACAACCAATCTCATCACCGAGAACTCCACTGTGGCTTTGTGTCACTAACTTGTGTTAGTTTTCGCAATTTTAAATGGTTTAGTTTGTTTTATGCCGAGAGGGCTCGTCAATTTTTCAACAAGGGTAGGATGTGAGTGGAGTGAGTGACAACATCAGCCATACAGTTGAGCCCACACAAGAATCGTTCCGCGCGCGCGAATGTAGTGCGGCACCGTCAAGTGGGGACTGGAGAGAGAGCCCGCACTACATCGGGAAGCGGATGCGTCGTGCAAAGGCTGGTAGCCAATCGCAGAAGCTTTCTACGGATGAGTGGGCGGCCCCAGTTGTAGGACTTAGGTTGTCACTCACTATAGTGTAGAAGACGACGACTGGAGAACACGAGCACGCGACAGAACGAAGCGTAATTCCAATTCCGAATGTAAGTCGTGCAATAAAGAGCCGTTTCCTTCGACACCTGTTGTTCCCCCCACAGCGCACAGCTTGCTATGCGGCCAACTTCTGTTTTTAGAGTTTATATGTTTTGAATACTACACCAGAGCATTGGATCTTGAGGGCGCATCCGTCGTGTACATGTCCCTCCCCCTCCCTCCTCTATTGAAAAATACTTCAGAAAATCATACAACAAATCCCTCAGACCGCTGAAGGAATCTCTATTAGGTTATGTGACTAAATCTTTAAAAAAAATTCTCTCTGAGTTTCTTACAGGGATCCTGTAGGATTCCAGGGAGGCTTTCCTACAGGATTTCTTACAACAGTGGCAATGCAGCTTTCTTACAGGGTTTCTTGCAGGGTGGCCTCTGAGGCTTTCTCACAGGACTTCTTACAGGCCTCGCGGCCCGCAAGAAAGCCTATGAGAAAGGCTAATGGGCCACCCTGCAAGAAACACTCTAAGAAAGCTGCACTGCCACATGAAACTTGAAGGATCCCAGACTCACTTGCTGATAAGTATTGTAATGTAAGTCGCATGCCGTCACTGTAAAGAATGTTGCAGAACATTTGTGGCCCAGCCAATAAGTTCAGAAAGGCATGACCCAACGCATCGTACACGTACTTGAAATGTCCAATGCGACGACCAAAAAATTTATTCATGTAATTATGCCATGTTTATGCTTTACACCTTGGGAACACGTAGGCTTTCTTGCGTAAAAGCACCATCCAACTTTCTCGAGACGAGAATGGGATACGACCACGAACTCGGATCCAATGCCGTAATTCCCGCTGCCTGCCGCTGCTTACGAGTTTAACCTAGAAGAAACAGCATTTCAAAAAGCACGGTTACAACAATATGTGCGCGCGTGAGAAATAGGCATAGAAATATGTAACATACCGCTTGCCCAAAGCACAGTTGCTATAACCATCTCACTGCATTCTAC
Organism: Ornithodoros turicata; assembly: GCF_037126465.1. Lineage (NCBI taxonomy): Eukaryota > Metazoa > Arthropoda > Arachnida > Ixodida > Argasidae > Ornithodoros > Ornithodoros turicata. Next base: position 1,123,963 of record NW_026999337.1, on the reverse strand, counting down.
CTTCCGATCCACAGAGTACCTACGAACAGGGGTAAAGACGCATAAAAAATGGGAATTCATAGCACGGACGATTATATACCGCACGCACACGTGCTATATACCTCAAAAGTGACGAAAATCCTGAATGCCAGGCGATATTTGCTCCAGATGCGTAGCTGCGTCCATGCGCTTCCTCGTTTCAAATCAGACTAACTAACTTGCTGGCAGTTGGAATAAACGCCTCCACTAATGTACGATGGAATGTCATAACAGGTTATAATAGTTTCTGAGATAGTCGGTATGCGTGGGAATAACAACGATTTAATACGAGTAACTAGGGACGAGACAATACATGTTGGAGCCTATGTCTCCAGACGAATCAGCCAGAAGAATGATCCAGGCCGAGCTCTCGCGCATCGTCTTCAGTGTCCACAACCCAACCCACTAGCGCCACTACAGTTTCAATAGGAACGACAAAGCGGAGCAACCATGACACTTCTGCCTAAGAGGGATTATTCACAAACATAGGAAATCGCACGAACTACTTTCCAACACCGACGACATATCACTCTCTGCGGCCCGTCAGTTCTTGCTTCATGTTCATCCGACAGGGGATTATCCTTCAAAATTTCTCTTAGTACTGAAGAGAAGTTCGTGAGAAAGTCAGTCCTGTATGAATCACGCTGTTTTCTCATAGAAATCACAAGGCCAGACCCTGAATTATCCCACAGGATATTTTCTCATTGGTGTGCCTGTGAGAATATGTATACGAATCTCTATCCTCTGTTGGAGATCCTGAGAGACGAAGACGCTTCTGTCAGAAATTCTGAGAGAATGTTGTTTCTATGAGATTTTCTGAAGTATTTTTGAATAGGGGCCTCCGCATGACGCACGACTACGGTTGTCAATTCCGAGTCATTTGAGCAGTCGAGTCATTTTGAGTCCTCCTCGGTATTTCGGGATTGTTTGCTGTCAATCCCGGGATCCCGGAACGGGATTTCGGGATTTTGACGAGTTCAGATGGTGCTTTGAAGTGGAACACATCGTCAGCATCGACAATGAGGAAGATAGCGCAGAGTGCGCGACCTATAGCACCCTAGGCGATCCCGTCCAATAAACCAGTCGTTGTCACTCGTGCCGTTCACTTCATCCCTCTCGGGCTCCTACATATTTGGTGACCCGGAACACCCGCCGATGTTCGGCACGAGCCCGCCTTCTGATAAGCCTTCCACTACCCTTCCACCTCCTGGTATGGCCAGCTCTTCCTCTGTGCCACCCGTGGCACACGTCGCCGTGTGGCTTCCCCCTTTCTGGACCTTCAACCCGACGATCTGGTTTTTGAAAGTCGAAGCCCAATTTCAGCTGGCAGGTATTACCACTCAGGCGACGCAGTACCGACACATTGTCGCTGTTCTGCCTCCAGACATCGCCTTGGAGGTAGACGACATTCTATCCAGCCCACAGGGTGAGAGCCCCGACGACCAGCTCAAAGACGCTATTCTCCAACGTACGACGGCGTCTGAGCGCAAGCGGCTGCAACAACTGCTCACAGCCGAGGAGTTAGGCCATCGGCGGCCTTCCCAGCTACTGAGGGCCATGCAAGCTCTGATTGGTGACCGTGCAGCAGCGTTCGACGATTCGCTGCTACGCGAACTCTTCATGCAACGCTTGCCGCCGCAAGTTCAAATGATTTTGACCACAGCTTCAAGCCTTTCCCTTTCCGAGCTCGCACAGCACGCTGACAAAATCGTGGAGGTCACAGGCCCTTCCGTCGCAGCTGTTTCTGCCCTTTCTCAGCAGGCCCCCACCGCGCCTCTCCCTTCATCTTCGAGTCAGCAGCAAATCGAGGAGCTTCGCGCCGAAGTGCGAAACCTCTCCAGTATGGTCTCTGCCCTGTCTCGCCGCGCTCCCGGACGAAGGCCCCAACGGCCACGTTCCTCTAGCCGCTCACGTCGCCGCAGTGCCTCACCGGTTCGCGACAATTCCAACAGCTCTGGATTCTGCTGGTATCATGAGACCTTTGGCGATGCGGCTCGCAAGTGCCTGAAGCCTTGCGCATGGTCGGAAAACGCGGCCGGGCAACGCTGATGGCGACCTCCGTTGCTCCACAGTTTACCGAAAGTCGCCTCTTCTACGTCCAAGACCGGCAATCCAGGATACGTTTCCTCGTCGATACGGGAGCTGACGTCAGCGTTTTGCCAGCCTCCCCTGCTGACCGTTTTCGGAAACCCCTGTTTCACCTGCTGGCAGTCAATCACACTGGCATACCGGTCTACCAACAGAAGTCCCTTTCGCTAAATCTGGGCCTCCGGCGATCCTTTCGCTGGGTTTTTCTTGTGGCAGCAGTTAGGGACGCCATTCTTGGGGCAGACTTCCTGCATCACTTTCGACTGACTGTGGACGTTTCCCGCCGCCTCCTCCGCGACTCTACAACGTCTCTCTCCGTTGCAGCGATACCTGCTTCTCCTCGTTTTCCGCTGTTTGGCTCGGCTCTGACCCATCTAAAGTCTCCCTTCACCGGGCTGCTTGACCAATTCCCCTCCCTCACGCGCTCTCCGGACTGGACGCGACCCGTGCAGCACGACGTGGTCCACTATATTCAAACCACGGGACCGCCTGTTTCAGCGAAGACACGGCCGCTGCCTCCGGAGAAGCTGTGCATCGCCAAGCAGGAATTCGAGCACATGCTCTCAATCGGCATCGCTTGCCCTTCTTCGAGTAGTTGGTCTTCAGCGCTCCACATGGTCCCAAAGAAGACAGGCGACTGGAGACCATGTGGCGACTACCGCGCACTCAACCTAGCTACTGTGCCAGACCGATATTCTCTCCCCAGACTCCACGACTTTGCCGCCAATCTGCACGGGAAGAAGTTTTCCAAGATAGATCTAATGAAGGCATATCATCAAATCCCCGTTGCATCAGAAGATAACCCTAAGACGGCTATCACCACCCCATTTGGTCTTTTTGAATTTCATCGTATGCCGTTTGGATTGCGGAACGCCGCTCAAACGTTTCTAAGATTTATCGACAGCGTCCTTCGCGGCCTTCATTTTACCTTTGCCTACATCGACGACATTTTGGTTGCCAGCTCGTCTCTTGAAGAGCATCTCGCGCACTTGCGTCTCGTTTTCACTCGCCTGACAGACCACGGTATTGTCATGAACATACAGAAATGCGAGTTCGTGCAATCGTCGCTGGAATTCCTCGGCCACATGGTCTCGAGTGACGGCATCGCGCCTCTTCCCGCCAAGGTCGAAGCGATGGTGAAATACCCGGAGCCCCAATCTTTCCGCCAGCTCACACGTTTCATCGGGCTCATCAATTTCTATAGACGTTTTATTCCGCACTGTGCCCACATACTACACCCGCTGGAGGAATTCCTCCGCTGCGCCCGCCACGGTGCGCGTACTCTGACGTGGACCAAACCAGCCCGCCAGGCTTTCCAGGGTATCAAGACCACTCCTTCACCACCCTAAGCACGAAGCCCAAACAGTCCTAATGGTCGACGCCTCAGGAGTTGCAGTCGGCGCTGTTCTCCAGCAGAAAATCGATGACGTCTGGTGCCCCATAGCGTTTTTCTCGAAGGCCCTCAAACCGGTAGAGGTCAAATACAGCACCTTCGGACAAGTATTCGGTTTATAATTTCTTCAAACGGTGTGACATTCCACTTGAATGAAAAACAGGAGCAGCAGCAACAACAACAACAACAAAATAAGTAAATAAATGGAGAGAAACAGAGCACTAAACGGTTTACAACACCCTCCCTGCGTGCTTATCACATTGTACAATGACTAAAACCCGACGTGAGAAAGCACAGAGCGTCGAAGGTGGTGTCCCCCTGTTCGGAGCGAACTTTTGTGCAAATAGTGGCTGCCGAACTGAATGTCTGCACAGCCTCTGCGCTGGAAGACACGACAGTCAGCAAATATCCCTACGCACGTGTAGGCAGCAGTCCTCTGCCACCTCCAGTCATAAAAAGTGTCATTTCCTTACGAAGGAATCCCGGGACTTCGGGACCTCAAAAACTGGCCGGGATCCCGGGATTTCGAGATTCGGGATATCCCGAGTGACAACCCTACTCACGATGCAAACAAATGCGACTTACGCAACAGTCTCGGCGACACAGCATTCAAGACGGAAGCCAACTTTTTTTTTTTTCATTTCTCCGTGAAAATGGCAGTACTGTCTACTAGTACTACTGAAAGCGTCTGCCTATGAATGCGACATTGGAACGAGGTCTGGAGGACAGGAGGTTTTGGACATGAGAAAGAGGCCTGTGAAATTGGAAACCTTTAATAGTGTGAAACGCACTGGCTTTCAACAAACATAACAAAATACAGTTAACGTTTCGGGTCCCATTCGAGTCCCATCATCAGAATGACGCTGTCCTGGTCGTCACCGGGTATTTACGTAGAAGACCGGGAAGAAGGGGGGGTGAGGAGACAGCTGGAGTCATGTCACATAAAGAAAACAAAAGAAGGCCAACCAGGCCCCCTCCCAGAATGCTACGCTCCTCTTCTACGTAAATACCCGGTGACGACCAGGACAGCGTCATTCTGATGATGGGACTCGAACGGGACCCGAAACGTTAACTGTATTTTGTTATGTTTGTTGAAAGCCGCTGCGTCTCAAACTATTAAAGATGTCTACTCCCGGCAATTGGACTATATTCAGAGATTGGAAACGTCAAACAAAAAATACGCCCGTTACGCTTCTCTGCGCTCAATTGTCATCCTTAAGATCCAGTAACTTTGCAGCCGTTTTGAAAGCCATTTGCGTTCGGCCTAACCAGATCTCTTTATGCAATTTAAAACCATGTCCATGACTTTCGTCAGCACGCCTAACAGGCTGACACCCAGGCTTAGAGGGGTAGCGACACTTGGACAGCACACATCGCACACACATTGTACTGCTATAATATTGAGGAAAAATTCGCTGTTGTCCTGCGTATTGTATACACTTAAACCAGAACTTGATTACATAACACGCTCTAGCCAACCACCATGCCGTTCCTCCTGATTCGTTAAAAATGGGAACATTATGCGTTTCCAAGATAGCCGTTTCTCGTCCTCTTTTCAACCAATCAGGGGACAGAAAATACCATTCGAGTGGTCTTAGGCTAGGGGCGTGGCAGTTCCGTTTCAAAGGGACTATGAAATTTCCCGAACCATTACATCTTTTCTTTCTTTTTTTTTTTGCTGGAAACTCTTCTTCCCGCCGAGAAACTAACATGCCAGAAATTTTTCCGGGCGAAATCGCTCCACTCTGTGAGAAGCGCGCGCCCGAAGTGTCTCTTCCGCATTCCTCTTCTCCCGCGCGCCTTCTCCTGAATATTGAGCAACTGTACGGACTGTTTCCGGACCCGCGTTACGTCACCGGTGTTACGCAATGGCAAGTAATGCTCGCCGTAGGCAGCTGAGCCAGCCCCCCACAGCTCTCGCAAAATCTGTATCAAAATGCGTGTTACTGCGCACGGTTGATAAAGTTCTATAAGTAGTTTGCCTTTGCTAGACCACAAGGTCGCGACAGGCCTGTTGAGTTCCAATCCACGCCAGGAACGTTGAAGTCCCCGTATAATTGGAAAGGAGAGTTCAATACATTGGCGTTCAGCTCAAGTGCTTCAAAAAACGTCATGAAATATGCTAAATCACATTGTGGTGGAAAGTAACAGTTACCGACGAAGGGTGAGTTATTACGTCCTAGAGATATCTCAACCCAGATAGCTTCATGCCCGTGAACAAGGTCAAACCGCTGATCGGCGATAAGCGAAGTGTGAACTGCAATAAGTACACCATCCCCAAACAGCACACCAGGGGTGTTAGAGTCGTCGCAAAGTTCACAACCGAAGAAAGTTCAGCAGATGGGAAGAAGCACAACGATTGACGCTCTACTTGGCCCACGTGACTGGGCGTGACTGTCAAGCAAAACAAGTTCAAAAGCAACTGAAAATGCTTGTTTTGAACTTTTCGCGTGACGTCAAAATGACGTTGCTGAACTTATTTCTGGCTGATAAAACTTCAACACCGGATCGTAGCGAACATCGAAGTTCATAAAAGAAAATTGTGGTTGCTTTTGCTGCATTGTGTTTGTTGTTCCGCCGACGGCTGTTTATTGTGACCATAACGACGCGCTCGCGATTCTTTTCGGCAGCATTACCGCTTGTCACAGGGCGCTGTGCGGTGGCTGTGCCTACTGGTGCCGCAAGCAACACTACGCGAGGTTTCAATTTCTTCATCACGTTGAGCTCTTGGCCTCCGAGGATGACGGTGGCGCCCGCGGTCTGACGGTACCGGGGATAAGGCAAGCGGAATGTGAGGGGACTCCATGCGGAACCGGCTGAGAAGGCACCGGTTAATCTTCTGAAATTTACAAAGAATTCAGAAACACAATTGTTGCACGATCGATACACTCTGAAAACAGAGTTCAGCTCATAACACGCCATAACGTACTAAACTGTCATACAGAATAATGGTGTTCTTTTTCCTGATTTATTCAAACCCGGGGTGTGGTGGTGGTGGTGGTGGTGGTGTGTGTGTGTGTGTGGGGGGGGGCTTTGTGACAATTTCGATTCACATCCCCCGTATTACGTATTTTTGTCGCGGCGAAGCGCAAAAAGACGCTCTTTCACTCCCTTATCCATCAATGAATTACGTCCTTACACCTATCAATTACACCAATGAATTACGTCCTTTTGCGCTTCGCCGCGACCAGCCGCGACAAAAATACGTAAACCGAAACCAATTAATTACTGCAACAAATGACCCGCTTCGGTGGCAGATTTTTCTCTGAAAGGTGTCCACTGAAGGTCCCAAAAGGGGTAGTACCCATTTTAATACCGACAGCGCCCTGCTTTAGAAGTTACGCTTTTTTACGAAACTCATTTGCATTTTTATTTAAATAATGAGCGCCTCCCGCTCATTCACGCGGTGCGCATCTTGTAGGCGGTATTGGACAGATACTTGTAAAAAATAAAGTTATTCGATTGGTGCACCGGTTCGCGAATTATTTAGCCCGGGGATTTAACTGAAACACCCTGTATATGTATGTACGTACAAAGTTCACGTATGCTCAATGTTCATGTATGCACAATGTACTGTACCGTATGTACAATGTACTGTACAGTACACTGCTGAAGAAAGTTCACAGGATACACTGTAAAATGTACATGCTGTTCAGGATCTAAGGCAGCTGAGGGAGCCGGGGAGCATGGCTAAGAGGAGTGTCATCTGTTCCTGGGGATGCATTTGCTTCAACACATCATGCCCAGCTATAAGCGCCAATAATAATTTGCAATGCAATTACAGAGAAAGATTTTGAAACTGAATCGCTAACACAGACGCTTTAACGGCGGGAAACGCATATCGAAAAAGAAATAAAAAACGAAAAAGAGGTAAGAGTCACCTGTACCAAAATGATCTGTTTACAGAGATCCATACATAAATGTACCAGCCTGGTGAATAATGGGCGTACGCTTATAAATTTGCAGCGTGGAGATAGCCGGGAGAATCACAACTCTGGCCGACGTGCTTGGCCGACTAAATCGTGCCAAGTTCGTCCCGTTCGATGCCGTTTCTTCCCGCCATACGTTTGACATGAAATAATTCGGTAAAATTCAGTTAATTCAAGACACCGAGCCCAAAACGTGGAGACTTACATTGGTGTTGGACGATGCATGATTGAGGCCATGAGACGCCACACGCCAAGAAAGTGTCGGTTATCCCAGCAAACGCTTGGCAGTTTGCACACGACAACACAAACGTGCACCCGGTCTCAGATATCAGGGACCGTATAACATTTGAAGAACAATATTCGTCAATGTAGCCGTAAAGAACTGACATTGCAACGCAAAGCCTGAGTTTATCCATCAAAGCGAAATCTCATGCGTCAGAATACATGAGTAAATCGTATTCCCCGCGCCATTTACGCACAAAACTTTGACCTTTACGGTTACATCGGACACGTTGACGGGTACCATGAATAAAACTCAGCTTGACGGATACGGCTTCAGCCGCTTTGTCGAAATTTACGCTTAGTAAGGGTAAAATATGATGGAAGCGTAAATATATCCGTTTCGTTTCTGAGAGTATACCAGCGTGGTGTTATGCGATGAGCTTCCGTCAGAGTATGTGGCATAGACATTCTTGCCTGCGACAGGGTTACCGACAATGTTCGAGTCTGTCAACTGCCCAGTTGTGAATTCCATTTCGCCCGCTGTCTCTCTCTGCCGCAACTGAAAGTTTGAGAATTGTCAAACACTTAGCATTTCCGAACACATATTTACAAATGAGTGCCATTAAGAAACATATTTGTGGACATCGTGTATTCATGCTTTCCCTCTGTGGAGCCCGAGCACAGTCGCGTCCGTTCCGTCAACGGCAGCGCGGCCGACAACCGATAAAATTCGTTCTTGGACGTCCCTTACAGATGCCTAGGGAGGGCGTCCGCCTGTTCCCTTGCCGTCGTTCCAAATTTTCGCCGGCTTTTTCTCTCTCTTTTTCTGCACTCTGGTACCCCAGAGCTGGTGCCACTCCGCTTTGCTTTTCTGTGCTGATCCGGCAGTGTTCACGGCGTTTACAAGCTGCTCCCATAGGACACGCTTCTGGTCGCTGGTGAATAGCGAAATGTCCCCAGAGCAAGGTCTCGCTAGGAATTGGTGCTGCTCCATGAGCAGCACGTCCAACTGAGCGTCAGAAGCGCGCGATCCCAGGGTCTTTCCAAGTTCCGCCGGAAGACACTGCAAATCTTCCGCCTTTTTTGCCGTAGCTATCTGCATTGTCATCGCAAATAATGCATTTATACGTCCACATGTGCTCTGTTGTAAGGGCACACTATAAGGATAATTGCAGACAAAAGCGGCGCAGTTTCTTGTTCTTTATTCTTTTACTCCACGTTATCTACACTCTAAAAACAGAGCTTCACCGCATAGCACGTAGGGCGCCAATCATTGCCGCGAACAACGCACGGCGTAGTGTACCTGTGTACCGTAGTGTACCTAAGTGTACCTTTTCGCATGCGATTGGGCGTGTCGCTCACACGTCAACCTTTTATTTATTTTTTCCTTTATCGGTGCTGTCGTACACTCTTAAAAATGAACTTCGCCACATAGCACGCTCCTAGCCAACCATCACCCCGAATGACAACGTTCTCGCCCCTGATTTGTTGAAAATGGGAGGAGGAGCCTATTTTGTGCCGTGCATAATGGCCACAAAATAGGCTCCTCCTCCCATTTTCAACAAATCAGGGGCGAGAACGTTGTCATTCGGGGTGATGGTTGGCTAGGAGCGTGCTATGCGGTGCAGTTCATTTTTAAGAGTGCAGGCCCCACTTCAGTGACCGAGAACATTTCTGTTGAACTTCGTGGAGTTAAGGCTCCTCCCATCGCGACGTCATCTATTAAACTTAGTTCAGCATTGACGAGTCAAGCACCCCTGATCGACATGTGAATCGTTAAGCCACGTTCGAGTGAGACATAATGTCGTAGGTGCAGGTGATTAAGTGAAAACTCGTCAGATTTTGTTCGCAAACCACGGACATTTTGATAAAACACGGAGAATGGTCTCGCTATGCTAGGCCACGAAATAGTTACGTACTAGACTGTTGAGAACACGAACTGACATCAATGCTAGGAATTGTGCCCATGAAGGCACGATACAGGCAGCCTTCCGGCCAAACATCAGAAAAACCATCGGGATCGGTCACAACACAGAAAGAAGTCACTTCTAGTTCTCAGCTTTACACAGCGGAAAGAGCCACTCAAAAGAACGCCTTCAACAGCAACGCAGACATCATTCGTAAAAGTGTCCGAGTGTAGGCGAGTTACGAGAAGCGCTTTTTCAACAGGAGGCTTGGTAGCAAGCTTCAGGGACGAGGATTGAGCAGTGCCCACGGAGATGGGAGGACGGCGTCATCTACGGTTCACTACGGTGGTGAAACCTCCGTCAATATCAGGGCTGACAGCTGCAGGTGACGAACCAATATTGCTGAATTCAGAAACATTAGGCACACGCGACTGTGAGCCACTTGCAGGCACAGAAGGACACGCAGGCAAGGTGTTGTCACGAAGTACCACGCCAGGAGCACTGCACTCTTAAAAATGATCTTCACCGCATAGCACGTTCGTAGCCAACCATAATTTCAAATGATATCATTATCTGCCCTGATTGGTTGAAAACGGGAGGCGTACGCCTTTTCTGTGACACTTATGCTGTTCATAATTGTCACAGAAAAGGCGTACGCCTCCCGTTTTCAACAAATCAGGGGGCTTAATCGTTTCACACGTTCAACTTAACGGCACGAGACAGCTGAACGAGTCGTTCAGGCTAACGAAACGAGCAACTTTATCGATGCTTTGCGTGGTCGCAATCTCTGCTCCTCGTGAAGCTTCTTCTTTGTGGTTATTTTGCACGTTACGAGTGCTCACGTGTTGTGATGTCATCGCATTGAGCGAAGAGCAGGCTGGCAGCGAGGCTGCATCTTCGCTGACCAATAGGACTGTTTCATTTGTTCCGATAGCTCGCATTCTCGTGCTCTCATACATGCTCATTGCGTTCCAATGTTCGTTCCCAGGCTCGTTCGTCATCTTCTTTTTCTTCCCGTCTCAATATATGGCTCGCTAGTCGTGTGAAAATAATTAACAAACATGTACATCACTGTAAGGATAATCGTCGAGCTACACGCAAAAAAATGTAAATCATTTTCATACCCTGACGATGGTGTCGGGTGAGAATTGTCTATACGAGAACTAGTGTGTGCTGAGTTCTAGTTCACGTGGGAGTCCGAGACCAGAAAGGAAAGACGTAGTGGTATCAGAAGTATCAAAAGAAGAAAGAGGAGGAGGCCGCCCGTTCTCCTCAACGTGTACACTTATTTCATTAACTTTATGTAACTTTTTCTTCAAGCATGGAAGTACAACGCGCAACCTTACAGTCAGGCTTCATAAACAGTGCGAACAGCATTTCTTCCCGGACGGAACAACTTTACAAAATCTATCTGGTCCAGTTGAAAGGCATCCTGACGCCTAAAATAAAATAAATTCGCAGTGCAACATTTTTCTAGTGAGCTTGAACAGAACGTAAGTGAACTGTTTTAATTCCATGTTAGCAGCGCGAAGCAAGAGAATGTTATGAAACTATTCAAGACAATCGACCTCAGAAAATCCACAGAATCCTTTGCTCTTCCTTTCATTGCTACATCAACACTATGTCCGCAATGTACTATTAAAGAGACACGGCTATATGCATCCATTTCGCCTTTGTTGTTCATCACAACACCCGTAGCTATCAAGACGGATTGAAGTACACGGTCACAAGTCCTCACAAACGGTGCGGAGAGCTTTTCTTGGCGGACGGAAGAACTTTACAGAATCTGTCTCGTCCAGTTGAAAGGCATCCTGACGCCGTCACGACCATGGGGCACAGTTAGCTGCTTGTGTGGTCGCCCAAGCGAAGAATCACTCCGCCATCTTTCTTGGGCAGCTTCAACGTCAGCGTGTCGTTACGAATATCGAAACGAAGAAACATATCGACGCCCTGCTGTGGCACAATCCCTGCTCCTCGTTTAGCTTCTTCGTTGAGGCTATCGTGCTCGTAACGAGCCGTTACGTGTTGTGATGTCACCGCCTTGAACCAACTACAGCTGCCAACGAGGCTGTAATCTTGTCGACCAATGAGGTTGTTTAATTTTGTTTGGATTGCTCGCATGGTTTGTCTATGGTTTGTCTATGGCTTGTCGTTGTCACTTCTTCGTCTTCTTTCTCGTCTTCATCTGCATCTTCTCGAGAATATCTGACAGGCCTCGTGTAACCACTGGTGTTAATACGATGAAAGGGAGAACATGTCATTTTGTACACAGTCGTGGAGCAATACATGTTCGTTTCTGCAGAAATTCCGTTTCTGCAAATCTCCAAATGAAGATGTTTCACATTCTAACGAGTGGGTAGACCCACTCGTTAGGCAAACGATCTAATTTGATCGTAACTGGACCGAGAGATTACGCCCCTGTCACTTTAACGAAAAAAGCGCGTCATACACCACGTGCTCGAGGTCCCGAGTGCCTCGCGCCTCGTTAGATCATGAGCCATGTAGGCAATGAAGCTTGTGAGCACGTGAACACATTCGTTACGCAGACGACACCGTCGGTCGTTGCGCGAGCAAGAGATTACGCCTTTGTCCCGTTAACGAAAAAAGCGCGTCACGCGTCACGTGAAACGTGTCACGTGTTCGTGTTAACGAGAGCTCCGCCCCTCGTTGGCTCGCGAACGATGGAAGTGATTAAGCCCCCAGGGCAGATAACGATATCATTCGAGATGATGGTTGGCTAGGAGCGTGCTATGCGGTGAAGTTCATTTTTAAGAGTGTGGAAGGGTCGGCACAGGCACGGGGTACAGCAGATTGCCGGTTGGGTGCAGGTTTCACGTGTAAAGCTGTGGCGTAGCTATGCGCCGTAGTGGTGAATATAGAACGGGTAGATTGCAAGCAGTCAAGCCGTTGGAGAAGTTCGGCCTTCAACTTGGCGCAGAGGGGCAATGAACTGGTCCAAATCGCTGTGGGCGCAAGGGTTATCGTTGGTGTTAGCTCCGGAAGCAGAAGAACAGCTGCCACTGATCACAGTGGATTCTGCAGAACTACCCCGTTTGGTGCAAGACTTACATTTAGAGAAAAACGTCGTTAATCCACAGAAGGTCGTACTCCACAGGGGTGATGTTGAGGCATTTGCAGTGGAAGCGTTTACCACACGGGCCAGAACAAACCAGTTCCTGCTGCTGTCCGGCGAAAGGCTGTGCACAAACAGCACATGTGCCTGATGCGGGAGCACACAACCACCTTCCTCGGTAGGCGGAAATGGAATGTGAAATGAAAACATAGTTGGACTCATTCCGCACTGGGCGGAGAATATATGTCTTCCATGACGTTTTAGCGATGAATACCCGATAGGTGTTCCGAATCGTGCAGCACACCGTGCACTTTGCGTCACTGCTGCAGGTGCGACTGCACCTCCAAAGTCATGCATCTCTGCCCAAGAACAGTTCTGTGCTGTTTCTTTAAAGGGGTTGGTACAGTTTCATGGTTATTGCATCGTGGACGCTTTGTACTGAATGACAGAATACTAAGGAAAAAATTATTCTTCTTCCACGTGTCGTCCAGCTTGGGACAAAAGGTGACGGGGTGTCGCATTACTCCATTAGAGCGGAACCCTAGCATGAGCGGACGCACATAACGGGAGAATAGCCGGTCACCCGTTTCTTATACGATCTCGGGCCAGAAGGGGGCCCCTCCGATGAAGAAATACGGCAGTGCCGTGTTCCGTAAACGTTTGTCCCATGCTGTATTTAGCGAGGTACGAGCCCTTGAATACACACCTGAGGAAAGCCTAGATGTCACAGAACTCAGAGCGGCGTCCATCCCCATTGGCTGCCGCAAGCACGTATCTTCTCGTGCACTGCCTCACTGGCGGTGGCGGGGAGGGCTGTCATGTCATACCCGCGTGAGTTTCGGGGGCGCATATTTCCCCAGGGCGTCAGTCGTGACGTTGCCCATCTCTGTGAGGCCGATAAAGGCGAGCCCTTTCATCAGCACCACCACCATGAGTTTCGGTATTCGTGGTGTCACTTTTCTCCGCTTCTATTACCCTCTTCGCTGTGAAACTTTCAATGCAAGTTCACATCTGCGCAAAGAACCGTCTTCTATGTTTATCTGGGATAACCTGATGTGACCCGTCGCAACTCCTTTAACTTAAATTGCGCGCTCATAACACGCCGTTCATCAGCAGTATAGGGTGTGTGCAGATAAACCTCAGTGATATCTGCGCGCGTCACTCGTTGTTCGTTTAACTGATGACCTTCCATAATAACGGCACATTTACGCGTGCGGAAGGAAAATCGCCGAAGCCTTACTCGGCGTAAAAAATCAACATAGCGACGAAAAGATCGGCTTCCATGCATTAGACTAGGGGGACAAGGCGGTCTCAGGAGAGTTGTATGGAGGAGAAAGTATGGCTTCCAGTATCTTTGTGCAACTTTCGCACGCATAAATGCGCCGCCGTCCGCCACCGGTAGTTAATCAGGTAAGTTACGTGTGTAAATGTCACTTCGGTTTATCTGCGCACCCCCTGTGTGTTTCGTGGCGCTTCTCATGTGGGCGTTTTGAGCATAGGTTGCGTTATTACCGTGTTCCTGTAACCTCATCCCCGGTCGTCTTTCTGCCATTCTCACTATATTTTAAAATACTGTAGGCCAGAACAGCGATTTGCTAACGACAAGAAGAAGGCAGTGAATGTTCGACGCTGGCTAAGGCTAGACCGAGCGGTAGCGTCACGTACTCATAAGGAAAGAAAGCAAGAACAGGAGTCGGACTCTTCCGCACGTTGTTGCGGGGAGACAGAAATAGCTAGACGTGTTCTCTGATAGAATCCCAAATTCGCGCATCCATTTGCACGTTTCGCGTTCTAATATTAAATTGACGTGTACGTGCCATCGATGATTTATGCAGACTCGTCGGTCTCTCCAAGCGTTCGATGCGGAAGCCACGACAGCACGCTACAATGTTCTGAGCTTGCTGTGAAACGTGACTGAACTGTATCGTCGGGCCATGTCTTGTCGCCGCGTCTCAACAATCTAAAACGACCTGAATGACGGCATTTGAACGGCACGGAAAATTGGCCGACAGCCGCTGGTGAAAACCCAAGCTCTTTGCCTTCTGGTCAGATGTACAGTGCTGGACCAAAGTTTACGGAACATTCCTTCGTCAGAGTGACAAGCTAGCAGCTAATGGGACCGTATGGACATGTCCCTAGGTAACCCCAGTCCCCTGTTTGTTAGTTCGTACGGTACCATTCGCTGCTAACCTGTCAATCCGAGGAAGGACTGCGCCGGAGCGTGTGCCATAAACTTTTGTCTAGCACTGTACTACCATCCATCTCTCGGCAAAACCCACTTACACTCAACGTCGTAACACTTACACTCAAGAGTGTTGAATGAGCATGCTCATTCATGCTCACTCATGCTCAGTGTGGCGAATGAGTTAACCATGTGTGAGCAAACGGAGAGCTGAGGCGGGGAGTGAGTGAGCATGAGTAAACGTATGGATAGCTGAGCGGGGAGTGAGTGACCGCAAACATTGCTCTCCGTTGCGACATATTGGACCGGATGGCATCATATTTTACTCACTGTATACCGGGTGTTTCAGTTAAATCCCCGGGCTAAATAATTCGCGAACGGATGCACCAATCGAAGAACTTTCTTTTTTACAAGTATCTATGAGATACCGCCTACAAGTTGCGCACCGATGAATGAGTGGGAGGCGCTCATTATTTAAATAAAAATTCGAATGAGTTTCGTAAAAAGCAAAACTCCTAAAGCAGGGCACTGTCGGCATTAAAATGGGTACTACCCCTTTTGGGACCTTCAGTGAACACCTTTTAGGGAAAAATCATCCACGAAGCGGGTCATTTGTTGCAGTAATTAGTTGGTTTCGATTTACATATTTTGTCGCGGTTGGTCGCGCTCAAGCGCAAAAGGACGCTCTTCCACTCCCTTATCCACCAATGAATTACGTCGTTACACCAATCAAATACACCAGTGACGCGCTTCGCCGCGATCAGCCGCGACAAAATATGTAAACCGAAACCAACTAATTACTGCAACAAATGACCGGCTTCGGTGGCAGATTTTTCTCTAAAAGGTGTCCACTGAAGGTCCCAAAAGGGGTAGTATCCATTTTAATGCCGATAGCGCCTTGCTTTAGAAGTTACGTTTTTTTCACGAAACTCATTTGAATTTGTATTTAAATAATGAGCGCCTCACACTCACTCACACTGTGCGCAGATTGTAGGTGGTATCGGACAGATACTTGCAAAAAAGAAAGTTCTTCGATTGCTGCACCCGTTCACGAATTATTTAGCCCGGGGATTTAATTGAAACACCCTGTATGGCTGCGCAGGCTACAACGTGATCTCACTGCAGAGCGTGTACGGGTTTCCAAGCGCAACAGTTCAGAAAATTAGTTTGTTTTCTAGGTAATTACCAATTATTTATTTATTTATTTATTGTCAGTTCCCACCAACAGCTGAACCTACCACCTACACGGAGGTGCACTCTAATTGACAAAACACCAATACAGTAAATAATACAGATAAAACAGAAAAGCGCTAGGCAACATTAGACACACAAATAAGAATAGACAGCAGTTCTAAAAACCTCAAAATTAGAAAAAATATCAACATCATTATTTTGGAAGTCATTGTAAAAACACTGCAATCGAACAATCGGAGAGGATATATAATATGCATATAGTACCGACTACAAAGATCAGAAGGTGGAATAGTTCTGCAAATAAACCATGCTATCTAGAATGGAATCTGTAGCAACGAAATATCGACGGAACTCCACCATTGAACAGATTTCCCCGGTACTCTAGAAACAAAACTTCACCGCATAGTACGCTCTGTGCCAGCCATAGGCGCGAATGATAGGGTTATGATGTGGCGCCCCGCTTCGACCAAGTTGGCTCCACGCCTTCTCGTGGTGCGTTATCACGCTCTTCCCTTTTCCACGGGCTTTGCCCGGCCGAATAAACCTTCAGTTCCGATTTGCTGCTGTAGCGGGCACTTCTTTAGCTTAGCTACTACAATCTGGTGACCCGAAAAGAACTCGCCCATGGAGAACCCCGGCAATCCCTCAGGCACATCTGAGGAACCTCATTTTCGTCCTACCCGCTTTCCCGCACCTGCCCAAGCCATCCAGCGAACACCACCAGCGATGGGCCACATCTCCGTTCGGCTGCCGCCATTTTGGCACCGGAGCACGTTCATCTGGTCCCAGCAAGTTGAGCCTCAATTTCCCCTCGCTGGCATCACCAACCAGTTGACCCAGTACAGGCACATCGTCGCTTCTCTGCCAAACGAAATTGCCATGATATATCGCCGACGTCATATCGGGCCAGCCCAGCACCACTCCATACGACCGCCCCAAGGCACCCGTTCTCCAACGGACGACGCTATCTGAGCGCAAGCGGCTTTACCAATTGTTAACGGCTGAAGAGCTCGGCGACCGAACACCGTCTCAGCTGCTCAGAGCTATGCAGAACCTTCTAGCTGACAGAGCAGCCACTTTTGATGAATCCCTGCTCCGGGAATTGTTCCTGCAGAGGTTGCTGGCTACTGTCCAGATGGTCCTCTCCACTGCCGGCGGTTTGCCACTTGCCCAGCTGGCTGAGCATGCAGACAAGGTGATGGAGGTTGCTCTCCCTGGATTAAGCATAGCCGCAGTCTCCGGCACCAACAGACCATCTCGCGGTCCGGATCGCCCTCTGCACGACTGCCACCCACCCTCACCCTCTCCAGCTGAGCTCGTGGCAGAGGTAGCTGCCATGCGAACTGAGGTTCAGCGCCTTTCCGAGACTGTGGCTGCCCTGCACTCTCCTGACAACCGTCCACGATCTCCACGCAGATCCTCTCGCTCACGCCGTTCCCGGCAGTTCTCCCGACGGCGACAAAGCCCGTCACCACACGACAGTGCCAACCCACCTCGTGCTGGTATCACGAGCGCTTCGGCGACGCGGCTATCCGATGCACACGTCTTTGTGGCTGGTTGGGAAATGCCCCCGGGAACCGTTGATGGCGGCCAGCGTTTCCCCGTCTCAAGCAGCAAGTCGCCTATTCTTTGTTGTCGACCGCGCCACCAAGACAAGGTTCTTTGCTGACACCGTCAGTGTCATACCAGCGTCCTCCTATGATCGGCGGTGTGAGCCGTTACTCCATCTGATGGCAGTCAACAACACCGCCATTCCCGTTTACAAGGAACAATTCATCCGCCTAAACCTCGGCCTACGAAGAATATTCCCGTGGGTGTTCCTCGTCGCTAATGTCACGCAGCCGATGCTCGGGGCGGACGTCTTGCACCACTTCGCCCTTTCTGTTAATGTCGCCCGTCGTCTGCTCGTGGACGACAGCACCCCCCTCTGTGTCCGAGCCATCCCCACCATTCCTTCGCCGCCATTTGCCATCCGTGACGTTCGCCACCTCTCTGTGTCGTCGCCTTACGCAGACCTCATTCACGAGTACCCTTCGCTTCTGCAGCTCCCGGACTGGACGAAGCCCGTGCATCATGATGTTGTTCACCGTATCGAGACTAAGGGTGCACCCGTGTTCTCACGTCCACGTCCCATGGCTCCCGAGAAGCTCAAAATTACGAAGGTTGAGTTTCAACACATGCTGGACATCGGCATCGCACGATCTTCTTCTGCTAGTTAGTCTTCGGCCCTTCATATGGTCCCCCAAAAGACCGGGGACTGGTGGCCCTGCGGGGACTATCGCGCTTTGAACTTTGTTACCGTTCCGGATCGATATCCTCTGCCACGTCTGCAAGATTTTGCGGCCGACCTCCACGGCATGAAGACGTTTTCAAAGATCGATCTTACGAAGGTTTACCACCAAATACCAGTTGCTCCCGAGGACATTCCGAAGACGGCCATCACGACCCCGTTCAGTCTCTACGAATTCCTCCGCATGCCGTTCGGCCTTCGTAACGCTGCGCAGACGTTTCAGCGATTTATAGACACGGTAACCAGAGGCCTCCCATTCGTCTTCGCGTACATAGATGACATCCTTGTTGCAAGTTGGGATCCTGCTGAACATATGGAACGCCTTCGTCTACTCTTTTCGCGTCTCGCTGCGCATGGCATCGGAGTGAATGTCGCGAAGTGTGAGTTTGGCGTCTCTTCTTTGGAGTTCCTTGGCCACCAGGTCTCCGATGCTGGCGTATCGCCACTTCCACGGAAAGTCGCCGCCATCGCCGACTTCCCCCGACCGGAGTCCGTGTGCCAGATTCGACGCTTTTTGGGACTCGTCAATTTTTATCGCCGCTTTATTCCTCACTGTGCGAGCGTCCTCCACCCTCTTGAAGCCCTGCTGTCACAAGACCACTCTTCCCGCCAGGGCAAGCGCTCAAAGCCCTCTTCGAAGTCCGCCGACTCGCCTCCCACCATCGTTTGGACGGACACTGCTTTGGACGCTTTCCGATCCGCGAAGTCCGCTGTAACTCTCCTCGCCCGTCCCACGGCCGTTGACACCACGGCCGTTGGCGCGGCGCTCCAGCAGCAAGTTGGGGCAGAATGGCGGCCTCTTGCCTTCTTTTCCAAGGCCCTCAAGCCCGCCGAAACCCTGTATAGTACCTTCGGCCGAGAGCTCCTTGCCGCACAACTTGCCGTCAAGCATTTCCGCTATTTCTTGGAGGGCCGCGATTTCACCATACTGACGGATCACAAACCGCTCAACAGCCGCTATTCACCTCGAAAGACACGTCATCTAGCTTTCTTAGCTGAATTTACCTCTCGCATCGAGCATGTACCCGCATCGCAGAATGGTCCAGCTGACGCCCTAAGTCGCATCGCGGCTGTTGACTTCCTGTCGTCTGAAGCCCTGGCTCGAGCCCAGTCGGATGATCCCGAACTTGAAGCCCTTCGATCTTCCTCCACTTCCCTGCGCCTGCAAGGTGTCGCCATACCTCGCACGGGCCTATTTCTTTGCTGTGACAGCAGCACAACGCCACCACGACCGTATGTCGCTCCCGCTTTCCGTCGCGCCATCTTCGACTCTCTGCACGGGTTGTCTCACCCCGGAGTACGACCAACTCAACGGCTCGTAGCAGCCCGTTCCGTCTGGCCGAAGATGCGCTCAGACATCCTCTCTTGGGTCTCCTCCTGTTCTGCATGCCAGAGGTCCAAAGTTACCAGGCACACATCCGCACCACTTGGACGCTTTTTACCGCCCGACTCCCGTTTTTACCATGTCCACGTGGATATAGTCGGGCAGCTGCCTGTATCTTGTGGTCAGCGCTACCTCCTAACTGCTATTGACCGATTCACCCGCTGGCCCGAGGCGGCCCCCATGCCTGACGCCACCGTCGCCGCAACTTTGCTATCCACTTGGATTTCCCGTTTTGGTGTACCTTCGGTGGTGACCACAGACCGCGGCGCCCAGTTTGAAGCGAAGCTTTTTTCCGAATTCCTTAAGCTCATGGGAACACGGCGCATCCGCACCACTTCGTATGGTATGGCCACCAATGGTATGGTCACCAATGGTATGGCTGAGCGCGTCCATCGCCAGCTTAAAGCCGCCATCATGGCACATCAAGAACCCACCAACTGGCCATCGATACTTTCGGTTGTCCTCCTGGGCATCCGTGCGTCCATCAAGGCCGATCTCGGATGCAGCTCCGCCAAGATAGTCTACGGTACCACGCTCCGTCTGCCCGAGGATTTCTTCGAGGTACCCACGGTCACACCTGACCGCAACACTTACGTCAACGCTCTCCGTCGCGTCTTTCAAGACCTCCGTCCGGTTTCGCCGCGTACCCTCTCGTCACGGTCATCTTTCGTCCCGCAGCAGCTGCTGTCTGCCACGCAGGTCTTCGTCCGCCGGGACAAAGTACGCAAGCCCCTCGAACAACCCTACTCTGGTCCGCACCCCATCCTGAGACGTACGGAGAAGTTCCTGACGATTTCCGTAAACGGCAAGACGGACACCGTTAATCTTGACCGAATCAAGCCCGCTTTCGTCGAGCCCCAGCTTCCGGTTTGCTTCTGCCTCGCAGCACCCGAATACATCGCTCAAGCCAAGCCGCCCCCAAAAGTCTATAAACGTGTGTCCTGGGCCGATCGCTCCTTCGGAGTCTAGGGGGGAGGCCCTGTGGCGCCCCGCTTCGACGAAGTTTGCTCAACGCTTTCTCGTGGCGCGTTATCACGCTCTTCCTTTTTCCACAGGCTTTGCCTGGCCGAATAAACCTTCAGTTCCGATTTGCTGTTGTAGCGAGGACTTCTTTAGTTTAGCTCCACAATGACTTCTTATTCGAAGAGAGAGAGGAGCATTGCATGTTTGCGGCAATTTGGATAACAGGACAGCCTTATTTGTGAAACTTAACATATTACACTTTCCTGATATTGTTCGATTGAAGCAGGGGACTGGGGAGAGCTGTCACAGTTCTGATCTTGCTGTGACGAAAGTACGTTTCAAAACCGACGACCGAAAACCAAAGCTGGGGTTTAGTGCGATCTTTTGGCTACACAACGCACATATTAAATAAAGCTGGCTTCAAAAACAGTATATAAAAAGCATTTGTGCGAAGCTCGTCCAGTGTGACAATACGCCCAAGTAGCGGGACAGGTTCCCTCAGCTGCATTTTCTCATACTCTTTATTGTGGATGTGTACCAAATGGAATACCCATTGGAAGTGCACATGTAAAACAAACTAAACGAGCAGCAAAGAACACAGTATCTTAAGCCTTGCATTTGCACAATGTACACGTCTGTGCTAGCTGCCCAGGATTGACTAGTGAACTGCAAGCTAGCCATTACTGGCTGTAGACCAGAATTATACAAGTATAAGCTCAGCGCTTTATGTGCTGAAGTTCTGTTCACTAGATTTTTGGCATTCCAAGTAGACTTTCGTTGGTTTGCAACAATACGACTCTTGATATGAAATTGTGACGACCGCGGCCTTGGGAGAGGTGGTCGCACAAAATCGGGTTCGCCTTTGAGTGGGACGAAGAGTCCAGACGAGAGGCACAGGATTGACAGCAATTTATTTCTATAAAAAAAAAAAACTCTGCCTAGCCCTACGGTACTGCTTAATCTTATGTTGGGAACTGCGTGCTTTTGGACTTACATCCAGCGAGCGACGTCCCACGATGCTGATCGTCGTGTTGCCCTTCAACTGCGTCCGGGACCGTTCCGCACGCTGCTTTCACTGAGGTTGATCCGCTGCCGGTTGTACGCTGAGTCAGGTTCACTGTCTGGTCGGGCTCGGGAGGTTCAGGATGCGGGAGCTGCAGGTCGGTCTCCGAGGTCGGACCGCAGGCTGCTGGGTGGGGCTTGGTCACAGTTTTCGGTGTCCACTGTCGTAGACCCGTCGAGTTTTACTCCTCCAGACGCACTTTCTACATTCAGGTGACGCGCCGCTTTTAAAGGGACCGAAAAGTGAAAAATAACCCCCATATTTTTGCCCACTGTCGTGTACAACATCGTTGTTTGATAAGACACAAAAAGCATTACTTCTCAATTCGGCATATTTTTTACGTATACATATTTTGAAGATTGCGGGAACATGGACGGTGCTGCCAGCGAACGGCGAAAAAGAGCAACTTGGGTTTTCGGGTCCAGGGCTCCCAGGGATTGGTCAACCCTTACCACGTGAGAGTTAATTGTGTAGAGAACAAAGTTGACGCACATTATCTTACAGCTAAACGGCATTTTAAAAATGACGCTCACTTCCATAGCTCTTACGTTAATAAAGCATTCAGCTACTTCGCCGCTACGAGCTACGATCCGCCGCGCCATCTGCAAGGCCGTCTGTGTTATCGCGTTTATTGTTTACGTCGTGGGTGGTCATGCTGGTCGCGCGTAGCAGAAAGTGTAAGTGAATGACATGTTCGTGACTGTTGTGTCAATTATTCGAGAGACCTACATATGCCTGGTGTTGTTTTAATGTTGAGGGATGCAAAAATCATGTTCGTTTACCATCGGCGGCGGGCGTTTTCTACCACAAGATTCAACAGGAGAGTGCGCGAAAACGAATGTCGTTCGAAACACTCGGTTATTAGATGTAGCAGTCGTGTCGTGTGCTGAGCTCATTTTGCTGCCGATGACTACGAATATATATGCCGTAGAAGGCGAATTGCGAAGACGTAACGAAGCACACTGATGCTCTGTACCCAGTGATTTTGGTTCACCGAGGTGACGAGTTCAACACAACGTCTTAGGTACGTACAGGCGTCACACATGTATAAATTATGATATAGCGATGACGTATTCCATTTATGTTATCCTACTTGTCCCGTATTCAACATTATCAACATCAACAAATTTAACTTTAGGGGCCTTCCAGTGTTGAAGTGGCGCAAGACTGCTTCGTGTGTGTGTAATCCGGGCACTCAAGTTGACATGACAGAAATAGCTGAAAGCAGGTATTCAAAGTCCACAGATGGAAGCACTAGATTTGTTACGTGTTGCAGACTTTGTGACATTTTTTGGAGTCTTTGGACAGGTGCAGAACATTAGTATGACGTCAACAATAGGAGAAGAAACCGATGAGTACAACTATAGCTTGTTTGAAGGGTACAAGAATACTTCCTGTTGAGGTGTAGTTATGACTAAGGAACGCTAATTAATTTTCTACAGATGCATCCTCTACACTTGAATGCCCAATGAAACAGCGAACGTTCATTGTCTTTGAAGCCCCACTACTGGAATTGTTCAATGTGTGTAAGAGCTGTAGTGAGCCATGCAAGGTTACCACATCATATTGGTCCGAAATTTGCAGAGTTCCCCTGTCTCGGACGCAACTGTCATTTCTCTTTATTGCTCTTCCGATCCTACCTTCTCAGAGATTAGTGTGGTTCACCATACACTGCATGGGCACTGCCTTTCTCTACTCATGCTTTCGGTTTCTTGTTCTGTTGGATAAACCTTCACTTTAGTTTGCAGCCATCACGGTGTCTACTGTGCCCCTCTTGTCTACTGTGTCTACTGTTGCCCCTCATCTATATTTATGTGCTATAACGGTATAACACATCAACATGCCAACAACCTGCCAACAACTACCAAACAACCTTGCCTAGTCCTATTTTTTACTTAGAAACTACACGATGTGGTAACATCCACATATATACAGTTTTAGCCGACTGAGATTTGCTGTTTTTGTGCAACCTTCATTGTACATTTCTTTGTCTTACTTAGCATGCCTTAAGAAATCTTCTCATCTTCATCAAGATGACAGGTCATTGTTTGATCTGCAGCATTATTGTTCCTGTAATCTTTTCACCAACAGAGAACACAAAAGTGAACAAATGGTAAAATATAACTAGCTTGTTAAATTCAAAAGCAAAAGGCAAAACTGTTTATACGTCTCTTCTTTATTTTGTTGCAGGTTTTACAACTCTATCTAGTATGTCAAAACATCAGAGGGCAGAAAGTCCTACTCTGTTTCCTAAATCCCTGGACGATAAATAAGAAAGATATAGTTTAAGTTGTGACAAAACGCTGCTTCTGCTCTTATATTATATTTCAATTAAATGTTACGATGCATTTGTAGTGTACACTGAAGCCAGTTTCAATTTGCAGGGCTGTCAAAAGTACTTTACAAAAGTACATCTCAATTACAGTAACAGAGAACTTATGCAATAAATTATTTAGCCATTTTGGAGTACTATGCACACCAATGGTGCATGGTTAACTTTGAACCCAGATCAAGGGTTAATAATACTTGAAGTCAGCCTTGAAAAACTTGCAGCACGCACGAAATGAAAATATGCTGACATCAACATTTCTTCAAGTCTGCGCACTGATGGGAAAGCATCCCTAATTGCATGCATGACGCAGATAGAGATCCAGTGGAGTACTTTCTATTGTATTTTCTCGGAGCACCCCATATCCTTCTTATGAATGGAAGACAGGTGGTATAACGGAATTTCCTGCAGAAATAAGGGTTTTCCGTCCAGTTTGCCGTTCAAGTAGCGCATAAAGACCATGCTCTTCAGTTTCTCGGATGTATGTAAAATGTATGTAAAAGACACTTGCAGTACTTCGGTGTCAAGGCGCAGTATTTCGAAATATTCGTTAGTTCTGATGCAATTGTCTGTCTGCCTTCCACACGCATTCTCTACCTCTCGGCAGAAAAAAAACGTAGTATCCGTCGGTTTGCATTTCACACATGAACACCTGCACGACGAAAAAACAGCGCCTCTTTCGGCTTACACAAGTGCTTCTCCCTGATACATGGAAATTTCACAAAGCAGTGCATGTTCACGGCACGGTGAGCTACTGTTGAGGACGAATGTGACTCCGATTGATCTCTGGACGAGGAATCTTCTGCTGCGAAGAACACACTTTCCACCACGCTAACGCACGAACAACAGTTCTGTGTGAGCGACAGTTCTCGAATGCCGAATTCCAGCGCACTCATGTTCAAGAGGCTCGACATTCTCGACGTAGAAAGTGGTCATAAATGCCCACTGCCATTTTCGTTTTCGCCAGATTAGCGCCCGGAAGTGCGCGTATTACATGCGTCCTCGACAGATGGCGTGGGGTCATGCAATTGTTGACAGACTGCTCGGTCTCCTACTAGGTCCCTGGACATGCAATTATGGAAAATTCGATTTCAGAAAAACTACAGCGATTTCAGCGGAGTCCTTTGATATTTGAACTTTTGAAGGTTCAAGCTTTTCGCTGAACATAAAGTTCCGACAGGTTTATATTCACATTTCGGTCCCTTTAAAGGATGTGGCCCTTTTTCTCTATGTGAGAAGCGTCGACGTTCTCAAGCGGTCTTCTCTGTCCACTGGGTCTCCGTTCCACTTTCCAAGGTCAGCTGCCCTCAATTTCAGCCCTTTCACTTTTCTGTCCAGAGGGGAATTACTTTGGGCTTTTTTTTCCCCCAACTGGACCAAGTGCGGTAGCAACCTTCGACGTGCCTCTTTGTGACCGTTGCTCTACTTGGAATTCGAGACTTGCTGCTTGGTACACATGGGCCATTGCCGCGCCAGAAAGCCATGAACACAGCTCCAACAAAGGCCGAGCAGAACCACAAAGCTATAGATTTTAATAGGGGAATATTACGCACACGTGTCCACGTGGCTGTACGCCGAAATAAATCTTTTAAAATAAAACATTAGAAAATCCACGCTTAAAATTCCACCCTTCGAAATCCATTTTCTGAAATAAACCGTTTAAAAATACACGTCCTCAAAATAAACGCTGTTAAAATAAATCATGGCTAGGCTTAGGAAGGTAATGCTCCGTATCATAGTAGTGATAGCCGTATGGGCGACACGATGTTCTTTTCGGCGGAACATGCTATTATGGTGTTTCTTACTCATGTTTGTATTGCTATCAATTACATAACAACTTAGGATTTCGAAATATCCAGCTTAAAAGTGATGACGACGATGCGCGTATGAATACAGGACGCGCGCGCACACTTGATCATACCTGGGTAGTAATAGCATTACTGTAATGAAATTACAGTAATGAATTACTTTTTCTGGTAATTTGTAGTGTAACGCATTACTTTTGACATTAGGTAATTTGTAATGTAATTTAATTACATTTGGGCTGTAATTTTAATGACATTACTCATTACTTTTTACAAAAGAATCGAGTGTGTGTTCTGTGTTGGCACTTGGCAGAAAGAGAGTTGGGGGACTGGCAAGAGAAAAGAATTCCGACGGCACTATGAACGGTGACGCACTCAATCGGCACGTGGAACGTCAATTCCCTTCTACGAGCCAGTTGCCTTAGGCAGTGCACTCACAAACAAACATTGTTAGGTCAACGGTTTGTAGCCCTGGAGAATCATTGTTTGCGGGCCCCATCCTCCTGAGAATCTTCCTGTTGTCGTGATACAACCTACTTCCGGTGTACCGAAATCCTCGTTCGTAGTTATAGCCCTGGCTAACGCCAAGCGCGAGGAGGGTACTATTTTCCGCGGCGGACGTAGAGCCGTCGGCTGTCCACCAATCGGAGACGATGGATGTTAAAAGATTTATTTCGA
This sequence comes from Ornithodoros turicata, assembly GCF_037126465.1. NCBI lineage: Eukaryota > Metazoa > Arthropoda > Arachnida > Ixodida > Argasidae > Ornithodoros > Ornithodoros turicata. The sequence goes on along the minus strand of NW_026999337.1, from coordinate 1,097,445 downwards.
AGCGTTTATTCTTCAAAGTTTATTTTTCGCAGTTTATTTCGACAGCGTGGATTTTCACATGATTTATATTGAAGAGTTTATTTTGCAAATTTGATATTTAAGAGATTTATTTTTGAACGTTTTATTTTTACATGATTTATTTCGGCGTCATCCCGTCCACGTTGGACATGACAAAATCAGTAGATGGCGGTGCATGAAGCAGCTAAACTATACATTGGTGCTCTACGACTTCACCTCCATAAACATCTTCACAGCAGCCTTTGCGCTGACTACACCTGTGAAAGCCCGCAATGGAACGGCAGCCATATATGCCATGCTGCTGCCTAGAGCCGACGGCAGTTTGTATTGCGTCAAAAGACGGTGTGCCCACTAGCTTTTCTGATAATACACGCATACTTTGCAGGTCGCGAACTGCAATTCTTTAATTTCAGATATTGCATGTACTCAAACTTGTACGTAACTTCAATACTGTACTCAAGCTACAATATGTTAAATATTTTTGAGAGTTGACTGGTATATACCTTAGAAATATTTTTTCAGAATCAGTATCGAATAGCTTAATTTACATACTCTCTGGAAGTAACTTGTACTCATTTCTGATGTTACTCCAAATACTTGCTTTTATTATTATGTTTCGTGTGGGAGACAGGAAGGTCGAGAATAAGATTTGTTTCTTCTCTTTTCGTAGGGCGGTATACTACGACGTAGATGTCTATACATTTCATCTCCGGTACCTCAGTGGTACCCCTATCTTCATGCTCCGTAGTCTGCAGAAGCAGGCGGCGCTTTAATTTAGTGGTTTCGCGAGGTCAATGTGTTGGCCTGAAGGGCATGTTGGTGAACGCTGAGTGTCCGAGAAGTCAGGGGAGACATCTGGGAGGTAATGGAAAGTAGCAGTTGAGTTTTCCTCCTTCTCTGAGCACAGCATCGGATATCCGCACGAGCGACAGTATCGCTGACGTGTCAGTGGAGAACATGCGCAAAGAAGATGTCACTACCAGAGATGTCATGGAAGCAACAGTATCCGAACAAGTATTCCTCTCTGTCGTAAATTTGTTTGCATTTGTTATTTCATGATCAATTTCAGAAATTTTAACATGATAGTATCTTAAAAGTAAGTAGATTGTTACTTTTGTGAGTATTCAGAGCTCTAGTTAAATACTTTTCAAAGTTGTGTATTAAGTACATTACTCAGGTACTCTTTTACCTGCTGCTACTCAGTAGCTCAACTTCACTATATATTTTCAGAGTCTTTCACAAGCCTGTACGTACTACAGCACGAAATTGTTGCCAGCGAGACACGTCGCGCATGCTTCTAGCAATAATCTTATTGGCCCACCTCGAATTACCAGAAAACATGTGAAAGAACAACGCACGAAATAGAAACCTCTGTGCCGCAGGCGTATGCTTTGGCGGTTAAAGGGTTAATGTGTTCGTTGCACAATTCTCCTCCCAGCGCGATGCATCTTCTTGTTTTGCGCACAAAGACATCTTGGACTTCTAGCTGGAGATAAGTAGTCCTCCTCAGTGCACGCGCTCCTTATCTGATAACTGATTTGTCCTGGTTAGACTCGATGTCCTTAGCCGATGTGCGCCAAATTGCAATTTGAGGAGACATACGCATTAGTAAGCTCAGAGACGACTGTTGTGGCGGTCGACTAAATCGATACTCAACTTCCACAGCTTTATCATCAACCAGTTAGTGGTATACACCGCATGAAATAACTGCTCAGCTTTATCCCAACAATTAAAGTTGTTACAATCTAAAGGACACGTTATAGAGCGTGATTCACGAAGGTTGCCGGCAGAATAATTCCTAAACAGCTAGAGCTATTGAAGGACCTTATTTTTGATAAACATCGTCGAGGGAAGCGCTGATCAGTGAGTCGCTCATTTACATACATTCATTAATTAAATTACGATCTGAACTTCTAAGTTTCACTTCCGACGCTTTCGGCACTTCTGCCGTAGCGATCGGGACTTGGCGAACAATACTCCAGAAACAAAACCTACGTCGACGATTAGTGCTATTTTTAGTAATTGTTTGGTTTCGGTTTGCAAATTTTAGGCGCGGGGTACAGCAGCAATGCACTCTTTCGCTCACCTATCCCGCTGTCGAGTTCATCTGCATGGTGCAGACACGGGGTAGATACGGAACAGCCGCAACTGAGATGTTCGCCGAGGAGCCGCCGCTACCACTTGCGGGCCGCTGTAGCCGCCGAGCATTATGGTCGACGCGTGGGTGAAAAAACCGCGTCAGCTTCGTCCATGTTTGTGCATTTGTGTGCGTGCTCGTGTATATCAGTACTTTGTACGGATCATGAGCGTTCCCAGGATTTTTTTCGAAGTGGGAGGGACAAAGTGCTTTGTGGGGGCAGAGTGTGCGACCTCCTAACTAGGGTTGGGATCCCGGGATCCCGACGTCCCGGGATCCCGGGATCCCGGACGATTTCTCGGTCCCGAAATCCCGGGATTTTCTGACCAAAAATCCCGGGATTTCGGGATCTTAAAGCTCCCATTATGGCTTGGCATTGCTGGTGTAATGCAAGAGGTAGCTTGATGAAAACAATGGCTCCGTAGATTCGCTCTTTGAAGCTTTCGTCCGCGAAAAGTAGCCACGGCACAGCAAAAGCTCTCATCCGTTGCGCCGGCGAGGGGCCGGTCAGCGCACGGGGTCCCTCTGTCTTGAACTGGTGGCAACAGTCGCACCGGCGTCCGACTGTCTCGCCGACACAATCCGAGCGTCCGTGTGGTGCCTACATTGCCACTAAATGGTTGAAGCGTGACAATGTCCGCCGTTCGCTTCTTCGAAGTTCCGTCGAAGTGCAGTGACAGTAGCAGTGTATGGTTCTACTACTTACGTGCAGAAGATGGACAATCGGCGAAATGTAAGAGATGCGACAGGGTGTTAAAGACTCTCGGTGCCTCGACGAAAGGTCTCCATACGCATCTGCTGCAACATCATATAAACCTTCGAGTGAGGCCTGCAAACGAAGACGCCACAAAAGGAAGCCTTCCATCGACATCGAAGGTACCCAAATATTCTTCACCAACGCTTGATTCGTTTCTGGCGAGCGCGAGCACTTCGATTGAATATAGGGTAGCACGGATGGCCGCCAAGTGTGGGTTATCGTTTCATGTGATTGCTTCGTCAGAAGACATACGTGATGGCATGCGCGCTCTTGGACTGAAGTTCCCTAAGGATAAAAAAACTGTCCGTCAGTACACAATGAACTTCTACATTCAGATAAAAGATGTGTGCAAGCAGGACCTGAAGAATGAGCTCGAAGCAGGGCGTAAACTTGCCCTGACATTAGACGAATGGACGTCGGTCAGGAACCGTAGATACATGAACATCAATGTTCATACCGCTGGTGCAAAATTCAGGAGCGGTGTTTGCTCTTGGAGTTTGGGACTCGTAAGGATCAGGTGCGCGATGCCGGCAGAACAATGCGTGGACGCCATTCGTAACAGGCTGCTGGATTTCGGCGTCACCCTCGGCACAGATGTCGTCGGCCTTACCACAGACGGAGCGTCGGTAATGGTTAAGGTTGGAAAAATTTTGGAGCCGTTGCAGCACCAATTATGCATGGCGCATGGATTCCATCTAGCAGTCACTGATGCCTTATACGCTTTGCCGGCGAACATGTCTCGCGCGGATGAAGAGGAAAAAAGTAGTAGTTCGGAGTCGGAAACAGACGAAGAACTTGATGGTATGAGTATAATGGATGACGCAGTAGAGGTCCGGTCACCCACTCACAGGGATGATTGCATCCGGGACATCATTAATAACGTCCGTGCGGAGATCATGCGCTTCAAGCGATCTCCGAAAAGCAACGACATCTTGCAAGCTCACATCACTCAAGATCATGGCAAGGAACAGGTGTTAGTTTTGGATTGTAAAACGAGATGGAATTCGCTTCTTGCGATGCTTGAGCGCTACCTGAAAGTACGCGACAGCGTCAGGAAAGCGCTAATTGACATAGGATCGAGAAGTGAACTTTCGGACTCAGACATCGCGTGCATAACTAGCGTAGTCGCGTGCTTGAAGCCCGTCCACCTTGCTGTTGAGGCACTTTGTCGTCGCGATGCCCACCTTCTGTCAGCAGACGCCACAATCAAATTTGTGTTCGAATGTCTAAATGAACAGGAGGGTGCTTTTTCGCGGCTACTGAAGGAAAATATCAGAACACGCTTATGTCAACGCCGCACGATGGCATCTACGGTTCTGCAGATACTGCAGGACCCCTCTTACGGCTATCACGTCGAACGTCTTCTCGACTCGTCTTTCAGGACCGTCACCTCCGACGCTCTCCGCATATTTCTTACAAAAGTCATACAGCGTAATGAACGCCGGGAAGAATCTACAACAAGACTGTCTGCTTCGCCTGTCGAGCGAGAGATAGACGATATCCAGGAAGCAACTGCAGCAGTGTCAGATCCTCATGACCTCAAGAAAAAGTTGGACAATGCAATAATGATGGCATCGGCGTCGAGTGAACGGACTGGGGCATCATCACCCAATCGCTGCACAGTGGAATCCCGCCTCCGGAAAGAAATCGGACTGTTTCGGCATGGTGGAGGAAGAGGAGCCCTTCTAGAAGAGGCAAATCTCTACCTCCGATCCATTGTCCCGACCAGCGTGGAGTCCGAAAGGATTTTCAGCTCGGCAGGAAATCTTTGCACAAAGATTCGGTCACGGCTTGACGACAGTACCTTGGACGCTCTGTGTTTCCTGAGGCCGTTTTTTGAGCAACGAGGCAGTGGTGATAGTGCTAAAGACTGAGACTTCAGGGCTGCTTTGCTTGCGCGTGAAAGTGTTGTTTGTGGAACCTTAAAAAACCTGGAGACCAATGCGGGCAATAAAATTAACAAGCTGTTCCTTTCGTATAGCGTTAGAGAGGGCCTGCAATGTGTCATTGGACGTACGGGCTATTGCCGAAAAGGGAATTGCACAAAATCCCGGTCCCGTCCCGGGATCCCGGGATTACGATTTTCGAATCCCGAAATCCCGGGATAGCAAAAAGGCGTCGGGATTCCCTACCCTACTCCTAACCTCTTTTCCCGTAGGCGCGCGCTACGGGTGTTCGTGGTGTTCAGAGGTTGATATTATTATGGCATCTGAGAAAAACCGTGACGACCTACGAATAAAGAGTGCATAATTTTAACGATATGACCTTGAAGCGCCGGGGGAGCCACGACCCCCCTTGCCCACCTCTCGGTACGCCCATGGTACGGATACATGATAGAGAGTTTTAGATCATCGTACGCTATCGCCTTTGCGTACGTAAGGGATAGCGTTGATGGTTCTGCGCACGCCCATAACAGAAAGAGAGCTCCGCGCAGTGCGCAGAACCACCAACGCTATCTGTTACGTACGCTATTGTCTCTGCGAACGATATACTAAAACTCTGATTTTGAAAGCTGTTACCGATCGTCACGTACGCAAAGGTAACTTGGACCCCTTTTCCGCGACTCCTTTGCGAATTTCTTCCGAATTGTCGCCACTATATGAGTGTATTATGTGTACATATTACAATTAATGTGCCTTCCCTACTCCCTCCGGTGTTCCTTCTGGGAACAGCAGTATTCTGAAATAAATAAATAAACCGTTATATTTTCGTGTCGTCCTTTTTGTCTGCCGGATTTCTTCCTTCTACGGACTGCTCATATGCAGACTGTAATCACTATCGCTTCCGTTGGTTAGCTTCCATTAATATATATCTAACGCTGATAGCCCAACACCGCCTTAAACATTTCTGTCACAATTCCACGCTACCGGACCTCGCAACCTAGAAGGTAAAGGTCGCTCAAATGAAGGGAAGGATGAGCACATGTCACCAATATCACTACACAAAGGCAATACCGGCTGCTCGAACACGTCTTTATCGTTATCACAGTACATATGTCCCAGATCCGAGGGCTGATCGGGACGCGCCAACGAGTATTAGGACTGATATCTAGCTGTGCCATTCGGTTGCTGCTGCATGTGACACTCAATGGACATTTTACATGCAGCGCAAAGAAAAGGCTCGTTCATGGGTTAACGGGAGGTGAGTAATCAGCCGCAAGACGCAATTAGATCGCTTGGCGGCCAAAATATTCTTTGCGCCATCTCTCGGCAGGAACATCCGCGGGTACATGTGACAACCGGCGAGCGGCACACCAGTCTTTCTAGCCCACCACACCCCGTGTGTGAAACGACCGAGTGAACATGTAATTCGATGCCAGATAGCTGACCCCAAGAACACAATGACCTCCTAGGTACGTCCGAGGAAAGTCATCAGCGGACAGGGATAACATCCCCAGGACTTCCGTACCAGGTCCTCAATTTGTTAGAAATGTGACAAAGTGAGACTCCCCGTCATATCCTCAGGACCTCCTATGGGAGCTACCAAATGACGCGGCTAGTACAGTTCTGGGAGCAAGCAGATACCTTAGTGAATTATTTATTTTGGGAAGTGAGCGCACATTTGCAGCACCCAGTCAGGGTGTGTGTGTTTTTTATATATTTTTAACATCGGTCACCAGCTACCATTCGTGGTTTCTCATCTGTATTTCGTTCAGCGTATTTCTCATCGCAAACAATGAGTGTCACAGTTTCAAAGGCAAAAAAAAAAAAAAAGAGAGACATATAAAAGGCCCCTAGGTCACCAAAAACCTGCAAAACCACTTAGAAAGGCATATGATGCAGCAGCATTTCCTTTCCAAGACAGAACAGATACATGTTATTGCTTGTCTTCCGAACTTCAGCAGATTCGGGAGTCCTCTTCGCATCTCAGTCAAAACAAAGGGTGAGGTATCTAAGTTTAACTTGATTTCGCACATAACCAACAATGAAGTGAGAAATTCCTTGGAGTATTAAATCGCTATCAAGGTAGTGTTCGTGCTTCTTACTGCTTTGGTTTGATGCATGCATAGTAAGTGAAGCTTGAGCAGTGAAACGCTATTATTTTTTGTCTCTTCGAAAATAAAAGGCTCCGCGCAAACTCCTGCCAGGGACGCTTTGCGGACACTCATGCAACAAGACCGCAGTGAAAGGTCTAGCAAGCTGTATTTTAGTGCACGTCAAACGCTGCACATGGACGATTTCCTTTAAAATCCGACGATCAGTATTTGCGCCCCTATATCTCTTTTTATTTTATATTTTTGTTCGTTTTCTTTATTTTTATGCATGAGCACTCCTGCTTTGATTGTATTGGGTAATGAGAAATAAATCGGGAAGTTGATTACAGGCTAGCAGGTATTAAAATGCACAACGCAGTATTAAAATAATTTACTTCTCCTGCGCTTGTCCTCCGGTTGACGACCGCAGGATGTACGCAAATGACAATCACTGGAAGCTCCTATGATGACAGCCTGTGGACCTCCTCCGTTCATCCCATCACGAACGAGGACGTGATGACACTTTGAGGACATCCTCAGGACCGCGTGTGTTCTTGGGGGAGTGATAGCGTCCTCGATAAACTTGCCCCGGAATTGCCACGAAACCACCGGTGTGCGTACCGCTCTACACTGGCGGTGCCCTGGGTGGAGGCATATCGAAGATGAAACTGCACCGCACTGGTCGATCTGGTGGATAATAGCGTGCGCCACCTAGAGTTCTGTGCTCGTTGTGGCTCGTAGGTTGCGCGACCCGTATCGAGCGGCACCGATCGAACGCCATGCTGACGATGGCTGTCGGCTGCTGCTTGCCTGGCCACACCTGGCTACTTGCTGCTTCCGCCGTGCTTCCGGAAATCGCGATGCTTCTTGGGATTGCACTCTGGCGCTCGGCCGGTTTTCTCGGTGTAGGATTAGGGCCTCTCAGTGCTCCACTGAACGGGTGCGCTCCTTTAATCGAGGACGTTCAGTGCAGTTTATCGAGGATGGCAAGCCTCACCAGGTCACACCGGGGCGCACCGGTGCAGTTTATCGAGGACGCTATGAGAGAGCACATTGCTGTGCTACTACGCACCTACTCGGAAATATGTAAACCGAAACTAATTCATTGCTCGAAAAAAACTACAGAAAATGTGGACGCCGTTTTTCTTCTGAAGCTCCGGAACGCTACGGTACATTTGCCGAAAGCGTCCGATGAGTCATACACTGCTAAGCCCTCTCAATGATGTTATTCAGCCGGGAGACCTTCGTAAAACACCCCGTAGAGATTTTTCGTGAGTGCTCATAGAACTACTTGACACGCGCGTGTATAGATCCTGACAAATGTTTAAGGAACAAGCGAGCGTCGTACTTTTTCTTCAGCGCGGCACGTCCGCTGGAAGCGGGCTCGTTCACACATTCAGCGGGGTGAACCAGTGCGGCGCTGGTAGCGACACATCGTGGTAGTTTTCGTTCAAGCGATCATGTCATGCAGGATCAGTCGCGGTATGTCGCTACAGGAGCCTCTCTCGTATGAGCCTCGTTGAACGGATGAACAAGTCCGCCCGCCGCCAGGGTGTCGCGCTGAGGAAACGTATGCCGCTCACGTGTTCTGTAAACTTTTGTCGGAACCTGTACTTCCTGAGGCTAAACAGCTTCCTCTCACCACCCAACAAGTTTCTACCACCATGTACTGAAAACACCGCATCAACGTCGCGCATTGTCTAATGTTCACGGTGTGACTATCAGTGATGGCCACTAACTACTTCTACGGTAGTTTAACTATAACTACTAACTACTTCGCGATGGAGTAGTTTAAAGGAGCTCTGAAAGCCATCTAAAAAATTTTCCGTTCCGAACGCGTTGTGGAAGCAGGTAACTTGACTTGATGACTAACACGAAAATTTTCTCTGTACGCGATGTTTTTCGTAGAAAAAAAGTAATTTGAACATTGATGCGCGCGTTCCCACTCGACTCGCTCCTCCGGGTCAAACGAGGAGGAGAATGAAAGAAACGTCATTGGTGACGTAATAAAAGTTGAAAGCGGTGACCGCGCTTCTATCCGGGTCAGTGCTGACTGTTTTCTTTTCTTCCTTTCCATTTTCTTTCCCCCTGCTTTGTCCCTCTCAAGCGATGAATAACGGAGGACCTCGATATTCCTGGTCATGAAACCCCCGTTCTCGAAATTCATGTTCTGGAAACAAGGAAAACCAGGGGAAATGCTGTTTCGTAAGATGATATGCCGCGCTTAGGAACATCATTATTTAACCACTCAAATTCAGGGGTTTTCTATATGTGTCCAAGTCGTCTTAGCGAACGAAACTGGATTCTATCTGACAACGTATGGGCAAGAACACTGCTCCAGCTGAATAAGGAATTAACTGAATGGCTAACAAAGCTGCTAGTCGAAATGACGGGCGCTAGTGATCATAGCGAATTAGTGATATAGCGAATATTGATATAGTGACATAGCGAACAGAATTAGTAATCATAGCGATGCAGCGATCATTTTGAGGCGTGAATTGAAGCAGCGCTTAGTTCTGCATTGTGTTTATACGTGAGAGAACTGATCATCTGAGGCTGGAACAACACAGAAGGGACAAACACATACAAAGCCTCAATTTGCCTAAGAAATTAACGATGAAATGTGAAAGTCACTGAAAAGGTTAGCCAGCTAACCTTTTCAGCGGCTACCGTCCCAAGCAGCATAATGTACTGAAAGTCAAGTGCAATAGGGGTGGCCGGTATGTGTCTTATCAATGTTCTTTAGTTTCAGAATTCTGTTCAAGGCCTTCCACCTACCCGTCCACCCCTATTGCACTCGACTTTCAGTACATTGTGCTGCTTGGGATCGTGTTTATACATATTGCAACCAACAACACAACAACAAACAGTCACCACGATAGTCTTGTCTGCTTCTTCGTGTGTTATCGTTCCCTCAAGCTCAAGGTATGCCTTCGTCGAACCTTCACCAGCTCGCTTGCCTGCGCACCCTTATTTCAGCATACAAAACACAGACACGGACAGAACAGCGTTCAACTGGCACCTGAAGTTTATTTTCATAATCCACCTACTCCGGAAGGTCTAATCTAAACGAAATTGTTGCCAGCGAGACACGTCGCGCATGCTTCTAGCAATAATCTTATTGGCCCACCGCGAATTACCAGAAAACATGTGAAAGAACAACGCACGAAATATAAACCTCTGTGCCGCAGGCGTATGCTTTGGCGCTTAAGGCGTTAATGTGTTCATTGCAACGGCTATCATTGTTCCACTCTTCGTGAACCGCACATTACTCCTGCACATTTTATTTCACGTCGTGTCGATCACGTGCATAAGGTCCATATACCTCGTCCCCGTTCAACGTCCTTTTCTAATTCATTCTTCCCGCGATCAGCATTAGAATGGAACAAGCTGCCATTCAACATTGCGACCATCACTGATCACGGCCAGTTTGTCACCGCTATTACATCATATTTTGCACTCAACACACCAGCATAGCCTTCTCAACATTTACTACGCAATAGACGTGTGTTTTATTATATGTATCATATTCTGTCTATGGATAGCGGTATCACTATTTATTAAGTAATAGAGGTGTGCTTTATTTATTTGTTTCATTTTGACCCTATGTAGTGTTAGCATCTGTGTGTTTTCTTCCTTGTTCTGTGTATGTGTATGTTATGAGTGCCCCACCCCCATTTGTATGGCCTAAGGCCGCTCGAAGGTATGCTAAATAAATAAATAAATAGCGAAACCTACGTCAATACACTCTAGGAGCTGAAAGCCAGGAAGGAAAGACATTCCATACAGACCCATCGCGACTACATACTTCACTATTCACGACCCAGGCGGGGTTGTCTGTCGTCCCTCATCCACCATACCGCCGAGATTTGGCACCCTCAGACTTCTCCTTTTTTTTGGAGCGATCAAGGAGAGCCTACGTGGTTTCAGATTTCGTGACTGGATCAAGTGAAATCAGTTGTAAAGATATGGGGCAGGAATAATACCAAAGCATTTATCTAAACTCGATTTGATACTTGGATTCAACGGTGGAGTAAATGCATCTAAAGTAACAGTGACTATATGTTGAGCCTTCGTGCGCACGAGACTTCAAGCTATAATATAGTAGGTAAGTTTGACTAGGATCTGTTCACTAATAAAGTTTTTGTGACTGAGGAGGCATAACTTTTTGATCCACCCTCGTATATCATATACCATGCTCTTGTTCCTGACACACGTAAAAATAAAGGGCCCTCATGGAACCGCCACATTTAATTCCATTTTACAGCGCCACAGATCTTCATAACATTCCTGCAGAACACGACTTTACAGCTCCAGCTTATTTTCCCCTCCAATCGGCGTCCATCACTCCCAGGACCAGCGGTCGGTTATAACCCACTGGGACCCGGACGACTGTTTAATGAAGGTGGCATTAGGGCTAATTTGCGCGCCGCAGCCACCTTCCGCCTCCATGGACAGTAGCCGTCGCGGAAGGGGATCACAGGAGACGCTAAATCTGGTTCTGGTATTGATTGGCGTCTAGCAAGGCGAGCAAAGGAAAGCGCTTTGGAAAGACATTGCGTATTGATGAACGGCCACGAGTAGAAAACTAATCGGTTCCTGATGATGTTGAAATCGTAGCTATTTAATAAGCTGGTTAAAAATGTATTGCCGCTTATGTAGCGGTGGTGCTGGAGAAACGGGCTCGCCGTTGTCGGCCTCAGATAGCCGCCTATGTGAAGTGCGTCTTAGGCCATACTGTTTGAATGTGTTGCTGTTAAAAATAAATGTTATGATGTTTCCTCAGGTGGCAATGTTCTGGTTAGGATCGTACTTCTGGCATGGACTTCGGAAGGTCGGGGCAGGAGGGGAGGGCCGCGGTTATCGCATTACGTACAACTTCTCTGGGCTATGTAGCAGTCAAATTACACTTTTACAAGTGCACAAAAGAAGAACAAATCTTAGTTATATGGCGCCTCTGCTGCAGTGGTATTCCTTTTTTCATTACGTATCGGGACAAAAAGGGCTTTTTGTCCTGACAGATAGATTATAGAAAAGAACGGTCGACGTTTCGACAGCTCCATTGTCGAAACGTCGACCGTTCTTTTACGATCTATATGTTAAATTACCCATTAAATCAATTACTTTTTCGTAACTTTCCTGTAATCTGTCGTCCACGTCTTATTATTTTACTTTTATTCAACTTCGTAGCCGTGTGATATATTAACCTCTTTGACCTATATATATATATATATATACAAATATAAAAAGAAGCAAATGCGCCATGGCTGCACGTGAGGCATATGTTTACAGTTCAAGCGTGCCACAATCCCAGCTGTGGACGGCCGTTTCGAGCTTCTTGGCTCTCATCGGCACAGCGTAGGGATGTGACACGCTCTTGGATCGGCACAAACACTGTGTCTCTGCAAGACATCAATGTTCCAGGGTGTTAGCAACACCTCTGGAGGCCGCAGTGCAAAGCCAGTAAGTACAGATACAAATATAAAAAGGAGCAAATGCGCCATGGCTGCACGTCAGGCATATGTTTACAGTTCAAGCGTGCCACAATCCCAGCTGTGGACGGCCGTTTCGAGCTTCTTGGCTCTCATCGGCTGGGATTGTGTGTTCAGCTGGGATTGTGGCACGCTTGAACTGTAAACATATGCCTCACGTGCAGCCATGGCGCATTTGCTCCTTTTTATATTTGTATCTGTACTTACTGGCTTTGCACTGCGGCCTCCAGAGGTGTTGCTAACACCCTGGAACATTGATGTCTTGTAGAGACACAGTGTTTGTGCCGATCCAAGAGCGTGTCACATCCCTACGCTGTGCCGATGAGAGCCAAGAAGCTCGAAACGGCCGTCCACAGCTGGGATTGTGGCACGCTTGAACTGTAAACATATGCCTCACGTGCAGCCATGGCGCATTTGCTCCTTTTTGTATTTGTATCTGTACTTACTGGCTTTGCACTGCGGCCTCCAGAGGTGTTGCTAACACCCTGGAACATTGATGTCTTGCAGAGACACAGTGTTTGTGCCGATCGAAGAGCGTGTCACATCCCTACGCTGTGCCGATGAGAGCCAAGAAGCTCGAAACGGCCGTCCACAGCTGGGATTGTGGCACGCTTGAACTATAAACATATGCCTCACGTGCAGCCATGGCGCATTTGCTCCTTTTTGTATTTGTATCTGTACTTACTGGCTTTGCACTGCGGCCTCCAGAGGTGTTGCTAACACCCTGGAACATTGATGTCTTGCAGAGACACAGTGTTTGTGCCGATCCAAGAGCGTGTCACATCCCTACGCTGTGCCGATGAGAGCCAAGAAGCCCGAAACGGCCGTCCACAGCTGGGATTGTGGCACGCTTGAACTGTAAACATATGCCTCACATGCAGCCATGGCGCATTTGCTCCTTTTTATATTTGTATCTGTACTTACTGGCTTTGCACTGCGGCCTCCAGAGGTGTTGCTAACACCCTGGAACATTGATGTCTTGCAGAGACACAGTGTTTCTGCCGATCCAAGAGCGTGTCACATCCCTACGCTGTGCCGATGAGAGCCAAGAAGCCCGAAACGGCCGTCCACAGCTGGGATTGTGGCACGCTTGAACTGTAAACATATGCCTCACATGCAGCCATGGCGCATTTGCTCCTTTTTATATTTGTATCTGTACTTACTGGCTTTGCACTGCGGCCTCCAGAGGTGTTGCTAACACCCTGGAACATTGATGTCTTGCAGAGACACAGTGTTTCTGCCGATCCAAGAGCGTGTCACATCCCTACGCTGTGCCGATGAGAGCCAAGAAGCCCGAAACGGCCGTCCACAGCTGGGATTGTGGCACGCTTGAACTGTAAACATATGCCTCACATGCAGCCATGGCGCATTTGCTCCTTTTTATATTTGTATCTGTACTTACTGGCTTTGCACTGCGGCCTCCAGAGGTGTTGCTAACACCCTGGAACATTGATGTCTTGCAGAGACACAGTGTTTCTGCCGATCCAAGAGCGTGTCACATCCCTACGCTGTGCCGATGAGAGCCAAGAAGCTCGAAACGGCCGTCCACAGCTGGGATTGTGGCACGCTTGAACTGTAAATATATATATATATATATATGTGTGTGTGTGTGTGTGTGTGTGTATAGAAGTTCAAAAAAAAGACGTGGAAACAGATTTTAGGGAAGTTACAAACACTAGTTTATTACATAGGGAGACGTTAAAAAGTAAAATGGGCAAGGGGTCGACGTTTCGTGAGTCAGATTTGTCAGTGAGTCACATTCACTGACAAACGCCTGTGGCGTGCCCCTACCGATTATGACGTCATGTACCAAACCTATTTAAGTAATGTGTAACCAGCTACGCATCTTTTGTCCTGACGAAGACAGTGCCACTGTCGAAACGTCGACCCCTTGCCCATTTTACTTTTTAACGTTTCCCTATGTAATAAACTAGTGTTTGTAACTTCCCTAAAATCTGTTTCCGCGTCTTTTTTTGAACTTTAGTAAAACTTCGTGGCCGTTTGATAATCCTTTTACCTCAACCTATATATATATATATATATAAACATGACTCGTCAGAAAAAAAGAAAAGGGAAAGGGATTTAAACGGCCCTCCAACATAAGACTGAAAGGAACCAGGTCAAGCGAAAATAGGAAAGCTAGGTCACAGAAGCCGTCTGTAGGCTTAAAGAATAGACCCTTGCAAAGAATGGACAATTGCTACATGATTTGTACCCAGGTGAAAAAATTCCCTAAGTGGATCCGCTTGCAAGTCGGTTATGGAACCAGGTATTGCTAGCTAGCTTGGAATGTATTTCCAGCTAGGAATGAATTCCAGCTAGGAATTAGCAATCTGTGTTGCCAAAGATTATCTCTCTACCACATACGCCGTTCCCGGATTCCGACTACTAGTGACATCGGACTCTCGAGGCAACGAAATATTAGTTCTTGAATGGTCCAGGCATCCTCCATTGTGGGACATGCGTTGTAAAGAATACAAAACCCAGGTACGCGTCACTCGCCACCCTAGACACATCCCATGCGATTCGGGCAGTCGTACACACGCCTGATCCCTGGCCGAACGAACAAGGACGCGTTTTGACGCGGAGAAAACGTGCTGTGCGTTTCGGCCTGAGGACTTTTACGATACAAGTAAACCACGAGCTATTGTACGTGGCCGCCCGTGGGTCGATTTCTCTACCTTGGTGAGCACGTATTGTTATCGAGCGTTCTGCCTGCGGGATGTTACTGGACAGATTTCACGGAGGAACTGTGACGACATTTGCCTTATAGCGCCTGAGGAGAACAGCATGGTCAGTGCCGAGATTTAGTCTCGCCGTAGAAGGCTCCATTGCTCCGTCCTTTCCCTTTAATAATGTGTGATAAAAGTTGCCCACATAAGATGTGATGGACATTCAAGTGGAGTATCTTAATCTGTACCAGTGGGTTGCCGGAATCCTCAGCTGTGTTCGCTTGCCTAGCGCTACGCCTCGAGCATCACGGAGAAGAGAGAAATGTCGAAGAAAGAGAATAGGAGATATGGAATACGCAAATTCTATAGTGTCATTAGGGCTGACGCTTACCACCGCCTCTTGGCCGGGATTTACATGAAAATTTACGCGGGATTCGCGCGAAGAAATGATATGGAGCACCATGGCATGTGCGTTATGGTATGATTAGATCATTATATTTTTAATATTAATACGCTCCCACAAAATTGAAGTTAATCCCTGGCAATGCGGAAAGCATACGACGTGTACAAATAAAACAACAAACACATATAGCAGCAGAACCTGAAGAGGAGGAACTGACAAGGAGTTGGTGCAAACTTGAATAAAGATACAGGAGGGAACAAGAGAAAGTAATACTAATATCGGTTGAACTCAATGACCACTACAAAAGGCACAGCTTTTTCGTTCCTTAAAAGTGCAGTCATTCTAATGGTGGCACCGCTAATTATGAAACTGCAGTAGTTTTGTTGGTCTGCATTTTTAATACAGTGACGGTTATGTGGACGCTACCTCTTTAATTCGGCCGGGAACTTTTATATCGAGCCTTTCTTGCTAAAGTGACTCTCCCAGTCGATTCGGAAACTGTGGTGCCTCTTTACTGCTCTTTCATCACCGACGATAACACCGAAAATACGACGCAAATTAGTGGAATAGCTTCTGCGCAAGTTGTTGTAATGCATGGCAAGAGCAGACGACGGATGTTAAGAGTATGCCCGAATTCCCACTCTGGAAATCGGACAAAACGTCACTCGGACAAGACCACTCAGCGAGCGTCCTTTCGCGCGGACAAATCCAATCGAGGAGCGACCGGGAAGGTCCTTCGCGGACGGGCCGGCGCGCGGGAGGATGTCTGCATGTCGCGGAAGGTCTCTGATCGGCTTGTGGGGATGTCACTTCTGGGTTCGGCTTCGGACGTGGTCGTACAGCAAGGAGCGTAACACTGTGTTCCACGCGACATGGTGTCAGAACTTACACTAGTAAGCGGATGTCGGCGTATCTACCTATGATAATAATAATAATAATTGGGTGTTTACGTCGCGAGACAACTGAGACCATGAGCGACGCCACAGCGGTCGGTCTGTGGATTGCTTTTGCCCTCCTGAGGGTTCTTTAACGTGCGATGAAAGCTCATCATACGGCACCCCGTATTTAACGTCCCTCGCGGAAGGTATATACCTATGACTTTTCGCTTACTATATTACTTGAGAACGCGAAGCCGACGAGCTCGCAGACAATCGACCGCGATGCGCTCCCATTCGTCTGCCTGGCTTACGTCATCATGGTGTTACTGTCGCTGGAGCTTCCTTAGCTGTAGAGGGTGTGCGAATCTTTAAAAGTACTTTATTTAATATGTAAGCTGTTTTTGAAAGAGAAATCTGGCCGAGGTAGACTATGAAGTGATGCCGAACATTACGGTATCGGCCTCATACACATATTTCCGGATACGATGGTGCCTTTAAAGAGTTCACACCTCACCTCGCTTACCAATTTACAAATGTACTCTACAAGGTCATGCAGTTGCCCATGACGATACTGAGGCAGCCTGAGGCACACTTGGACGTGGTAAATCCTACTAGAACATATGCCCTCAGACGTTCATTCATAAAAACTGCATCTTCGTGATAAAAACTTTAACTCACTTTCTATTGGCTTCCTTCGGACTAATTTGATCTGGGTCGAATGTGCACATTTGGTTATGCCTTTCCGAGTTAGAGGGCGTTTTTATTGCCACGTAGACAGGGGCCAGGAACAGGAACCTTGTACAATGTCTAGATTTTTGTATATAATTCAGGGACACGTTACAGCAAACACCCTGTATAGCGCACGCAGCTTTGATGTTAAACGCACACACGTGAAATCGATTTTGCAATCATAAACTTCGCGGTTTGCCGCCAGTCACAGTGTAGAGGAATGATAAATGTCCTCAACTGCTACATTAAGAATATTACTAGGGTTTCGGATCCCGGGCTACTTTTACAGTCACGGGATTTCAGGATTTTTCCCGACTCATCTCGGGATCCCGACACGGCATTTCAGGATTGCTGTAGAAACGAAACAGCACGCATACACAGCCTTTAACTGGAATGATTCCTCTGTATGTTTTGTGTCTGTCACCTCGGCATACTGTTACTGCGGGTTAATCAAAACATTCTTTTTTAATGTGCGACACTCTTTATCCAAAAAGTGTCTGTTTGATGTTCTCCTCAAATAAAATGCACGTTTTCTTTAGCAGTTCTCACGCGTAACGCAGCAGAGACACAGAAACGGAAGTTTCAAAACTTCCACAGCAACAGGATGTGAATGCATCATAACATCATAAGGCTGTTGGACGCCGCCTCAAACGATACGTAGGGAGCTCCGACTCGTGTGTCACAGGCGTCAACAATTGAAGCCTGCTTCCCTGCGAAGGATGAGACTGCACGAGAGGCAGCTAAGGACAAAGAATAAAATGCGTGCTTGAAATAAAAGAACCCCAAATTGCTGGAACCCCGTTGAACCCCTCTGCTCTATGTCGCGACAACGCCAACAATTCGTTTGAAGTGTTCACCGCAAATCCCGAAATCGCGGGATATTTTCGGGGAAAAAATCCCGGGATTTTGGGGCGTGAAAAACAGCCGGAACTTCCGGGATATTCCGGACTTCAACACGAAATATTACAAACTATAATTATCTGTGTCAACTATAACAAGTGACAAACAACGAGGATGATTAAACAAACAACAACAACTTTATGATGAATGGGGATTAGATGATGAATGGGGAGCTTCATCAGCAGGGGCGATATTCAACCCCATTAGTGGTGGTGATGCGGGGAATGAAATAACGAGCCCCTTCACAGTAAGGATCGATGTCACATGGTGTCCAAAAACGTCAAAATAGCTTTGAGGGCAGAGCGTTCGCGTTCTGGATTTGGCCTGGGACCAAGCAATTTTGAGAGACAAGAGAGAGAGGGGTGGCGATAGTCCAGCTGATTAAGAGATCTGGAGAGTGCGTTTCGGAAAGGTTGGTAGTGTGGGTAATGAAGAAGAATGTACTATAGATCTTCTAGAGCACCGCAGTGACAGCATCTGTCAGAGTCAACTTTTCTCAACCGGTAATGCCACTGAACTGTAAAAGCCACATCGAGCCGCATCCGCTGAATTAATGCAGTATCTTGACGAGAGGTGTTTCGTGACATGCGGAGGCAAGCGTTGAATCAACTCTTCTCAGGATAGGTTGGGGCAGAATGTCAGTTGTCCATTGGCCAGAAGCCCGTGGTGTCACCAGGCGTCGAAGAATGGAACGACGCTGCTTCCGCGGCGCTGTCGGCCTGTTTATTCCCCACGACACCATAGTGGGCTGGAACACACTGGAGAACCAGCCTCTGCCCTGCTTCGCATAGAAGGTGGCAAGCCCTTAACACATCCGTCAATAGGTGTGCGGATGAGCCTCGTATGCCAGAATTTTCTCTAGCTTGCAGTGCAGATTTTGAGTAATTGAACACTACCCACTCCCGCTGGGGCGAATGCTGGGGCGAAATAATGCCGAAAGACCTGCCGCACAGGCAGAGACCAGGGAGTTTTCAGCGGTGTTGCGTCCACAGCTACGAAGCCAGTGAGACTCAAGCGTGTCCTCTGCGCTACTCAGTCGATAGAAGTCGCTTTCAGGGTGGTATAGAGTTCTGCTGAGGAGCGGGTGATAGCGAATGTGAGCACGCAAACATAGGAAGTGCCGAGCCGTTTCACGTTCGCGTAGAACCTCAACCGGGAGTTCACCTGCTTCAGCCAGGACTTATCGTGCTTCAGCCATTCTTGGAACTCCAAGGCAGCGGCGAAGGAATCGAGCAAAGAGGGTGGGGAGGTATTTAATTATGTTGTGCAAATCATGTTCAAGGTTGGGAGGCTGTAATGCAAGTCGTCCTCACCAAAGCCGTGTGAACTGTGAGAAGGGAGCTGGTCACAGCCGCATCCTAAGCTAGAAATATGTTGAATTGCCGAAAACCATCGCTGCACTTTGCTTTCAAGGTGCTTAATGTGGCGAGCCCACGCAGGTGTGGGCCCATGGTCACGCAAAGGAAGCGTTGGGAACGTACAGGCTCGAGCTTCTTGGCACCAACCCAAAGAGGGGAATTTGTCATAGTCTTGGGTGTGAAAGGGAGCTCGACGCATTCTTCCGGCCAAAGCTCCATCCCAAGTTGCGTAAGGCATGTGTGTGCATTATTTAAACCCAGCTACAAGCGTTGTTGAAAGGCTGCTCGTGACAATCCTACTGTCCAAAGCGTTATACGTTGTCTGCATATACAGAGAACGTTACTTTGCGTGGAATTATCGAGTTTAGGCCCGACATGACCACACTAAAGAGCGTTGGATTGAGAATGCTTCCTTGGGATACTCCTTGATGAACAGGATGCTTAATTCTTTGGAATTAGAATGTAGGGACAGCGACTGTTCGGTACGTAAGAAATCTTGGAGCCAGCTGAGGAGTCGAACAGATACCCCAAAAAAGCGCAAGATGTGCAGCACACAAGTGTGCCAGACGGTATCATATGCGCGTCTGGTGTCCAGGAAAATCGATACGACGATCCGCTGGTGAGCACGAGCATGTTGGACTGTATAGAGAATAGGTCGAGAACTGGATCCATACAGCTTCGGTGGCGACGAAATCCGGACATTTTCGTGAGGGTACGCACCTTGCTTTTCGAGCCACCAGTGGAGACGATGCAAAACCTTCCTCTCCATCACTTCCCCAGTAAAACTTGTCAGGCAAACTCACAGGGCGAAAGGAGGATAGGGCATTTGGAGGCATCTGGTTCCCTGATGGGAACAACGAATGCCTTCTTCGAGGAAGATGGTAGAGATCCCTGTTGCCAAAACGTATTATACACATGAAGGGAAGGTTGGAGTGACCGCCCGTCAAGGTTTCTCAGTGCGGCATAGGTGAGTTTATCAGGTAACGGGGAGGAGTCCACGTTCATATGCTTCAACGCTGTGTATAGGTCGATTAGAGTGCGTCCCAAAGCGTCCTCTTATTATTGATGTTGTGTACAGGTCACCTAGCAATGACTTAAATACATTTCTAAATAATTTAATATGTTGTTATGCAAATTAATGACACCTGGTAACAATGCTATAATTTCAATGTAGACCTACATAAGAATAATCCTTCATCCATTACATACACCGAGGTACTCGTCTTCTCTGTGTCCAAACATCACTCACTATGCCTCATCAAATAGTGGAACCCTTCTAGACCATGCCATTAGTAATATGACTGTCACGTGGCATAATTGAAAAATTCACCATATATCATGTTCCTAGCCATCGCTCGACCACTAAGCAACCCTGGGTCACGAGGGCATTACTGTCTAGTATCAAGCATAAGAACAATCTTTATGGCAAAACAAGATTGTTCCCCCTGAACCTCGAGCTGCGGAATCGATGCAAGATATACAGTAAGGTTCACAAAAGCACATAAAAAACGGCGAAACATCTTTCTTTCGCGTCGGCGCTTGCCAAATCAGCTGGCGATTCGAAACTACTATGGCGTAACGCTTTCAATAAATCGTGGTAAGAATACCAGTGGCTTCTGATGCGTGGCGATGCCCCTGTGACCGACTCAGCAGATATCGCATATATGTTGCAGATATAGTGAATATTTCGGTGACATTCCTAATGATATTAATCTACCGGATGCCAACCCGACCACGCTATGTCTTCCGGACAGGAATCCAAGTTTCTTTTTCCTTATCCCTACCACGAGCGAGGAGATTGCTTCTGTCATCCAATCCACGAAACCGAAACGTTCTTGCGGTTACGACGGCATATCGTCCACTTTCCTAAAACAAGTTGCTCGTTTCACAGCGGAGCCATTGTCTGACAAATAACAAATGACATCTTCCTGAATGGGGTCTGTCCTTGTGAACTCAAATTAGCCAAAGTAACCCGTGTGCACAAAAAGGGGGTCGAGTTCTGAGATAAGAGAGAAAATAACGTTTTACTTAGTGCGTACCAGTTTTGTTTCCGGAAAAATAAATCAACCACACTTGCACTTATACATGCTACGCCGGAAGAATTAGGTTCAGCATTGAAGCTAAATTATTAACCGTGGGCATATTTGTCGACCTAACGAATGCGTTCGACCTCATTAACCATGCAATTCTTCTCGTGAAGCTATATAGGTACGGTGCAAGGGGAACTGTCCTTGCTCTACTGAAGAGCTATTTAAAAAAAAGAGACAACAGTTTGTGTCGAATGCTGGTCTGGTTCTTCCACGCGGTCGGTACATGTGAGGTTACCTTCTGGGTTCGTTTCTCTCTGTAGTATTTATTAATGACCTCCCAACTTTCCTTGCCAACACGTCTTACTTATACGCGGACGACACCAACAACGAGAAGGCGGCCAACTCCCTGACATGCAAGGAAAACATACCACTTACCAACGACGAGATCAAAAGGGTAGCACAGCGAACGGCAGACGTCGAGATGAAGAAGCTCCTGGCCAATACACTGGAGACATCCCAGGCTTGTCGCCCTCGATGGTCCATATAAATACACAGGCTGTAGATACATAAGCCGAACTGACGCAGCACTCATTCATCGACTCCGACTTGGTATTGCTTTCACAAGAGCTTACAGGTATAAGCTAAACATGTACCGACGACCCTACATGTAGACAATGCCACACAAGCGAAGACGACACCCATATACTAGCTACTGCACTGCACGAAATATGAGGACGACAGAAATATCCTCGAAAGGCGCCTCTCCACACTGGACAGCCGGCCACTAAGCATTGCAAAGATTCTGAGTGCATGGTCTATAGATGACAATTGCTGCAAGGCGGCAGGCTACCTGCGACAACTCATCAAGGCCGCAAACCAGCGGGACCTGTCACACGTTCTTCCGCGCATCTTTCCCCTGTGTGTAATAGGCTGACCTCTCTTAACACTTAAAAACAACAACGACACCAACATCTTAGTGCACGCAACCAATCTTCCTGATCTTTTCCGTAAGGCAGCGTTGGTTTTAGATAAACTCAACACCTAGCTTGTAGATAACAGGTTACCTGTTAATATACAAAAACGTGACATCTTGTTTTTCACTCACTTCAGGAGCCACTCGACTTTTCTAACCTACAGCTTCAGATTGGAGGCCATATCTTAAGCCGGGCCACTACCGCTCGCTTCTTGGGCTTCTTTTTGCACTAAAACTTACGATGGAATATACACATCTGCTTTGTCAGGAGCAAAATTGTATCTGGCATTGATGCTTTGTCCAAGCTCTCTCACGTCGTCTCTCTTTGTACGCTTCGTACTGGCTCTGATTCACTCACACACGATTCGTCGAAGTTTACGGCCTTACGTATACTGGAAACGTCCGTCCCCTTTTCTTGGCCCAAAAGCGTGCACTGCGAACGATTCCGAATTTGGTACCACGTGAGTCGGTATCTTTCGCGTTCCCGCTCTTTTCTGTGCACAATATCTTCAGTCATTTAAAATTCAAAATCTCATTGCTCAGGCACTCATTTTTTATATTCCTCACAGTAGACCCCATATTCCATTGGAGAACTTTGTCACACCCTACTCAAGTAGGCGCCAGCCTCACAGTCTCATTTGTCCTATTTCACGGACTAATTATGGGTTGTTCTCATTGTCTCCACTGGGTAGCCATACATGGAACAAATTCTTCGACCTCGCGTGAGATCAGTCATTAACTTAACATAATTCAAGAAATCTATAAGATTGCACTTTTTGACACCACAACAACAACAACAAATAAGTTAATGATAATGAATGGGGAAATTCGCCACTTAGGGTGCGGCCCACTACCCCAAGGCACAATTGGGCAGGATGTGATGTGTCCTGATGATGAGGTGATGAACGACGCTAAATAGGGATAGTCAGTGGAGTCAGTATGACATCAGAACGGTAGGCAAAACCACAGCACACAAAAATACACCCACAGCACACAGGTACGCAGGCAGATTATAGGGTAGAGAGGAGACCAGTGTCCCGGAGAAAAATCTTGAAATACTCAAGAACTTGACGATGGTCAGTCTGGTTAGACCCAGGGCCGAGAATGGTTGCCAATGTGAGTGGTGCGGCCGTGATCGACTGCAGGCGACACTGTAGAGCTGCTCTACGGGAGGTGTATAGATGGCAGTCGAGGAGCACATGCTTGGTGTCCACCAAAACAGCACAGCGAGAGCAGAGCATCGAGTCAGAGCGGCCGATCAGATGCTTGAAATGGGGGGTAAATGCAACCCCAAGACGAAGCCTGTGTATCAGCGACGCAAAATGGCGAGGCACACGAGAAGGCATGGTGAAGCCAAAGTCAGGGTCCACTTCACGCATCAGAACTCTTGATGGAACGTCTCGAGACCATTGCGCATGTGCGAGAGGCCTCACCACATCATTTAGGAAGGTTCGCCTGTCGCCTTTGGGGAGGGTAATCCGCACGCTTGATCGGGAATGATACGCAGCTGCTGCAGCCTCGTCAGCCTCTTCATTGCCGCGGATGCCGCAGTGGGCAGGAACCCACTGGAAGTAGATAGAGTGCCCGCTGATCTCAAGACGGCTTAGTTCCTCCAGTATGTCCACCACCACAGGCGCAAGTGATCCACGAATACCCATGTTCGCTATACACTGGAGAGCTGCCTTGGAGTCGCAGTATATCACCCAGCTGCTGATAGCGGCTGATGCAATGTGCTTGAGGAAGAACAAAATGGCATGCAACTCTGCAGACGTAGATGAGGTGCGGTGCGAGAGACGGTATGCGTGGCACGACGACATAGTCGGGATTGTAAAGGCAGCAGTGGAGCCGTGTAAGTCGGTCGACCCATCTGTGAATACTGCAGTGTGCGAAGGATAACGGCACTGCATCATGTCTAACGCAAGTTGTTTCAACACGGGTGCTGCAACGTGATCCCTCTTGCTCTTGAGCCCAGGAATGGTAATGGAGATCGAAGGTATCGAAAAGACCCACGGAGGGGACCTGGGGACGACTGCGCTTCCAACAAAAGCCGGTAGCAAGGGCTTTACAGCAGCGATGCAGTGAGAAATGTTGCTCTGCCTCCGCCTGTTGAGCTTCGAAACCAAGGGGTGACGACGGTGTTCCGCGACGAGACGTAGATAATGGCGCACAGTTTCTCTGAGACGTAAGACCTCTACTGGCAGCTCGCGGGCCTCTGCCACCACCATGCGCGTTTCAGCGGCGCGGGGTACACCGAGGCAGATCCTCAAGCTTCTGGCCAACATACATCGAAGTCTCTGTTCAGATGTTCTTGAGATGCCATGTAAGACCGGGAGGCTGTAGAGAATGGTTCCCCGAACCAATGCCCCATGAATCGATAGGAGCGCTTCCTGATCAATCCCCCATGCAGCGCCAGCGAAGTGAGAAATGACATTGGTCCAGCGTTGAACTTTCGCTTCCAGGTACCTGATATGGGCGCTCCACGAGAGATTGGCATCCAAGATAACACCCAGGAATTTGTGGCACTTCACTTGGCTGAGTGTATTATTGCCTAGCGAAAGAGGGAAGGCGCGCATGCGTTTCCGCGTGAACGGGAGCACAACTGTCTTCTCAGCCGAGATGTCCATGCCAGCCTTGGTGAAGTAATGCTGAACAGCATCCAACGAGTGTTGAAGGCGGCGTTGAATCGCTGGCCTTGATTTACCTGTGGTCCAAACGCACACATCGTCTGCGTATACAGAGAGCTGAACTTTGCGATGAACGCAACGCTTGATATCCGCCATAACCAAATTGAATAGGATGGGGCTTAATACACTTCCTTGAGGAACGCCTTGGGTCAAAACTGTTTTTTGCGTGTCCCCATCCCGAGTGCGGACGAAAATGGTTCTGTTAGACAAGAAGTCAGCCACCCAGACAAAAAGCCTGTGAGACACTCTAGCCCGGAGGAGGGTGTGCAATACATAGGTGTGACTGACCGTATCATAGGCACGTTTGACATCAAGGAAAACAGCCTCGACAATCCTCTTGCAGCTCTTGGCGACTTCAACAGCAGTCACAAGGTCCATAAGGGAGTCAACTGAGCTACGGTGTCGACGGAAGCCCGCCATCTCATCAGGGAAAACGTGATTCCTTTCCAACCACCATTCCAGCCTGTGTAGAACTATCCGCTCCATCACCTTACCGACACAACTGGTAAGGCTAACTGGACGGAAAGAGGACAGGTGCGACGGATGCTTGCCAGGCTTCAGCAATGGGACCACCATGGCTTCTTTCCAGCTTGCGGGTACCTGGCCAGATCTCCATGAGCTGTTGCATATAAACAGCAAAGTTCGAAGGCCCCCAGCGCCAAGATTTCGAAGAGCTGAATAGGTGATCCCGTCTACACCAGGATTTGTCTACACCAGGATAGGTGATCCCGTCTACACCACCGATGATTTGGGTCGGGACAAACGAAGGGCAGTTTTAAGCTCTGGCAGAGAAAAATCCGCATCCAGCTGTGCGTTCGACGGGAGCGTTATACGATCAAGATCCTCGCGAAGTTCAACCATGTAGGTATGAAACGTTGCAGTTCCCGCAGCTTCCGCAGCCGCCGCCACAGTTCCGCAGAAGTCCAGAGCTACGTCGACCTCAGACTTGTTGAGGATCAGAGCAAGTGACCCCAGTGGATTGGTGCGTGGAAGGCCATCGCGCAGGCTACGCGCAACTCTCCAAATTCTGGCGGGTCTGCTGAAGGGCGACAGCGTCTCACAAAACCGGCGCCAACGCTGTCGATCAAGGGCTCTCAACCTGTGTTGCACAGCTCTAAGTGAATGACGCGCTGCGACAATATCGGAAAGTAAACCTGTGCGTCGAGCTCTTGGCTCAGCTCTTCTACGGCAAGCACGTAGCTGTTCCACCTGGGGACTAGAGCCCGTATGTCCTGCTGCAACAGGTACGTGTTTTGACACCACATTACCCTTGTTTCGTATGCATTTCTGGCTTTGTATGAATGTTAACGCGTTTTTCTTTTTCCTCTGCCGAATGCTTTGTTATCTACAGGCCTATAGCCAAAGTTACTGTTTATTTCTCCTTTCCTTTTTTCTCTCTCTCTCTGTTTGTTACTCTCCACCCCCAATAATATATCCGAGGGTTGTGGAATGGGATCACGTGATCCCATATATCATCCGGACATGCTGCCCATGTCATTTCGACATGCTACCGACTCGTGACCGATGTTGCGCCAACATAATTTTGTATTTTTATTCGTGTGTTCGCAATCGTAACTACAAAAACAACGTTAGTCTGGTTATTTACGAGGAAACAACGTATTATTTCCGCGATTGTTTCTTACTCGTTTCATTTTCTGATAGTTTCCTTTGTTTCTCGTATTTCCCATGGCGGGCAGTGAGCGCGGCGTTACAAAAAGCAAGAAGAAAAAAAATTAAAAAGCTGACCACGAAGTGCACGAAGCTGTAAAAAGGAACTGGTATATACCGGCATTTATTTCGAAGCGAAAACAGATACTGTATATTTCATGTCTTACGAGGGTTCGCAAATTCGAGAGCCCTGCTCGTCTCGGAATCAAAATGATGGAGGCGACGTGTCTCAGTTTAATTCACTGACGCATACAAACATGGCTCAAGTGAGGAATTGCTTCTAATATTAACTCCACATCAGCGTAACGAATGTGTTTCCTACTTGCTTTTCGCGCGGGACACCAAGTAGGTCGATGGAAAGCCAATGTCAGCGTCATGTCGCTATGGCTTCGGCCAACATCGAGCCTACACTGCCAACTTCAGTGGGATGTTGGTGGCAAGTTGGCAGTGTCGGCGTCATGTCTCTGGTTTCTGTGATCATCAAGCCCACATTGTCAATCTCTATGGGACGTCAATCGCCAGTTGACATTGTCAGCGTCATCTCGCTGGTGTCGGTCAACACCAAGCCGACATTGCCAACTTCAACGTGATATCGGTCGCGAGTTGGCATTGTCGGCTACATGTCGTTTGTTTCGGTTAACATCAAGCCGACATTGCCAACTTCAACGTGATATCGGTCGTAACTTGGCATTGTCGGCTACATGTCGTTTGTTTCGGTCAACATCAAGCGACATTGCCAACTTCAACGTGATATCGGTCGCAAATTGGCATTGTCGGCTACATGTCGTTTGTTTCGGTCAACATCAAGCGACATTGCCAACTTCAACGTGATATCGGTCGCAAATTGGCATTGTCGGCTACATGTCGTTTGTTTCGGTCAACATCAAGCGACATTGCCAACTTCAACGTGATATCGGTCGCAACTTGGCATTGTCGGCTACATGTCGTTTGTTTCGGTCAACATCAAGCGACATTGCCAACTTCAACGTGATATCGGTCGCAAATTGGCATTGTCGGCTACATGTCGTTTGTTTCGGTCAACATCAAGCCGACAATGCCAACTTCAACGTGATATCGGTCGCAAATTGGCATTGTCGGCTACATGTCGCTTGTTTCGGTCAACACCGAGCCGACATATCCAACTTCAACGTGATATCGGTCGCAAATTGGCATTGTCGGCTACATGTCGTTTGTTTCGGTCAACATCAAGCCGACGATGCCAACTTCAACGTGATATCGGTCGCAAATTGGCATTGTCGGCTACATGTCGCTTGTTTCGGTCAACACCGAGCCGACATATCCAACTTCAACGTGATATCGGTCGCAACTTGGCATTGTCGGCTACATGTCGTTTGTTTCGGTCAACACCGAGCCGACATTGCCAACTTCAGCGTCATATCGGTCGCAAGTTGGCTGTGTCGGCTAGATGTCGCGTTTTTCCGTCAACATCGAACCGACTTTGCCAACTTCTGTCGTACATCGGTCACAAGTTGGCAGTGTCGGGGATATGTTGGGCCGACATGCCCAACTTGCTGCCGATATCGGCCTGATGTGGTGTGCCATTCCGAGGAATGGAGATTTGTGATAATTTCATTCCTTTCAATTCCTCGGAATGAGAAGGCATGGCCAATTCCCATTCCTGAAATGGCTTGGCAACCCCATTCCATTCCTTTAACTCAACGAATAAAAGAAAAGGGACCGGTAACCGTGCTGGGTAGCCATGCAGTGCTATAGAGGAGATCGACATTACCCACCATGGAAGAAGCAAAAAGACAAGGTTGTTTCGCTCTTGACCGTGTGGTACCCAGACCAATCCGTTCCAATTCCATTCCGGGCTCTGATAAATCTGGAATGATTCCGAAATCATTCCAACCCTGGGGTGGCAACTCGGCAACCCTGATATCTACGCTTTTCTATGTATCGTGCTGCCTGGACTCTATCACAGGAGGCCTTCACGAAAGAGTCTCCAGTTCGTGAAGGAATTAAAGCAGTCCAGTAGTGGCTGAGAGGGCAGTATGTGGTGCGAAATATGTAAAGGAAAATGGTCCCTACCTCGGGTGTCGACATCCGTAGCGCAGGACCAGTGGGGAATTACGTCCGCTGAGCACCACGAAAGATCCAATACATCCAGTGACGTTGGTGATCGCACATAAGTTGGCAATAGATTGTTCAGTAGGAATATTTGACCATTCTCCGTTTGCTTCCAGCAACCTCCTTCCCCTGCCGTCCGTTCTTCGGCTGCCTGGCCCAGTTTGTGTGATGAGCATTGAAGTCACCCGGCATGAGTACCGGAGCTTCTAGTGAACCGAGTAAGCGTTCGAGGTCACTCCACGGAACCTGTGCCGCAGGACGTATATAGATACTGACAACTGTTAACAGCATGGGCGGATCTTGCATAAGAGCGATGGCAAAATGACCGTAGGCGTTTTCACGCATTCATTGCCCACACTACCAACCTTCCTGAACTGCACTCTCTTAGTCAGCTGGACTCTCGCCCCTTGTCCCTATCAAAATTGATTGGTCCCTGGCCGAATCCAGTCCACCAACGCTCTGCGCTCAAAGCTCTTTTGACCTGTCTGGAGGCAATCGAACTTCGACTCTTATTATGAAGGGGCTCATTATGTCATTCCCCACGTCACTACGAGCATTGGGTAGGGTATCATCTCTGACGGTGAAACTCCCCATTCATCATCGTACAGTAAAGCTGCTGTTGACCCTATCGGCGCATCTCTCTCAGAGGATTAATGAAATCCATTGACTGTGTATCCATTAGCGCGGTGTGCAGCATCCATGCCGTGTTCCCATACAGCAGGGTCATTCCATGCCAAACGTCCCAGACATTACGCTCGACCATCCCTGATTTCTTTCAAATATAATGTGGTTGATTGTTCCCATGCTACCAATGCTATCGAGCCAAATTTTCGAGTCGTGGCCGCGTCTTGAAGATCGCGATTGCACATGTAACCTACCTGGCGAAAAAAACTTTTTTGGGAAGACACTTTTTATCGAGAGTTTATGACCCGAAAAAACTGTAAAATTTCGTGAACATTTGGATTGTTTTTACGGAACTCTGCCATTTTTTCGTAGCTATTTAAACTGTTTAGCGCTGTTGTGCAGGAGGCATAAAACATGTTAAAACATTTTGAGGGGCGCAGACTTTGAAGAGTACGCAGAAAAATAATCATGAATTTCGGAAATATTGCTTTTTACCAGATATTCAGCCGTCAGTTGCACACTGAGGTGGTCCCGATAAAAATATGAGACAAACTGCATTTAATATAGTACGCCCCTTGAACACGTATGTTACAAAGCTTCATCGAAACACTTTTTGTTTTAGCAGCGATTTTTTTTTTTTTTAACGTGACCATCCCCGCTCTCACCCGGCATTGCCACGCTAGGCTGCTTCACCCCAAGACGCAACGCCGCCGCTGCCGCCAAACGGACACTGGAGCTGCCCAAACCGATTTCCGTTCTTCAGCCAAAAAGACAGAGAGAGAGAGAAACAACCTTCCAAGCTTCAGGTTCTCACGAGAACGGCCTACTGCGGCGACACAGTTCAGTAGAAGCACTGGGCGTGGGGGAGGGGGATATTTATTAGAACAAAGAAAAAAAAGAGGAGAGGTCAGCCAAACTGTATGCCGGCTTGTTATTCTGCAAAACAGAAAGAAAGAAACAAGGGATGTACCTCGGTGACAACGGGCACTGGCGGTCTGCTGAATAACCACAATCTGTTCCAGCGATCATGCGCACAACGCTTACTAGCACCGACTCTGCGGCGCCATGCAATAAAGTGTGTCGTGGCATAGTGGTTAGCGTGGCCGGTATACACGCCGACACTGGGAGGTGAGTCGGGTTTTAATCCCCGAACCGGCTCTGCTGTCTGGGTTTTCCCTGGGTTTTCCGGCAGACTTTCCACACGAATATCGGCACAGTTGCTGTTGAAGTCGGCCTAGGACACAAAGTAACCCCTCTGTCCCTCACTCTCGCTGCTGTCCTCTTTCCATCTGCCTATGTCGGTACGCCGCTTATAGACAAAGTTGCTTTGCTGGGCTAACGCAGAATTTAAAAAACAAAACAAAGGGTTTAATGTGTAATGAAGATAAAAAAAAGCACAATGGAGGCTTGCTGTTCCCAAAAGCAAAGAGAAACAAACAAAAAGGAAGCAGAAGAAACAGAGACACAGAATGTTATGGAGACACAGAGAAAAAACAGCTCCTTCACTGGTCGGCAATGACAGCTTCACTCTTTTGTGCTACCACGAAAGAACACAATAACAAAAGGGAGGACTTAAGGAGTACAGAGGCCCTTCCAGAAATTTTTCAGATTAAGACATCAGATGAAAGTGTGTGTGTCCTTTTACCGAATGGCGCTAAAGGCTTTGATGTGTGCAATTTGTTTCCCACAAAAAAAACTCACATCAACATGGGTCCGCGCCTTCACCATTAACTCGCCACTCCGGGTATTACGAGGAGGAGAAGGTATGATGCCACGTCACCGGTGACGTTATAAGGAGAAGTCATTCTGGTTCGCCGGTCAGCGAGGGTGAGCGCCTTGTCCCTTTGCCGCTGTAAACCAGTTTTGCCAGTTCTCCCGGTGAATTGGGGATAGAAGGAGCGGCCGAATCATTAGGAGGAGGGGGAGGGGGAGGAGGAGTGTCGTTGGGAGGAACCCGAGATGTCTGCCTGCCTGATTAGGCGGCATGTTTCTCGGGAAGGGAAAGGTGGTGGAGAGGAGGAGAGGAAAGGGTGAAGTGGAAGACCGAGCGGAATCCGCTCGGGGGGAGGATAGCTGCGTCCATGGGCCGACTTCAGGGGAACTGTGCCGGCATACGCCTATTACACATCTGAGAGAAACCCAGGAAAAACCCCAGACGGCACAGCCGGCCAGTCTCCAGTCTCCACCTCCAGTCTCCAAGCGCACGCGTTACCGCTGCGCCACCGGAGCTGGTGCCGAATCATTACTGAGCCAAGAGAAAGGCTTTTTCAGAACCCCGAGTAGCCGAGTAGCAGACGACAGAGGAGTAGCAGAGAACATTTCTCTAGACCAATCAGCGACCGTTCTCCTTATAGCGTCAGCGCGAGGTTCCAGGCAGATCACTGGCTGGTACTGCTGTTCAACGCCGTTGCGCACGGTCGCCTTTTTGCGAGGTCTTTAAATTCAATTTCTCCGATAATTATGACTCTGTGGTGTGAATTACTTCGCATGGTGCATCTTACTTGCCTACTTAACAGTTTCACAAGAAGAAAACAGGGTGTTAAAAATGACTCTGTGCTACTTTAACACTGTCTAAGTGACGTCACTGAATATAAGGAGCCAGCTCAGGAGGTCGGTGTCGCCTCCGATCAACGTCAGCTATAGATGTAATAGGTGCAGATCCGTCGTCGTCGAAGTACATCCCTGGCTACAGTGCTCCCTGTGTACTGCGCCACCGCAGAAGGCCGTTCTCATGAGAACCTCAAACTTTGAAAGTTAATTTGTACATACAATGTCTTTTTGTAGGCAACGCAAATGGGCTTGGGCAGCTCCCGTGTGCGTTTTGTAGCAGCGGCGGCGATGCGTCTTGGGCTGAAGCAGCTTTGCGGGGCAATGCCGGATGTGTGCGGGGGTGGTCAAGTTAAAAACAAAACAAAAAAACTCACTGCTAAAACGAAAAGTGTTTCGATGACACTTCGTAAAATAAACGTTCAAGGGGCATACTATCAAATGCAATTGGTCTCATACTTTTATCGGGACCACCTCAGTGTGCAATTGACGTCTGAATAATACGGCAACAAGTAATATTCCCGAAATTCATAATTTTTTTCTGCGTACTCTTCCAAGTCTGCGCACCTCAAAATATTTTTTAACACGTTCTATGCTTCCTACACATCAGCGCTAAACAGTTTAAATAGCTATATGAAGCAATGGCAGAGTTCCGTAAAAAATTCCAAAAGTTCCCGAAATTTTACAGGTTTGTCGGGGCATAAACTCTCGATAAAAAGTGTCGATGAACCTTCAACGGTCTTGGCACGAAAGTATTATGCTTTGCCTTCCCTTAGAAGAGGTTTGGTTGGAATTTGCGCAACAGCTATTTTGTTATATATATTTTTTTTGCGCCAGGTACGTTCCATGTCACATCAGAATCTTGGCCAGAGGCGGCCACGGCGCGAATTTTTTTTGCGACAAAAATAACCCGAGAGAGCGTTAGCTGCATGGGAACAATCAACCACAATTTATTTGAAGGAAATCGGGATTGGTCGAGCGCAATGTCTGGGATGTTTGGCATGGAATGACCCAGCTATGAACTAGGGAACTTGTACTGTTGTAGTTGTCATTTAAAATCAGGGATCTTGTTACGGTGGCTTAGAGGATTCCATTGCATCGTTATGACCTTTCTATACAATGTCGTCATGCTGAGGTAAAGGTTATGCCCCCAGTGCCAGAAGCGCTTGAATCTCGGGCAGTTGCGACGCACCAGCAAATGCGGAGACAATTCCCTTATGTGCCGCGAGTACCGCAGGGAAGAGTCTAAGAGAAGGCGCATCTTCGGTGGCTGATAATGGTAACTGTCTTATCATGGCTGCTGGTTCAGTCACGCTGGAGTAAGTGCGTGTAATCTGCCTTGATGGACCAGGAGGTGTTGGGTAGCTGCTTGGGATGGGCTTGACCCGCGATGGTGTTCTGCAACCTCCGTTCTCCTTGTGCAGACCGAGGCGGGAAGCAGGAAAGTCTCGTGCATTTGCACCAAACGTCAAAAGTGGCGCTACCACCCCTGGGGGCGGTAGATGAGATCGTAGTATCCGATGTTCGTGTTTTTTGGTGGCGGCGGTCTTCGCAGGACATAAAGAAAATGATGCGGGATGGCCCAATTTACAGTTAGCACACGTTGGCTCTCTTTTATCGTTGCACTCTTGCTCTTGCTTGGTCTTTGATGAGGCCCAGCGCATATGCCACACCGTGCAGCACCTTGGAAGTGTCCAGCGATATGGCCAAATCGATAGCACTGCGTGGGGCCTTCTGCGTATTCGTGGACGATGAAGGTCTGAAATCCGAGGGCAATTCGGTGGGGGAAGACGGATTGTGGGTTTAAGAGTCAGGATGACGCTGCTTAACGGAGGGGACACATCACCGCCATCTTATGCCATGGACTGCCGAACCTGTCGCCTTGCAGATATAATCCCTCCATCTTTGAGGTACAGCACAGGATTGTCGTTCGAGTACTCCTTGGGTACATCATAGGTCTTGCCAATGTTTCTAGCATACGTTGGGGTATTGATGGTAGCACAAGAATTCCAGCTGAACACTTAGATGCAAAAGGTTGCGGGCAGCCGTTTCCGACCGTACGGACACAAACGAAGAAGCATCTCGGTGGAAACGGTGGTGCATAATCTGTTTTTGGGCTATAATGCGTATTTCACTAGCGACTGCATTAGGATTCGCTTTCCGAAAGGAGTAATCAGCAGATGCTGGCCGAAATAGTATGGGAATACCACCGGCTCGGTGCTTCTTGTGGGTGACAGTGGTGAACGGGTCACCAAGGAGTTGCAGCAGTATTGGTATCGTCGATTGGGTCTCCTCTGTCCGGTGGAGAGCGGCCTGTACCGAAGTGTCCATGGCGCTACCAGCAGGAACATTCATGATTTTCGGATTGTCGGCATCACTTGAGTCAGGGCTCTCCACCCGTCAGGGACCTGATGACCTGTTAGGGACCTGATGACATATAGGAAGCGTTATACAGATATTCTACCTACCGTCCGTATTACGGCGCGAGGTCCGTGAAACGTTAGATTCCTGCTTTCAAAAGAAGAAAAACAGTGACTCCAAATGAGCTTAAGCCTATAAATTTTGAATCAATTCCGGAGCACAGGAAAACCGCGACTTTACCCTTGAAATTTTTCTTCTTCTCCAGGTAGTTAAACACAATCATAAGGAAGTGATGAGTTCTGCGATAACAACAGGAGATGCTAAGTCCGCCTAACTACATTCTAATGCGGTGGACCAAGAAGAATATAGAGAGTTTTGGCAAACAGTTGATAACGTGGTTTGCGTCGAAACGTATCAGCCGGAACCAACCAGATTCTGACTCAAACGTGACTGCGATTGGTTTGGATAGACGTGATAATCTTACCAACGGTTTGCTAAAATTGCATAATATACAAGAACCGAAGCGATTTAATGGCCATCTTCCCATTTGGGCGTATTTTCTTTCTCGTATGATGGCTGCTTACTCACTTTTATAACGTAGAGTTGTCGTCTTTCCTGATTACTCTATATCCCATATAAGGCTCTCTCTCGCAAGCAATTAGGCGCGTCATTCAGGACGCGGCGGTCATGTCTAAAAGGCTAACAGGCCATGTCGGTTACTCTGTAGTCATTACCCAACCTTCCTGCGTTACGTCGCAGAGCAGAAAGAACGGCTCGTCGGACAGGGCAAATTATTGACATTGTGTAATACCTCCGGATGAAAGCTAAAGTAACACGAGAACCTGAGAAAGAAGACCGAAAGCGTTGGCGTAAGCTTTGCCAGCACCTTCCACTGTTTGACCCGGCCACGAAGATCTGGAGGACAATCCGATCTCTGAAGGAGGCACCCCTCCAAGGAATCCTCTCGCGGCCTTCGTTACCTTTAACGGTGTGGACGAAAACACGCCAGCGACAGACTTCCTTTGTTACTAACGCCACCGGCCGCTGTCTCGACACATCACGAATGGCTGCGATACACCGCGGTTTTGGCCACAGTTCGACGGCTGAAATTCACCAAGACTGGCACAGCTAGTCCACCGGAGGTTATGAACCGTGACTTCACACTAACCGAGCTAAAGAGAGCGCTGAAGCCTGTGAACGCCGGCTCGTCCCCGGGACCCAATAAAATCATCTATGCCGCACTGCGAAACTTTGACGGACGGTCGCTCCAAGCTCTCCTTCATGCGCATAATACGCCTTGGCAACAGGGATCTCTACCACCTACCTGGAAAGAGGCATCGGTTGTTCCTATCTTGAAACCAGGAAAGCCCCCAAATGCCCTATCATCCTTTCGCCCTGTGAGCCTGACAAGCTGTATGGAAAAAATGATGGAGAGAATGGTTTTGCATCGCCTCAACTGGTGGCTCGAAAAGCAAGGTGTGTTCCCTCACGAAATGGCTGGATTTCGTCGCCACTGAAGCTCCATCGATCCAGTTCTCGACCTAGTCTCTACAGTCCAGCATGCTTGTGCTCATCGGCAGCTCCTCGTATCGGTTTTACTGGACATCAAGTGCATGTGTGTGCTGCACGTCTTGCACTTTTTGGGGTATTCGGTCGACTCTTCATCTGGCTCCAAGACTTCCTTACGAACCCAACTGTCGCTGTCCGTACACCCCAAGGTGAAATCTCTAATCATCCTGGTGATGGCCGGCCTACAATCGGTAATTCCTCGCAAAGTGTCGTTTACCGTGTATGCATATGACGTTACCCTTTCTGCAGTAGGAAAATCAGCGCCGCTTGCAGCTGGCTTTAAATAAAATACATACGTACCTCACCCAACTTGGGATGGACCTTCCGCCCGAAAAGTGCGCCGTGCTCCCTTTCACACCCAAGGCTATGGCAAATTTTCCTCTTTCGGTTGGTGCCAAGACGCTTGAGCCTGTACGTTTCCCTTGCCGTGGTACTCGACACGGACTTGCGCTGGGCTCGCCGCATTAAGCTGTAGGGGGCGATGGTCTTCCTCTACGTGAGTCCCGACCGGCGATGATCGTATGCCACGGAGGGGCGATGACGGTGGCCTATCTCCATGGCCGCGCCGGTGGAACTCATGTAGAGTACTTTTAGGAACACGGAACTTTGAGTGCAGAGCGTTGGTGAGCGTTGCAGAACAGTAGGAAGTACAGTAGAAAGTAACTGCATTGAGGCTGAAACACACAAAAAAACGAACAACATACCGTCACTACCGAGCTTTTTCGACGAGTGTCATATTTCAGTCGTTGAGGGACACTGACAACTAGGTTTGGAACATCGTTAACACTTTTTTTGCAGTAGCCCTTCGAAGATTTTCATGGTCATATATGAAGACGCTAGAAAAATATTCATTAAATGTACGTACTACAGTATCTGGGTCTTCCAATTCTGCTTTGTGTACCTCAACATTTTTTGTTTCTGGCCTTTTATATAGCGCCAAAATTATCTTTAGATTTTCATGAGGAAAAGATGCACTTGTCCATAGCGGACGCCCCCTCCCCCCCCCCCCTTCGAAAAATCTTAAATCCGCCCCTGAGTACGGTTGATACAAGGAGTAGTCGGACGCATTTTCCTTTCACGCAAGAGGATGAACTTTGCACAATCATGCTTCTAAAAGAAACTGCCGCAAAAGCTGCACATTCTGTAGCAAGCTAAGCTGAATGCCTGCGTCGTCTGCACTCGAAAAATGGCGGAGTAAATTCAGAGATGTGCTAGTGGCAATGGGATTTCTAGACGCACAGACGGCACGGTGCTATGATCTGAGATACCTTCTTCGACACTGATTGTATATGGTCTACCTAATAATGAATATTGCGTATGCAATAATATTATCGTGATAATAAATTAATGCAAATAACGGGAGTAAATGGTAACGAGAGCAAGATTAAAACACCAGAAGTTGTTTGAAACAACCTCTTTTTTTTCGTCCCACAAACGAACAAACAAACCGTGACGAGGAAACTGGAAGAGACGTGTCACCGTTCCTATCTATTCGTACTCTCCTTGCATTAACTTCACACTTTATACAACAACGGAGTAATTTGTTTCAGCATTGTTACATTAGGTTATCCAACAATTAGACTAGACATTACTTAGTAATATCAATTCCCGTATCATACGCGTATCAGCTGACTGAAATAATAATAATAAAAACACTTTTTAATGTAGCAATGATGTAGGAAAGCGATCTCACTGCTTCCACTCATGCGTGTGGATAACACGGCGGATCTTGCGCGACTTATACTACTCTATAGTGTCAAAGTGAAAAACCGGGCCTGTTGGTGGTTGATCTTGCATGACGAACTAGCACTGGGAACGGGACAGAGAGACGAGAGACGACAGTATGACGAACTAGCACCTGTCCTGTCGTCTCTTCTCTCTGTCCCGTTCCCAGTGCTAGATCGTCAAACTCTATAGTGAATGCGTTGTCCAAAGCGCTTCATGTTACCTCTATGCATATTTCTCTAGAAGTTGAAGACAGAGCGCAATATTTGCGCGGATGTTTTATTACAACCGATATTTGAAGGAGCAGGAAAATCACAGACATAAATGTGGTAAAGAAACAAGGGAAAGGGTGCAGGCTAGCTGGTATAGATCCATGAAGAAGACCGAGAGACACGGACACAGAAGAACCTACGTGTGTCGTCTTCTGTGTCCGTGTCTCTCGGTCTTCTTCATGGATAAATGTGGTGGACGTGTAAGTATACGTGTTGTATACCTGCAACACAACTTCTAAGCAGGAAATGCTTTCTCCTGTCGTCTCCTGCTTTTGCCTTATTGGCTTCAAATGTACTTTTAGCAACGAGATCGGTTCCCTGCATTACGAGCCTTACCAAGTACACCGAGCCAAACGCACAAGCCAGCAAAAGTGACAATCAAGGACACGTTCAGGTAGCTGCAGCTGAGTACACCACGTTATCGGCCTCTCAGGTCGAACATGTGTTCGGCAAATCCGAGTTCGCGTAGATCGATACCCAACCACTTGGCGCATGCGCGCGGGATCGGAAGTCGCAACCAGATGTTTGCACGTGAGCGTCTTGCTCTCAGTGTTCAGATATTTGGAAGAAGGGCCTTTATGGTCGCGTGTTCTCGTCGGATGTGATAGCATTCATCAAAGCTCCGATGGTGCACTATACCGGTGATCTTAGTTACTGTTTATTCAGCCATGCATTGATTACAACACAGCGTTCGTAGAAATGCATAACAGTGTGCGCGTAATGGATTATCCGCTATTATTATACAGATAAGTTCACTCCAACAATACAGGAAACAAAAAAGGTACTTCGTCCAAAAAAGTACAGAACTATTGAAAGATAGATAAAGAGAAAGAACAGAAAGCGGCACCTTAATTAAGCAGAACCTAACTGAGCCATTTGAGGCACAGGTTAGTAGGGACAGGTTTCAAATTCCGTGCCCCCTTCATGCCTGGGTTCCTGCCGAGCGGTTTGCCTGCCGGCGCGGCAGCAGGCAAACCGCTCGGAATTAACGCACCCCCACCCCCAGGTGGCAGGCTTTTCCATGTCTTCACACCGAAAAATCCTGTAGGCCATAGACGTTATTAGAGTAATTTAAGGCGTATAAGCCACGGATTATTTGGTACAAAAAGTTTCATTCTGGGGCACCGGTAATATTTATGCGTCCATCATCAAATTCTAACCTGACATAGCCCAGCAAAACCAAGCCTCTTGCGACTTTAAAATCTACGATGGCGACTGGCCCTCCAGTGAAGACAGCAGTGTCCCCTGAAGGTTAAAAAGCCATAAAAACTGGGCTGTTTGGTGCTTCGTCTGTTTTGTCTCTCTGTGTCCTCTGCACCGGGGTTTTATCGCTTTTAGGGTGCCCCTGAAACTAACCCCATACTCCGGGATATGAAGCCTGTGTCATGCATCCGCTTGCACGCTTCCATAACCCTTCAGTGGTCATGTGAACTTATTTTTCCATTGCAGTCGGCAGGCGTGTGGGAGCTGCGATCGGCTTTGGAATTGGATCCTTCAGCACTTGGAAAATGGAGGGGTGAGTACATTTCGCGTTATACAATGCACCACTATTTCGTGCAGGACGCCGCTTGTATTAGACAGAGTGCGCCAAAGGCGGACAACGAAGCCGTTTGAGGTGTCGTGGGAGTCATATGGAATATATGCGGCCAATATTTTTTATCTTAAGGATTGTTGGTTTTCGCATTGGTATTAACGTGGAACAACGCAGACATAATGTCACCAAAGTGGAATGCAGGGCATTAGACGCGTATTGTGCAGTTTCTTTATGATTACATATGGGTGTGCCCGCAGAGTGAATGCCTTTTTCGCAGTTGAGTTATATGGCCTAGCGGACATCCTCTGAAAGACAGTATATAGCTACTAGATTACTAATTTTTTCCGCACCGGATTTTCGACGTTATTGTCGTTGGTGAACCAGGAGCAAAACGGCACTTTAGTTCCGGAACCGACCACTGACGGATGTCACAATCCCTTTAATATTGTTCTCCAGGAAGAACCCAGATATAGGCGCAATGTTACACACATGTTACGACTATTGGATGGCAATATTTCGCAGGTACTAGAAATGCAACGTTGTGGAATATTGACAGTCCCCTACATTGAGGTGTCGCCGGGTTTCCTACACGTGAATGGGCTTTGGAGGGGCTAAACGTTCCCCAAAATTCCGTCTTTCCACCGTTATGGTAATCGCTGCACGAACTTGTGATTTTGAATGTAGCCAGTTTCTCCCTCTCCTAGGTGGACATTTTCACCTTTGACGACATACTGGGTAACATAGTGAGGGAAGTGCTCTAACGTCAGAACAGCTGCAAAACAAAAACTAGGAATAAAAGGTGATT
The DNA here is from genome assembly GCF_037126465.1 of Ornithodoros turicata. Classification (NCBI taxonomy): domain Eukaryota; kingdom Metazoa; phylum Arthropoda; class Arachnida; order Ixodida; family Argasidae; genus Ornithodoros; species Ornithodoros turicata. Next base: position 1,057,245 of record NW_026999337.1, on the reverse strand, counting down.
AACAATTAGGTCTAATAGATCTAACAAAAATAGGCCTAATTAAGCGGAATATACTGTATGACAAATAGATATATTTAGTCGATTAGAACAAATAACACGGTCCTCCTGCCCTCCTGCTCTCGCACACGGATGGTTCCGGAGAATGGGAAACACGCGAATATCGTTCAGAGGGAGGATCAAGTCTTGCGGAGGTAAGAAGACTCGATTGAATGCTGTACATAGGCGGCACTGGGGTAGCCAGAGGGGCTTACTGGGGCTTTACCCCCCCATCGAAATGATACCTTTGGTAGTGCACTTGGGAGAGGGAAACGAGGGAAAATCCCACTCCCCCTTGTAAGGTCCCCCATTGAACCGAAATTATTTTGGCTACGCTTCTGATGAGGGGAGTGTCAGACGCAATCAAAATAAACAAAAACTGTGCGTGCAACAACAATAACAACAACAACTTTATTGTGAGATGATGTATGGATTCTTCGCTGTCCGCCTATTTTATCTACCTCCGCCTGATACGAGTAGTTCACTGTACACGGAGTTTCTTTCTACGTTGATTTTGTTACGCATTATTCTCGCCCATATTATGTCCAATTCAACAGCTCGAAATCCGTCCTCGGGCTTCGACACGTATATCCTTACATTTTCCAACACATATGCGCCACGAGACAATCCCGTATGTCAGGAAAAACAAGAAGTCAACAAACACAAATTACATTGCATATCTAGGGAGAGAGAGAACAGCATGAAATCACGGAGAATATTCTCGCGGTTGATGTTACTTTTCAAACTGGTTACTGATACGGGGACAAGACAAAATGCCACTGAGATCCCGAGACGAATACCGGCTGAGATGTAACGAACACACAAGTACCACTTGTACGGCAAGCATTCGCGACAGGGTATGTTCATCCATCTTCCTGACAAGGAAACCGACTCCGCCATCTCTTGGCTTAAGTGTAGCGAGACGAAGCCATCGATATATCTTCATCCAGCAGTTGGGCTGCATTAGCGCGTACGTCTGATATTGGCACTGGGCATCATTTACATTAAAGGAGCTTTTACAGTATATTTACCTGCCTGTGTTCAATTCGTTAAAATAAGAGTAGATGCACGTGAGTACGATTACGCTCTCATATCTGTAGATTTAGTGTAGTAATAGCAGCGTTGGGCATTTACATTTAGCGTTACATCCAGCTGGGCGCTGCGTAATCTGATCTAAGGTGGTCAAGGCCTGTCCTTTGTTGTGTCTGTCCTTTCGTGTGGCCTAGTCTCGGGGTTTTACATTATGCACCATCTTCACCAGCTCGCTTGCTTCCTAGCTATTTTTTCGAGGTAACCAAGGTGCTCAGAATCGGCAAATTCTATGATCAGTTCTGATTCACTATCAGTATAAATGCGGGTAGTTGACCCAGTATTCGTATTTCTGATTCTTTTTTTTTTGTGTGTTGTTGTTGTTGTTGTTGCTTCCCGTGAACGCGAATTCGCGTTCACGGGAAGCAACAACAACAATCAGCAATCAACAAGCTTCAGATCGAGAAGGAAATAGCTTAAGCTATTTCCTTCTCGATCTGGAGCTTCGATGTGAACGGTCCCTGTGGATTTGCATCGAACGATTCTATTTCCGTTCCACTTACACACTACGGAAAACTTACAGGGTTATTTTCCAAAGTATTCGCGGTAAGCATTTGCTATCACAATTGTTTTGCAGGTGGTGACAACGGTGAGATACCTCCGTACTCATGTTTGAGATAGCAGTTATCGTACAGTCAAATTAGTCCTGACAGAACGTGTGACTCTGCAACGTGCTTGTATTAGGCTCGATTCACACGATGCAACTTTTGCTGCAACTTGGTTCCAGCGACCGTTGCGCGCAACTAAAATTGTAGATAGTAGGCTCGTTGCACACGGTGGGCAACTCGCCAAATCGTACTGTTGAACGAGCTCGTGAGTTGGTGCGAGAAAATGTCATCATCATCATATTCATCCAATTGAGCTAAAGAAAAGAAAAAAAGAAAAACGGCTGAAAGTTTGCAATGACGTATTCGAGACATTCTCGTAAAATCCTCTACGTGAACTGCCTTCCATCATGTGAAGTGACGGACGCCCATTGGGCGCGTTAAGTCGCGACTCTTGCGCTCCAAAGGGAGTCACAAGGAGCCTCTGCTTAATGCGCAAAAACCTCGCCTGCTTGGCGAGGAACCACACTTCCGCTATCACCTATTTGCGCTTCGGAGTTTTGACAGACATTACAGGCACGTGATTTTCAAAAGTCTAGCATTTAATGAACTAACTTTGCGCAAGGCAGAGTCGTTGCGTTCTTACACCACCGCTAACGCAGGTGATCAGCGATGGTTAGTTTTCCGACATGGACCGATCACTCGTACTTGTAGTGCAGCAAAAAAGACAAGGACGAAGACTACAATACACGACAACGGCATACTCCCAACTGGACAACTTTAATGGGTCTTTACCAACTATCCCACCCTTATCCGTTAGTGGATCGATCAACCGACAGGTCAATCGATTCTTTTGAGCATCGTTCGTCGTTGCTGCTGGTCAAACGAGGCATCCAGAACATGTATGCTTGCTGCCGGAACTACGTCACTTCGCTTCCGTCCTCGTCTCTTTGGCTCCGTGGCTCCGCTTTCGAGAAGGTGTCAGAAATTTTGACTGGGGTTACGAGCACCGGAAGTGCGCTTGGCCGTTTAGTGGAGAGAGCTATGACTTTCTTGACTCTGGGGCCGCCACTCAACGCACCCATTGCGATTGGATGTCTTCGGAGGAGGAGCCAAAGTGATCGACAGGTTGCGCCTGAACGTTGGCAGAAAAATCGCGAGGTAGATTTAGCCAGGTAGTGAAGGCGAAAGAACAAGCAAATCTGACCCGGCAAAACTGTCATCATCGTGACTCGAGCGATGTTGGGTGTAGTTAGCACAGGTACAATCGTTTTTACAACGCGCGCATGGGTCTTGTATGTACTAATGGATTCATGATTTAAATACAGGAACAGCTATCTGTTCCTCTACGAAATCATCTACCGGCCGAGTACGTATCCATATCCACACAATTGATATCATTCTATCATGACGTCGCATCAAATTTCGATATGCATGTTCGAACGGATGGCCCTTTTTGGATTTCAGGAAGGCATTCGACACCGTTTATCATAATCTTTTACTCTACAAATTAACGTTTTGAAGTTGGATCCTCTTGTACTCTCCTGGCTCGGGAATTATTTGACCAATAGAGATCAGTGCGTTGTATTAAACGGGGCCACATCATCTACAACTTCCGTCACCACCGGGTGTCCCACAGGGTTCAGTTTTAAGGCTATTGTACGTAATCTATATTAATGATTTAGTTAATACTGTTGATTCATGTATTCGGTTATTTGCAGACGACTGCGTAATTTATAGAACTATAGAAACTGAGGACGTGTGACCAGAGTGACCTGACCAAAATTGAACTATGGTGCGAAAATTGGGGTGTGACTTGAAACGCGTCTAAATGAAATGTAAATGTGTCGCTTGTTTCTCCAATAATTATAGCCTCCCTTACCAATTAAATAACACGATTCTCGATACCGTAGAAGATTATAAATATCTGGGCGTTACTTTAAGTAAGGACTTAAAATGGGACAAACATGTAAACAGAATTGTAAGTGATTCCCGTAAAACATTGGGTTTTGTTAAAAGAAATTTCAAAAGGGCTTCTAGAGATATTAAAGAAAGTGCCTACAACTTATACGTCCGACCGTCCTTAGAATATTGTAGCGCGGTGTGGGACCCCACTGAAATAAATCTTGGGTGAAAACTAGGAAAACTATAAAACCAAGCGGCTAGATTTGTTTGTAATAATTACTCTCCTCAAATTCGATCAACACATCTGAGATCCATGCTGGGATGGCCTTCATTCGAATGCCGTAGGAGACAATCTCGATTAAAACTTTTTTATATATCACGTACTTACAGGCATTCCTCGAGGGCATTATCTTTTCCCACCGAGTTACACTTCGGAAGTGTAGACCATGATTGTAAAGTTGAACCCTATCGTTTTCATGTGTCCGTTTTGAAAAATTCTTTTTTCCCTAAAGCAGTCGAAGAATGGAATAGACTTCCACGTGACCTTGTTCCTTCTTCGAGTGCCATTTTTTGTGAAAAGTTATGCACGTATCTGTTAGAGTGATTGAATTACTGTGATTGTATCGTCATTCAGTTGTTACCTCCTCTCCCCTACACAATGCCACCTACGTGGAGCAATAAGGTATTGTAAATAAATAAATATCCAGCTCCACTGCGCATGTGTAACAGTAGGTTCGTTTGTCCGTGCATCCTTGTATCCGTGCCCTGTGTCTGTGCACGTTTTGGGTTAAACGGGATGCGACGTTCACATCTCGAAGCTGTAGACCAAGATTAACACGTGTGAATAGATGAGTGCAATGCACCCCCTGTTGTTGACACCGTGGAAAAAAAAAGAGTTTCGTCATGGCGAGACCGGCCATGATGGCATGAGTGTTAGCGAATCAGCTGTACACCTACAATAGGCAATTTTAGCACACCGTTGGTAAGGTTACCGTGCCTGTCTGAGCCAATCACAGTTGTGTATTGTGTACTCAGAATTGTGTGTGACTCTGAATCCTATCCACTGACTTTTTCTGGTTCATGCGGTTCGACGCAAACCATGTTATCAACGATTTTCTAAAACTCTCCTGGTTTCATAACAAGGGAGCGGGGTCACTCTAGCGAGGCTTTTGCAAAATCTATCAAGATAGCATCTGCATGATTATTTTATCAACAAGTGCAGAAACTTGGGCTAATTGGTGGAAATGCATAGTGTGCAATTTGGAGACGCTAACAGACGAGGACACAATTATAACTAGCGTGAAATACGGACGAAGAACACAATTGCTCCACTATCAATTGATTTATTTGCAGTGCTTCTTAAAAGCAGTTGGTGAAGGGAAAGGGTGAAAGAGGAAAAACAGGTCACTAACTCAGGTTTTCCATCTGCTTTCCAGATACTTCATTTCTTTACGTGTCAGTTCCACGGACGGTTCGCTAACACACTTATCTTTGTCCAATCTCTCGATTAGAAAAACTTCAAGCACTTCCCTTTCAGTTGCTGTTTCGAACCTACCCTTAATCTTTCATATTTTTAATCAATTTCACAAAAACACAGGTCAAGCGTAGGTTCAAAACAGAAATTGAAAGGGAAGTGCCTGAAGCTTCTCTAATCGAGAGATTTGGCTAAGTGTGGGCTAAAAGAAGGATAAGTGTGTCAGCGAACAGTCCATGGAACTGACACGTAATGAAATGTGTATCGGGAAGGCAGACGGATAACCTCAGTAGTGACTTGTTTTTCCTCTTTCCCCCTTTCTCTTCAACAACTCCTTTTAAGAAGTGCTGCAAATTAATCAGTCGATAGTGGAGCCCAAGTGTGTTCTTCGTCGGTATTTCATGCTGCAGTTATAACTGTGCCTTCGTCTGTTAGCGACGGCCGCAAATTATTTGCCACAATTTGGAGAGCGCCGTCGCATTGTGCATCAGGAATTCCGTTTAATCAGACCATTCGGTCTTCGTAGCATTTGAAGTGAAGAACAAAAACTATTCGTTTGAGATTAGATAACCACAGCTTGTGCGAATTATATTATCAGCGAGTACCAACAGCCACATACGCAGATTCACACACCCGAGAGCCAATGAAATGTAAATAAACATTCGGTACAACAACAACCACACAATGAGATAACAAAATTTTGGCGTTGCGTGTTTTACCACACATATACGCCTCATGCGACACATGTGTGAACGAATCATGAAGTGTACACATGACGACAACAAAACCGAAACGAGTTTGGTTGTTGCAATTCCGAAGGTTTTAAACCGAGTAGAACTAGATTAAAAAATAAAGGCTGCTTTCTTTTGACAGCGGAACGTCATCTTGTGTAGCGAAAGTCAAAATAGTAATGTATGTATATTTTGGTATCTTCTTCACAGGTTCGAGTCGTATAGCAAATGAAGTATTGCGACACGGTCTCCCACTGCAGGTTCGCGGGCAACAGCAGTGCATGTAGCTGTAGCCTTAACGGTTTCGCCACGAAAACCACCTCCTCCCACCCCCGGCCACGTGATCATCCGTATGAATCGCGAAGGCAGAGCCGGCATCTGGCGCTAAAAAGCGCTTGCTGACTTGATCGAACTGCGCATGTGTGCTGCGTGCTCCCTACTATAACCTCTCCCTCGGATTCGTGCCCCCTCCCCTCTATTCCCTGCGCTCCGCCGGGCCATCTGCTAGTATTCGTACTAATATCAGGAAGCAGAAAATGAAAATCCAGAAGACGAAGGAATGCACTTGTACAAATTTATTGGCACGGTAAACATATAAACAAGATGCAACACTGGAATTAAAAGTAAATCTATACGATCATTACATAATACTGCAGAATAAATTAATTAACAATAAATACTGCAGAACAACAAAAAGCGTGAGTATCATAATATAAATCTTTAGAGCAACCTATTCAGTTTGGAGAAAGTAGATATTATTATGGGCATAGCACGTGGTGCGGCGCAGGAGCCATTCGCTTCATCTTAGCACAACTGTATAATTTTCAGGTGACAGGGGCTACATGCTTGGGTATGCAGGGCCTCGAACAGCTCTCGGTGTTTGAATGAAAAAAAAAGAGGACAAGTTAACGACATGGTAAAGCAGAGCATGAGCAACTTTAATTGGTTGAATATGCTGTGATACGCTATCGGCCTTTGGCCCTTTAGGCACCGACGTGTCGACTAGTGAGAAAATTTGGGGAGCCAGGCGTACGCGATACATACTGTTTTCGTTTCCATGCACCACATCAGACCATAGCTGGGCGGCCTCACTCACGAGGACCCTCATGAGGGCGCCTCACCCTCACCTCACGACGATGAGGTGAGGGTGAGTGGGGCCAGACCACGCTGAAAGTTCCTCATGAGGACAGTCGTGAGGCATTGTCCCTCATGAGGCGCACCATGAAGGCCCTCATGAGGCCAGTCGTCGTGAGGCCATCAATACGTGAGGGTACAACGTATTCCGTGAGGAGCCTCACAGATGAGGCCGTGATGTCCTTTGTGAGGAGCCTCACCGATGAGGTCGTGCTTCCAGGAACTAGGGTGGTGAGCTCTTGTACCATAAGGCCTGCATTAGTTAGACTGTCCACAACAGGAAGTTTTCATTCCGGTACCCAGAGCCGGTCACACCCAATCTCTACCAGTGAGTCGACATAAACAGACCAGGCCCTGAAAGAAGTAGGAGATGATCTCCACGTAAGGTCTGCGCACCCTGTCAAAGTGAGTACAGACATCAAAGTCAGGTGTGCTTAGGATACTACACAAGCACAAACTCCACCCGTACCACGTTCATCAACATTTCCAGCCGGGCGACAACCAGAAACGGCTGGATTTCTGTAACTGGATCCGGCGTCGGACCCAGGAAAGCAGAAACTTTGTGAACAGGGCCATTTGGTCTGATGAGGCCCACTTCTGCCATAGCGCTCAAGTCAATCGCCACAACGCGCATTATTGGAGCCAAACAAACCCACACTGGTTACGGGACTGCAAGCATCAGTACGAGTGGGGATTGAATATATGGGCCGGGATTTATAACGGAGCCATTATTGGGCCAATCTTTTTCACGGGACCCCTACATGCCAACCGCTTGTGTAGCGAAATTTCAGATGCCATGTTCACCTTTATTGATGACCTGCCTCTTGCTGAACAGACCCGCGCGTGGTTTCAGCACGATGGGGCTCCACCTGACAGCGCGCGGCGTGAGGTACAGCTGCTCCGTCACATGTTCCGGGAGAAGTGTCATGGCCCGCCAGGTCTCCTGACTTAACGCCGATGTACTTTTACCTCTGGGGTCGCATCAAAGACGAAGTATACAAAAGCGAACCACGATCACCGGCTGACCAGCAGGGGAAAATCGCTGCTTTCTACTCGTCGCTTTCCAGATCCGAAATAAAAAGGGCCGTGGAAGATACAATTTGGAGAGCCTACCTGTGCATTGCAGCAGATAGCGAACGCTTCGAACGCTTTTACGCTAATGATAACCTAACCAAAGTACACAGGAAGTGTGTTGAATGTGAAGAAATCAGTAGCATGTTGAAACAAACGAATTGAAAAAAAAAAAGGAGAGAGCTGACAGGCGTTCGTGCATACAACTCTCTCTCACACACACATACACAGGCTCATGACAATAAGGTGGTGCAGAAAAACTACGAGACCGCTATCAGCGGTCATAGTGAAAACTGCCGCGTACGCACCCAAAAACAAACACATTGAGCAAAACACGAATAAAGGAAAAAGAGCGCGACCCTGAAACTGACGTGGGCAAAGCTGATAGCTGGCAGCGGAACTCTTCTGTGGGTTGGGTTTGTAACCCTTTCCCCCTGGTGTGGCGTGTCAATGTAACCTCCTTTCTTCGCAGCTTTGCGCTCGAAATTAGAGCCGTCAAAAAAGAGGCGGTGCCAAGGGCTCTCATTTCCACGATTTTCGGCGAATTTATTTCGGTAATTACCATTGCATTTCAAGTGGGGTTATGCGCTATACTGAGTAAAATGACGACGGGGAACCCATTTTCCCAAAGAATACGTTAGATTGCCTTGGGGAATTTCGGAGTTCAGTTCCAGAAATTAACTTTCCGTCAATTGAAATGAAATAAAAATATTACAAATATGTGACAAAAGTTACTGGCAGAAATAAATCCCTTCACCGCATATCCCTCCAGGGCCTACGTTTTTTACTATGAATTTCTATCAGGGTTGGTGGACCACCCTGTATGAAGGCTACCATGAAGAATCTCACTTCAAAGGGGCATGCGACTTTTTCATGAGTGACCTTACAGATAAGTCATGACTCTCTTAGGCGGTCACGTTATGTTGTTGCATAAGATAAAACCCCGAGAATAGGGAACACGATTTCGAAGTCGTGTTTTGAGCCCCACACTACCTCTTATATATTCATTTTTCTGCCGTTTCGTTTACTGGAATAGCAGCCTCGTTTGGAGAGGCCCTGTACCGCGTTTTCGAAAGCTCGTGCAGCTGCTTTCCCCCGCTAATTTCGAATGATTGCAACTGGACACACGCGTGCTGTGTCGTGCCAAAGGTGCCATGTGCGGTGTTTTTGTATTTTCTTTTGAAACAAATGTTACCGCTGCTGGGAATGTAACGAGGGTTTCTTTTTATTTTCACATCTCTTGTTCTTAACAGCATAAAGCTCAATATAAAGTAGCCTTTACCGGGCTCCCCTAAGTCTGTGCGACAGCAATAATGAGGGAAGTACTAAGGAAGGAACTAACAAAGCAGAACAAACAAATAACAATCGAAAAGATGTATGATGAAAAACCCGAGACTGGGAAAGAGACGAAAAACAGACGTTCAAATTGAGAGTTTGTGTGCGGCGTCTGTTTCTCGTCTTTTCCCCAGTCTCGGGTTTTTCATCATGGAGTTGTAAGAATTTTCAAAATCTTTCTTTGTCTCCTCAAAACGAAGCCAGGAAAACTGGAATCCCCGTGACTGTGGCGCGTCTTTGAAATGTAAAAGAAGGAGAAGAAAAAACAACAACAAAAAGGCACGGCCTGATTGCAGGTGCGATTAAGTACCATCGTTGTGCCCAAACACTTCAGTTGTGAGCGTATCCTCCGATTCTGGCAGCAGCGTCATATGGTTCTGAGAATCGAGTACAGGATCTCTTCAAGCACTATTCCCCGCCACCACCCGATCATTTCCGTAACGGTCGATCTGCACTGTAGTATTTCGGGCTCCACTTTACTGATGCCAAACACTAACGTTAAACCTCACTGTTTATGCAAACACTTATGCAAGCACAGCACGAAACCATGTAAACAGTTTAATGCCGAGCAGTATCATTAGTACCAACTACCGACACAGTAGATAAACGCCGACGTCTCATGTGAACATGACGGAAAATTCTTTTGAGGCTCACGTGTCTCCTAGTGACTTGAAGACACGTGAGGCCATGTGGGTCCTCATTAGGCGAAAGTACGTGAGGCGCCGTGAGGACATGAGGGCCCTCATGAGGTGAGGGCACGTGAGGATGAGGACTCCTGAGGCAATGAGAGCCCTCATGAGGTGAGGACAAGTGAGGATGAGGACCCTCATGAGGTGAAGATACGTGAGGCCACGAAGATCGTGAATAACCTCATGAGGTGAAGGCATGTGAGGATGAGGATGCTGAGGCCTTTTGGGTTCCCTATGCCCTGAAGTGAGGTTCGTGAGGGGAAAATTTGAAATGGAATGTGAGGGCGATTGAGGTTAAGTTACTGGTGAGGAAAATTTGGTGAGGGTGAGTGAGGCTGATAAAGTGCGTGCTTCGTGAGGTGAGGATGAGTGAGGCCACAGGAAAATGCCCACCTATGCATCAGACACATGTACGAAATGAGAACGACGTACGACATTTGATCCCTTAACATAAATGTGCAAACAACTAAGAGTATGACACACCGCAAACAGAAGCACAACACCTTATAGCGCTCCACTGACAGTACGGCGAACTACAGGTTCACCATACTAATTCACTATTTCACTAGTTCACCATACTGATAGTCATTTATAGTCAATACTGCTAGGAACATTGCATCATCTGCCACGGCCGTCATCTTTACTGAGAGTGCTTTTCTCTCTGCGAATTGACCACTCTTTGTCACTGCTGTGCTTATTACAATGTCGGTTACTTCTAGAAATATTTGTCAACTGTGTACTCACATTGGATCTCAGTGTTGAAAGAGGAGTCCAGCAATGCAGGGAAAAAAATGAAGAGCATTTCTTCTTTGGAGTGTCCAACTTTGTTACCTTCTCTCGATTCATTCTAGCAATTTCCTGAAATATTGCAACATCTCATACATTGAAATGTGGAAAGCATTATGATCCAGCACGATGCACTTCCTAGGTATATTGTTGAAAGAAAATACGTTGTAATTGCTCGTACCAGTTTACCTACGTGATATTATGAGAAACACACGGGATCAGGGCTGCAGTGCTAATTATCCGAGCATAATACCTTAGGATATAGACCTTATACGCAAGTATTACAGCAAGAATAACCCAAGCACTTACCGGCAAGTTGGGTTTCTTTCCACAGCAAGCAGCTCGAATACATCTCGCAGCAGTAGTAAAATCGGGGACGGTATAATTTTCGAGGAATCAGGAATATATTCGTTTAAAACAAGGACCAGTAAGTGGAATGTGCTCAGAGGTCATGGAGTTCCGACGAGAAATCTAATCTAGTAACTGAAACCACGTCCGCCGTGATAGACGCTCAACATCGATGACTACATCCAAACAATGCCCGCACATGTAAAGTTGACACCGAGTAATTAACGTCGGATTGCACGAGCGAATTACAATGGTCGGAACATAGGGCGGCATAATTAGCACATAACGGATTAAAGGAACGCTTCTAGACAACGCACCGTTTGCACCGTGCCGTTTCCGCAATAGCCAGACAAAGAAAGCCCCCAAGTTAATATTTCAACCCGCCTGTCTCACACCACAATGAGATACTGCATGATTAAGTCGTAATTTATCTTGAGAATATTTATGAAATTGATTTTCTGCTCTAGGAGCTATGTTTCTTTTTAATCATGTTTATGTGCGGAGCTATTTCATGAGAACATCAGTATGGAAACCGAAACTTCCCACTTACGCAGGAATCTCTTCTTTGTAGTTAACGGAATTGCTTCCGTGAAACGTCTCGCCTTTTGAAGGTATCTGTGTGGTTCATACACAATCAAGACCAGTGGCTAACTAAGACGTATGATGGAAACTGATACGTCTGGTATAGCTGAACCTGCCTCGGTGGCTCAGTCATTGGGGTGTTCGCATTCTGATTCCGAGATCGCGTGTTCGAACCCGACCGAGAACGCCAGCAACTTGGTGCATGGTAGGGCACAAGTTGCTTAGACAAGCCATCTTCCGCGAGGGACGTCAAATACGGGGTGGTGAGCTTCCATCGCACGTTAAAGATGGTGGTGGGCAAAGGCAATCCACAGACCGATCGCTGCGGTGTCGCTCATGATTTCAGTCGTCTCGCGATGTAAACCCTCAATTATCGCTATTATTATTACTATAATTGTACAGCTCATATCGTGAGGATGCCAGTATACCCGAGCGCGCTCTGAAACTGACATAAGGAGTACCTGCACTTTGCGCCTCAGGCACAATACATATTGGAAATTGTTTCCTCTGACACACCTGATCCAATGATCGCAGCAGCACGTAAGCATCACTTGTATTAAATGATACCTGCACCACTTCTATTCCACCTATACTAGGAACATATACTCGGGATAGTGGCAGATCCAATGGGTGGGCGGTTGGACGACCTCGTCCAACCGCCCAGTACGGCAGTAACCGCCTGTGTTACCAAAAAACATTAGCTTAACCATCAGCGTACCACTTCTCCCATCCTCAGACACGCAGTCCGGCAATAACCCCCCCGCCCACCCCCCAAACAACAAAAAGTGACCTTCCGGACGCGCCAAAGGTCCGAGTGGGAAATACGGAATGCAGCGTATCAAAAACTGCCAGATCATTGTATCAAGCCTTCAAAATTGTCGTTGCCTCGGCCGACAGGGAGTACGTTCTAAATCTGGCACCCGACATGTACCGCATGAAAGAGGACTCGCACCTGGGCCAAGCTGTGCACATCAGGTTCGGTCCTCAACCCGGCTTCCGTTACGGTTCCACCCAGCCAGATTTCATGTTTCAGTCTCTACCTTTGCTCGAACAGCTCCAGGTGACGTTGGTGTACGTTTCCCACGTCGTGCGCAGAATTATTTCATGAATAGTAGTGCTTGTTTCGAATAATAATCCACACGCAGAAATTGAAACGGTGCATAGTCGGAAAATCCAGAGAACGACGGGAACCGAACATACACTTTCTAAGCCCTCGTCAAGAGAACTACGAGACTACGCTATACCGGCATGAATAACCACTCGCATGACAAGAGGCCTTTTTCGAACAAACTAGACCACACATTTGCCCTCTTCGCATTCTCTTCTTTATGCTTTCCTGAAGCGCACACAAATTGAACGAGGCAGGTGGCATCGAACGAGCATGATGTTAACTAAAGGAGCACTGAGGAGTGCTTTTCGACGAATAAAATGAGCCCCTGCGAAAGAACGACGAGTGCAGGTAACCTACACAGCCCTTTTGCTCCGCATGCCTTTAGATATACCCTCCATTCGTGAAAAGGGCGCATAACAGAACGAGGGAAGGACTTGACGTAACGTGGTCCCCAGGCACGTTACTCGTGACGCACAGCAGCACTGTCCAAGGAAGTATAAGCAGCGCGTGAGCTGACAAGAAAAAAGGGACTTCCCTACGTCACGCGACGATCCTATCGGTCTTCCGCGGCTGCTTCCTCCGAAATTTGATTCGACAGTTATAGTACGAAGTTCCCGGACTACACTCTACATCCTGTGACGGACACGTACGTGCCGGTTAAAAATGTTCCCACAGCCGGTACACAGCCGTAACCGTCTGGAAACAGCCGTAACAGTTATCAAACAACATGCACAGCGCTCCACATCGACAAATTTCAGTAGGTACAAAGCCGTCACGTCGGTATGCAACGGCTTTGCGCATGCTGAATAATATGCGTGCCTCATGAGCCGTGTACTCGTGTGCGTGTTGAATAAAGAGTGTGCCGGTTGAATATGTGTGCCTTTGTTGGAGCGCACTATGTTGCTCCGCGCTCCGCCAATGAGGAGTGACATGGCACCGCGTTTTCTTCCGCAGTGCATTCCTCCCTGCTTCTGCGCTGCAACCTCGCCGTTGAGAAGGATAACAACCGTGGCCTTCAGGGACGAATTCTTGGTACACATTAGCGCGAATGTCGAAGTAAACGAAGAAAACGCCGTAGTTTCTGCCGTGCTACTTGTGGATGGTCTTCCTGACCGTTCGTTGTCGCCCAGTGAAGTCCTGCCACTTCTAAAGCGTGCGTGACACTCAACACAGGTTGTCCGGCTCATTGATTCATCACCATAAGGCTGCTGGATCGTCCAAGCGTCTCTGTTGCAGATTTATCAAGTTTCACACAAAACTTGATGTTTGTTTTCTGCTTATGTTTGATGTTCATGACGAAATCCGAGACGGGGTCCTGCTTGTGACCAGAAAATTACTAATAACTCAGGTCCCAGAGGTGATCGGGTGACACCACGCGGCATGCCGATTGGTCAGGGCCATATCTCCCAGGTGAGGCCACGGCACCCTCGTGCTGCCCATTGTATCAGTTGACGGCCAGCAATTAAAATCAGTCAGATAACTTTTTGATCAGCCCTCGTACATCGCAGAGCGAAAATATATTATTTTGCATGGTGGCTCCTGATGTGCAGTTTGACGAATGCAACAGGCTGTCGAGCCACGTTAAATGCTACCTCACTGCTCTTTTCAGCAAGCTGTGGCAAGCAGAAACAGACAGACCCAAAGCCGCGGCCATCTAAGGACAATGAAATATGAAAATAAGGTGTTCTCGAATCCAGAAAAGGTGTGGCTTCCAGACCTGTCGTTTTCTCACTCTTTGGACGTATCCAGGCGTACCAATTTTGCGCAAATAACCATATTACAAGTGTTACGTAACACACGAAAGAGAACAAATCTAAAGACGAAAAGAGGAAAGCCGCCCTGACGCTCACCTCCTGTACTGCTCCTCAGTTCGACGAGGCACAAGAATGATTTCCTTCCTGCAGAAATCAATACCCGAACAACAACCAAATGGCCAAGTGGACAAAGCGCAGATTCCCATTCGCGGGGCCATATAAAACTCCACAAAACTTTCTCCTCTGCAGGTGAGGCATAAAGCAAAGGGGTGGCAAAAAACCTGATTTAATTCCGAGGCCAATTTCTCTGCCACAAAAGGAGCCCGTACTCTTTCGACGACTCAATCGATATCGGCAAGTTTTGCCTGCTATTCTAGTGGGTGTCCCATACGAAGTAATAAGCCTTTTCCAAAAAGAAAGCAGAAAAACGAAAAAGAGAAAATAAAAATATTCCTTGCGGGATGGGGATGTTTACCTCGAGATGTGTGATTGTAGAGTGCTGCCACTGTCTCCACTTTCATCACTTTCTTCTTCATTTCTTTTTTGTTTTTGTATCTGCGTACTACTCTGTTCTTGCATGGAAAAGGGGTCAGAATTTGATGCAAATTTGCGTACAATCCTGGTAGTCGAAGTACGCGTATTGATTGAAGAAAAAAAATTAGGGAACAACACCACAAGCAGTACTGCCCCGGCGACCTTTATATCATCCACGCTTCCTGTTAAAGTGTCTCGCAAACACTCGTTCTCGTGTTCGTTGTCGTATGGTGATGAGAATTAATAGAGAGCTGACCGGTTAATGAGTTCCCGCTCTGCCCAGGTGGCGAGCGAGCACGCAACTGCGCATGCGCGCAACATTCGACCGTTAGCAGGTGAGCCGAGCGGGGCTTCCGTTCCGCTGCCGCGCTACCGGGTGCAAGACGCGAGACGATCCGCACTACCGGGTGTCACGATGGCTTCCATCGTCAGTCTTTAGAACCTGCTGCTGCCCTTATCCTCTTTTGCTGCTGCTGAGGGTGATGCATCTCGGTAGCGGCTCCGAGGAACTTCTCCTGCTTCAGGAAGTCCACAAGTGAACCCAGGACAGACAACTGCTTGCGCAAATTTATTGTTTACAAGAAGCTCGCACCAAAGTCGAAGTCTCGGCTATTGAAAAGCCGACCAGCCTTTTTTAACATTGAGGTTTATTATTAAAGTAACAGTCACGGAATTATTTTCAAATATAATGACAACACTACCGCCTTGCTTCCATTTGAAAAATCTTATAGTTAATCACTCGCATTTCTTCAGCTACTTCCCGTGTACAAAGACAGAGAACGGAAAACGGGATGATCGCCCTGCTAAAACCAATTTTCTTACCCCTGCTCCGCACGCGCTCAGCGGATCACCGTCAGCTAAAACTCTCTAATAGCAATGGAAGGTTCAGATCAAAGTTATTTATTCCGTTTTCATAGGACTGGCATATGTTTTTACTTAACCTGTTAACGCTCAAATGTACTCAAAACAAAGAAAATAACATTAATTACGTCCCAGCTTAATGACGAAATCTTTACGTGAGCCACTCGTTCTCGAAAGTCGTTACATGAGTAGTCATGCTCAACTAGTATTATATACCCACGTGTCCTATAGCTGAACAGATGTCTGCCTTCCCGCATTGTCCAAACAAAGGCGACTGACATTGTTGATTCCACGATTCTAGTCGCTCTGATGAAAGCAACCGTTCGAAATTAAATATGTTGCGACATATTTGACATATTAATTTTATTACATTATGCACGCATTGTGCTGCACGCGAGAGTATCCAGGACAAAATGAGTCTTTGTCTACGTGTGCTAGTTTTTGTGCTAGTTGCTAGTTCTCCAACATTTGCTGTTCGGCCTGTGACATGAGGGGAAGGGAGAATAATTCCTGTTCATTCTCGTAATCACGTCACCTTCCTGGCGAATGCACAGGCTGTGATGCCTGCCGTGAGCACATATTTCTTTGTCACTGGAACCTTCTCGTGGATTTTTGTTCATTAGTGTGCCCCATAGCTTCCGTTCATAGCGGCATTGCCGTGACACAATACTTCGACATCTTAATAATGTCCTCGTTTACCAAGAGTATACGACGAAATTTGCACAAACCAAGTGTTACACGCAGTACCGAAAACGCTTCGACACGTTGTTCATTTCCGCACACGAGATTACGTTGGCAAAGAATTATAGCCCTGTCAGACGGCATGCTCGAAGGACTTCGGGGAATTTTCATTTGCAAAAAATGACCTGTGACAGCCGTGTCAGACGGCAGCTCAAAGGACCTTTCTAAGAAATGACCATCAACGCGAAAGGAGGCCCCCAACGACATTTGGGGAGCAGAAAGGAGCAATTTGGACAACAGTGTTATGCCATTGTACCCTCGCTACCTTCACAGCTCAACGTATAGGAAAACCTACAAAATGCGGATAATGGAGTGAAACTGTGTAAACGTATTTAGATCCTACTTAGAGAAGTGCATATGGCTTCTGCATCTTGATTTGTGGCGCAAAGACCAACTTCAAATTTCCACAGCAGACAGGGAAAACGAAACCGAAAAAGGGAGCCGGTGAGGGCAGTCATTTGAGGAGCATTCCTTTCCCGCCTGTCTGGCAGGCGCCCCCGAACAAAGGTCACTTGAGAGGCCGAAGGCAATTTCTCGCAATTGGCATTTGAAATGCTGTCTGACTAGGGTATTAGTCCTACCAGACAGTCCTTGCTGTAAAAAGCAGAGAAATTATATTTCGTACTGATGTATCCCTGCTCAACGCGGAGTTTATCGGAGGCGACTATGCAGATCATTTTCGCTTGACGATGTCTCGCCCTCCCCCCTTTACTGCCCTATTCGCTTCATAAACATAATATGAAAAGTGACCGAATGCACGGGAGAGGACAACCATTCTAGGCACAGCTTGAAGCTGCCGCCACGAACGTAGGAAAGATATGACTCTCAATTGCCACTGAAAGTTGGCCGGCTACAGACACGACGTCGTCTGCTACAGACCACATACACTTGGGTTGCTTTCGCCGAGACGCCACGACCCATCTGATTAGCACTCCCGTCAACCGCCTCATTATCTTACAATGGTCCCGAAGGGAATTCCAGGGATTCCGAAGCCCTTGCAAATGAACTACGTCTCTCTCGCGTTGCAGGTAAGCTATCGTTCCTGTACACAAACGCGTGATACTTACTAAACATGTCATGATGAGCTTGTTAGTGAGAGTCTATCATAGAGGGAGCAAGCATAGACGACTTTCGCCCCTACGTCATTGATTACGTAACGTTGCCGCGCAAAGGATGCTGGTGGGCACCTATCAGTTTTATCATCTTATCAGGCGAAGCGTTTTTCCCGCCCTCTTGCCCACTGGAGCAAAATATAACCTCGAACCTGTCTTCTCGTAACGTTCCATTTTAGTAAACAGAGGGTCCTCTATAGAGCAACACACAAGCCCAAACTAAGAAACGACGATTTATCGCCAATCAACGAGGAGAGAAGAGGAAGAAATACCAGGTCCTCCTTGGACGGCCCAACTGAAGGCTGGCTTGTTGTCATTGTGGATGGATCTGTTTTGCTTACTCCCTCTATCATGGGCACGACACTTGTCGCGCAATTCCCACCGCTCAAAACAAAGAAAAAAGAAAGACTTGGAGGGGCTTGTACTCTTCCCTTAAGGCTACGGTCTCACGGTAGCCATCTTGAATTTACTTACGGACTTGCTACGGCGGGGGGCCACCGTCGCGGTTTCCGTGGATGACCCCGAAAGGGGGAATCGCCCGGGGGACAGCTGTCCCGCGCGCGATTCTCCCGACTGGACCCTTTGACCTTGAGTCTCTTCTGTATGCCATTGTACCCGGTGTTTATACGTGTGTAGAAGGGAGCATTGTCTCGTAAAAGCCTTCTGAAACTGTCGTGCAAGACGGCGAGTTGATCTTTGGTGCTTTCGTGGTTTGAGTAGCACGGGGGTAGCTGCCGCGCGCGTAGCGTGTGACGAAGACTGTGCAAAATATAATATATTTGAGATATACAAAAATATATATCTCAAACGCAAAATGGTCAAACAACCGTCATAAAAAATGGACGCAAATACTAAATAATTGCAGTCAGCTGTGAAGAGTCTATTCACGTGCCGATCGGTAGCAGTTTTATCTCAATACAGCTTACAGAAACAGGATTTCTTGAAATGAAGTATGAAATTACCACTTCTGTTGAAACTAGAAGTTCAACTCACAGTACGCACACAAAATGATAAGAATCAAAGGAATGGCATAACCGAAGTAAAATAGGGAAGTCGACAATTATACACTATGTAACCTGTCCGTATTCCGCATAGTAGCGGCCGTGACTAGTAGGTGAAGATAACTTTTTTTTTTTTCTATTTGGCTGCGATTCGTGTTATCGCTTTGTGAGATGACGAGAGGTGTGATGTGTAAAGAGGGAAATAAAATGCGGGGGGAAAGCAACAAAATCGACAGGCAAAAATATATTTCAATATATCTAGCGGTATCACATCTCGGGAGCCCCATGACTGTACAGGCCGCATTGTTGCAAGACACAAGGAAGTAAATTCACCAAAACTGACCCACAGCGACTACCTATGCAAAGAAATGCTACGTGTGAATAGTCATTTTAAAATGGAATTGAATACGAATAAATTAAGCTACTCGTTGAATAACCGTAATTGGATACATATACAACATATATTGGAATACAAACATGTACGGTACGTATATGTATGCGTAAGTATAGCGCTTACTCTTTTTTTGTTCTCCATGTGCCGGGTCTCTTCAAATATATTCAATTTAGTAGAAGCATCAATTCGATTTGGAATTCGAACATTGAATTCCATATTTGATTAGGAAATGGAATAGTATATACGATTACTCGCTTCGGTGCTCAAAAATCCAAACATTCACACCGTCCTATGTATGCTCCAGTCCTCAAGCAGGCTACTCTGGAGTGGATGGACGCTACATACGGAAACCAAACCGCTGTATATACGGACGGTTCCTCCACTACAGGCGGCTCATCTGCGGCATTTGTAATCCCAGAGGAGTCAATTTCACGTGGGTTCCGCCTATCGCACCGCACCTCGGCCACCTCTGCGGAGTTGTATGCCATCCTGCTATTCCTAAGGTCTATTTTGGATCACCACCCCTGCCTCTGGGTGGTTTACACAGATTCGCGGGCAGCGCTGCAGTGCATAGACAACATGGGCATCCGTGGCTCCTTGGCTCCGGTGGTAGTGAACATCCTGACGACACTCAAGGTTTTAGAAGACAGCGGCCACCGGCTCACCCTCCAATGGGTCCCTAGCCACATTGGAATAAGAGGCAATGAGGTAGCGGATCGGGCAGCTGCTGCAGCTCACCATCGCCGCTCAGCAGTCTCAATCATACTTTCGAATGGAGATAGGCGCTCCCTCTTGTCCGCTTTGACGTCGCCCTGGGCCCATCAGGAATGGTGTCATGACATCACCCGGTGGTCGCTTCTGTATGCTGTTGACCCAACGCTTTCATTTGACATGCCAAGCGGTTTCCCTCGCCTCTTTACGTCTCTAGTGCGTCGTTTACGACTTAGCGTCGCATTCACCCCTGCACTCCGGTATAGGCTGGGCCACAGCACCACGGCGCTGTGTACAACTTGTGGTTTACCGGCAACAATCCGACACATTCTCGAAGACTGCAGCCAGTACGTACGCGAGCGACGGGCCTTTAAATCTCAACTTGAAATGCTGGATCAGAGGCCATTCAACATCTGCAAAGTTCTCGGCCCATGGAGTAACCCTGGACACCAGTGCCGTGCACTTGGCGCTCTTCTTTCCTTTCTGAGGGCCACCGGCCTCCTTCACGAACTGTAGGGATTTCCTTCCCTCGTCATCCTTTCATGTGAATCTTTTTGGAATGGGGTAGGGTCCTGCACTCAACGCAGGGAAACATCCCACATCATCATCATCCATTCATCTATGTTGTTGTTGTATGTATGGTGCTGCCTGCCGCGTCCATGCCATGTGACGTACAGTGTGCAAAAAATGAATTCCTCTCAAATGCAAGATGACGAAACAATCGTAATAAAAAAGACAATGTAGTCAACAGCTTTTTGCTGTGAAGTTGCTTGTTTATGTGTTTTCACCTTTATTTCTATTATTTCAGCTTGAAATTATTTATAAAATTACCCTATGAAACCGAGCAGTCAGTTCACACCGAAAGTCAGCTCACGGAAATGGCATACTGGCATACACTGCGCACGGAAACTGACCAGCATCAATGCCCGTAATACGGAAATGGCATAAACGAAGCAAAAATAAGGAAATTGCGCGTTTTACTCTTAGACAGTGTTGTGCCTAACTCGTTACAAGTAACTCGTTACTTGGTAACGGTTACTTTTTTTGGTAACGAAGTAACGATTCAGTTACTTTTTAAAAAATGGTAATAGTAACGGAATCAGTTACAAAAATTGGTAGCTGGTTACTGACGTTACTCGTTCCTTTTCTTGAGCACGGGGGAGCACATCTCGTCACTCCATGTGGCGCAATGCGTGCAGATTTGACCTGCGTGACGTGTGACTCAAAGTATTATTGCAGTCCCTCACTGGATGTGTTGTTGTCCTTTCTCTTATTTCCGTAATCTCCGACCATCACTCCTTCCCAAGAATGACCACCAATTGTGCTATGGCTAGAAAAAACGCATTTCGGCTTCTAGCCTTTTCTGGTCTTTGCTAAGCTTCAGAGCGCTCTAAATTATGACGCAGACCCTCGTCTGTTTTTGGGAACCGTTGGTGATCGGTGGCGCGAAAACCAGTGTTTTTTCTTGTGTTTTCGTAATCTCCGGTCCCCCCCCCCCCACACACACACTTCAGAAACAAGGGAGAAGGTCCAGGCAAACTGATATAGATTCATGGTAACGGGCCGAGAGACACGGGACACGAAGGACGGACGACAAATTTCGAGTATCAGCGTCTTCTCAAGTGCAATTCCTCATTAATAAAGAGTTGAAGGCAAGTGACGGCATGTTTGTTGGCTCCTTTAACTATGCTGCGGTAACGTAAAAGTAACTCGTTATCTGTGAGTAACGAGAACTCGTTACTTTTGTTAAGTTGGTAACGAGTAACGTATTTAGTTACTTTTTTCTGAAGTAACGGGTAACGGTATTTAGTTACTTTTTTTCGGTAACGGGCACAAGTCTGCTCTTAGACCTGTCTGTATTCCGCACGGCAGCCGCGGTGACAGTACCACAATGGGCAGTGCTGTAGTCGCTAATCGCTATACATGACTTTCATTAGCTGAGGAGCGGATGTGCTAAGTTTCTAACCACTAGCGGAAAAGTAATTTCCGCCACAAAGCTTGGCAGCGGATTCGATGCTGCTACAGCTACTTTGTCGCTATTTCAGTGGGAAAAATGGAAAGAAGTATACCGTATCTCAGGGCGTTCCACTTGGACAAGGCGGAGCCGTGTCTTTAGCCCCACAATCCAACATGATCGGGTGATATGGTGACATTTTTCAATTTCTGCGCCAACCTATTCTGTCTAGAACCCTGGTTTCAGGGCTGGTATCGACGATTTTCGTGCTCATTGCTCCTGAGTATAGCAACATGTAGTCAAAATGGGTACGTGTTCGCCACAACGCGAATACATAATTAGTAATTAGGAAGAGTGATATATCACACTATCGTTTAGAAATGAGTAGCGCCGCTTGTAATTGCGCTACTTTTTAGAGGAGTAGCGGGTAGCAGTAGTCCGCCACCTAAATTTGGTACTGGGCGCAGTTATTGCTTTATGTGATGGTAAGAGGTGTGTCCTTTCTCAGAGTCAAGTCGCTGATTTCGCTACTTTATTTCAGTCTTTTCCGCCGCGTTAGTTTGCAGTGAAGTGATTGAAGTGATCGTCCTTCTTGCGAGCGAACAGAGGATCCCTCATGTAAACTTCAGAGTTCAGTTCAAGAAATTGGTTTCCATAAATTGATTTCAAATAAAACAGCATCGCGTGGCGAAAGTTCCTCACAGCAAAATGCCTGCAACACCATGCCGTCCCCTTGTCTACAAAATGAATTTTATCCTGGTTCTTGGAGCACCCGATTCTTGAATTTGAACTTGTTCTTGGCGAGGAACGGCGCAATCGTGAATGACAGGGGGACGGCTCTTTCTCTTTCTTTTCTCTGGAACGATGGGAAGGGGTAGAAGGGAGCATGGTACCTTGCAATTGCAAACAAGGAAACGGAGAGAAAGCAAACTGAACCCAACAGAGAAGTGTGTTTGAAAGACAAAAGAAGCGAAGAAGCTGTCCCACAGCTACCTGTCGTGATGATGTGCCCTGGCTCCATATTCCAAGGGCGAGATTTTGCACGCATCCCTGAACGCGGTGTCTGCCGCACTTCTCATGTCGCTTCTCGAATTGGAACGCTGGCGAAATTTGCCTCGAACGGTACC
The DNA here is from genome assembly GCF_037126465.1 of Ornithodoros turicata. NCBI lineage: Eukaryota > Metazoa > Arthropoda > Arachnida > Ixodida > Argasidae > Ornithodoros > Ornithodoros turicata. The sequence goes on along the minus strand of NW_026999337.1, from coordinate 1,034,220 downwards.
TTTATTTTCGAAAGTAGCATGAGGTAGACATGTTTCAGATGGAATTATGCCTCTGTGAAAGCTGCAACGTTTACCTCAGTGGGGCGGACAACGTCACGACCGAGTTGTACGTAACACGTGAAGATCGATTATTCGTTTAGTGAATTTTACTTCAATCAGTCTTCTGCGAGCAAGTAATTTTTCTAGGTAAAATGAATATAATTTTGAGTGATCAGTTACACGACGAAGTGATTACTCCGTTTTGCATAGTCTAAAGTTCCGCCAAGAGCCTCTCTCCCGCCATTCCAGTGCGAATATATTTGCTTTGAGTGTATTTCTCGATGTTGTTTGATCATCCTTGCTCCGGCGTGACCTGGTTATATCGTACACAACGACGTCGCGACGGGCACTGTTCTGATCACGTGGGCGGTAACGACGAAAGTAATGCGTTCCATCTTTATCTGGTAACGTACCACATTTCGAGTCTAGTTATTCCTAAAGGTAGAAAATTTCTCACACAGTACAGGAATAATTTCAACAGAAAAGTAAGGGGGCCTAAAATAGGACTGAGAAAATACCTATCAAACCTGCACCCCGCGGGGGACGTAATTGTCAGGGTAGAACAACAACAACACACACCAAAAATAATAATAGTAAACGCTCTTCTTTGCTATCTAAATTTAGCTCGAACAGTAATCCGGAAGCAGGAACAGAAACACGAAATATGCAGGAAAGATGGCAGCAACGTAATATGTTGCTTTTGCGAGAGAGTGATTTTCTAGGTAGTCTGATTACAATCCTGGGTGATCGAATACACGACGAAATGGTGCGCATAACGTGACAAAGGCCAAATTTCGACCAAGAGCATCTGCTCCACCATTCCAGTGTGAATGCTCAGCGGTGTTTGCTTGCAGTGTGTGGGCTGATCTAAGCCAAACTGTCTCCATGCGGTTGGCCCGGTGCTCTCAACTCCTGACTTCAACACATATGAATAAAGAAATCACATGAGGACAACGTGCCCACACGTGCCAATGTGCAGCCCTGCAGTACTACAAAAGGACGATTGGCGACCAGCATAATGGAGAATAATGCAACTCCTCAGCACGAAATTCAGCCAAACGGACACAATATAACCGTACGATCAACAAAAATACACGCGGCAGGAACCTGCGTATACGGAATCACGCACGGGGCCAACGTTTCGTAAGTCAGGGAGGTCAGAGAACCGCTACGTGATCACGTGATCAGCACATAGGGACCCGTGCCATCTCTCGGCAACCTCTTGCAACGCGAAGCTGCCGCTGGTTTCAAACGCGTACGGCAGGTGGCGCTTGTCACCATATTTTCTGCATTTCTGTGTGCGATTTTGAACCTAGTTTATTTATTATTCTTTCATTTGCGATAAAACTTTGGACATCACTCCTGCTGATAATTACCTGCCCGCTGATCATATTTTCAGCCGAGAATAAGTACAGAATAGCTTTTTATGGCAAGTGTAAAAGTAGCGTTTTTTTTCTTAAATTTGATAGGCAATAATCAATTAATGACGCTTTACGCGAGAAAAAAAGTTCTTGACTATCCTTTGTATACTGTGCAACGTCACTTTGAAAAAAGATTGACAGCGCTATCTCTTTTCGTGTTCGCATCATGCTTGACTGAAAAACACCAAAAATGGAAGATATGGTCGTCCTTCTCGCTTTATAACGCCACAGCTGATCATCACATAAAAAACGAGTTTTTGGCTTAGCTTGCCCAAAGAACAAGCTTTTCAACGGTACCAACATATTTCACGTAAGTTGCCGAGAAGCCGTGTAACCTTTGACTGAAAATGACACTTTTCGGGTGATGAGTGGGACCGTAGCCTGAAAGCGAAACCATCGGTTAATCGGTTAGCTCTGTTGCGGGCCCCCAGAGTAATGAAGCTCGGGGCATTTTATGTAGATGAAGGATGAAGGAAAGAAGTCATGGAGTCTGTCTCCAGAATGAACAGATCGACGAACCCTTGTGCGTTTTGTCCCTTCGGACATCGATAGTGACGATGCACTACGGTGGATGACGGCGATTCTGACTACTGTCTGGTTATAAATTCTCTTCGTGTAAGCTGAATTACTTATTTATCAGATGCCGTAATTAACGAGGAAAACATGCGTGCGCCAAGAATAAAATGTTCCGGGTGATATGTTTATATCGCCGGTAGTTGTCTTAGAACAGATCCAAGCATGTTGAAATACATCGGGTTCCATAGCGTCTCTCAGCAGAACATGACTCGAACGTCATTTTAGGGTTCTTCCTCCCGCTGTGCCGTCTCACTTTGAGCTTACATATTTTCCAGACAAACATCGGCGCATTTGTCACTACATCAGAGCCTCGAAGCTAACAGACTTACCGCTTTCCCCACATCCTTTATACGTAGGAGGAGTCAGCTTATTCTCCCTCACATATTTCTGCTTCCATCTCGTCGTCTTTTTATCTCAGTGCACGGCACACCCACATAGTTGCTTCGCGGCGCTGACACGTAATGAAAAAGAAATACATACGCTATGCCAATCTATCGCGCCTTATATACCCGGTAAAAAAATATTTCCCCTGGCACGTATCGTGTCATCTCAATAGCGAATGCCTTTTGTACGACTTTTCTTTTTTTTCGATCGGTTTCCCTAATTAGTGTTTGCGAGCAAGGTTCGTCTGTCTGTGTACTCAACGTGTGCGTGCTAATGAGAGATACCAACTTAAAAATGTTGGAGGTCCTTAAATGGAAGTCACAGAGGGACTGGTGCACCCATTCACGAATTATTTAGCCCGTGGATTTAACTGAGACACCCTCTATACCTGTGCGTAGGAAGAAGAGATTTTGTGTCCGGCCCACTTTTACGGGGCTAGTGATTTGATTTCAGACGATGTGGACGAGTTAAATTTAGAATACCGGTGCGATGCGGGTTTCAGGTTTTTTTTTTTTTGTACGTCCTTTATTCCCCGCCTCAGTTTCAGGTATTGTGTACCGAAGGCTAAGCGCTGCAATGGTGATAAGCAGAAAGTTTAAAATAGGATAACGTATGGCGAGTGACGATTGCCACGTTATAACCAAATGACATCAGGGGCCGTAGCAATGCTACTTGCCCATCACGTTCAAATTTCCAACATTTCCCTTTATTTTTGTAGCATGATCATTCTTACAGGCCGTCTATATACTAATCTATCATCGCTAGCCATTTCGCATATTTTATTTTGATTGAGTTATTGTTGCAGCCAAGGACTCACAGGGACACCTTGTAAGGACAGATCAAGGAGAGCCTGTTGGTTATACTGCAGATGAATGTCCCGCGAGTTATACAGATGCGTGTCGCGATCCCTAACCATGCATCTCGATATATTTATTAGAGCGTATAGATAACATTATCGAGACGTAGAATGTCCCGACAAAGTTCCCAACAAACAGAGGATTGCATCATCCGCGAAGGAAAACAGAAGGTTTTCTACACGTGTTGCCATCGTTGTCCGAGGCACTTGATGCCCCTTTTCTATAATATCATTTCTGTGACGCTTTGACAGCGCATAGTCTGATCCGAGTAGACTGAACACGATCATGGGGAGCCTAGGGACACAAATTACGTTAAAATAATTGATTGAGCAGAACGTGGGAGCAGCAGTTTTCCTCTGTGAAATTTGAAACCGCTGGAGCGGTGGTGGAATAACAGAGGTGCATCGAATTATGGGTTCAATACCTCGTGATGAGGGGCAATCCGTCTGACGGATCCTGTCAAACCCTTTTCCCTGTGGATCGTTGTCAGCTAATGTCACGTTCTGCCGTACGCATACATACTTAGGTTCGAAAGCAAAATGACATAACGCGAGGCGAAGGCTATAATTGTGCAGGAAAGGCGTATTCGTGCTGACAGCGCCGCCTAGGGACCAATATTTCATCCTGACTGCCTCCACCGGGGTATTCCCGGTGTGTCTCCTGCTGTATATATTTGGCATTTTGTTTTTTTGCCACCAGTTTATGTGGTTGTGTTCTGAAACGCTTTTCAAACTTCGTTGTGACTATCGAGTAATACATTAACGTAACACAGGAACGTGGGAGGCAGGGTTATAAATCTCTCTGGTCCCTCAAGTGCACCTAGCGTGAAGGTTTTTGTGCGGCGATGTTCCAGGTGAAAACGGCGTATTTTCGTGCGAACACAAGATGTGCTTTCCAGGTTCATTAAAGCCCTTCTGTGGGCCGTTACAGAAGGACGTAGAATCTAGATGAGACGTCACTCAAAAGCGCTGCTTCTTGACTTTGGTGCGAAAGCAATCATAATGTACACTTGTGACCAACGCGGTCATGCAATCTATGGGTGCTGGCAAAGAAATGTCTACAAGGGCCAAAATAAAATCAACAACAAGTCATATGATCTCGAAATGATGTTAACAATGACATGTGACCAAGACAGGATGGCGACACCAGCGACCTCTTGAGGGCAGCCACAAAACTGGTGGGCAACCCTGTGGTTGTGACAGATGCACATTAAGTCATCGGATCATATCCAATTTACCAACGCAATAATCGCCGAGTTTACTTGATCATTGTCGCTCCATGTACACGCACATCATTGCTCTCTAATCTAGATATATTATTTGCTATAGTTTATTTTTCATCTTGTTATAATCTTTTTCTGTCTGCTGTTATTTTTTGCTTGTTTTTTATTTTCAGTGTATGTTCATTGATTGATGTAGAGTGCCAGTATGCTGCATACGTGCTCACTCCCTCATGTAATGGCCTAAAGGCCCCTTGATGGATCAATAAATAATAATAATAATAGTAAGTGGAGCTCCTGCCTTCTGACTACGTGTCCTGTCCGCGGGTGGATCGTTGTGTAGGAATACGAACATTCCGCGTGATAAATTTTGCATTAGAAGATTTCTTCTCCATCGCGGCTTTTTCCATATGTCACAGTGAAATGACACTTGTTTCTTCTCAACAGATACCTGTCGTACTTGGAAAGGTCCTGCAGTTACACATATGTTAAAATTTAGACCCAAACGAAAGAGCGCTGGCATGTGGAACACAAACCTTGTTTGTGCAAAACTCCGGCTTTCCGTGTTTGTGATATTGGAACTTCAGTTGCTGACAGAATGAAAATGTGCTGATCCGGTGACAGCCTGGGGTAGAAACCACAGATATTTCGAATAGTCAACGTTCTTCAGCAGGAGATCACTATCTGTTCGGAGTCTATAGTCGAGTCTTAAATTTACCCTTATATTCCAGAACTTGCTTTTTTCCAAGGACTTGTTTCCAAGGACAACACGCCGACATTTTGCCAGACGATTCCGGAGCACACAGAACCGACGCGAAGTTCAGATCCCGTCTGTATTCTATGATCTGGAATCATCTGTGATGTACCAACTAGCCTATATCGCCGTTGGAGAATTTTGATACGCCGTCGCATTATATGAAGGGAATTGCCTCAGGACGAGAGCCATTGATATTTCAAACCGGTACAGTTCTTCTTCTGGGCACCGTCCTCATCATTGGCATGGTACTGAAAGTGTTAGGTATGACGTGTTAAATGTTCATGCGCATTGTGGGTCAACAGCCTGGGGGAAGAAAGGGTCCGTATAGGCTTTTACGGCCGGAGTGAATGGCAGCTTTCTTAGAGTGTGGAGGGGATTATGCGAATGAAGTCATCTTTTCTTCACACCGGTTACAGAAATGTGGACTTGTGCCCGTTACTCACAAAAAGTAATTGGTTACTGTTACCAATTTCGACTCCAAATGTAATTGAGTAAAGAGTAGAAAAGTAACGCGTTACTCTGTATTCACGCAAATTATACCCGCCTTTGTGTGCGTCAGAAAAGAAAGGGAAAAAAGGGGGGGGCGCTCAGCAGCGGAACAGCTGAAATAACACGAAAAATAAAAACGCGTAGGACAGGTAGATCTGTCCCGGGAAGACGTTGACCCGATTGTGGAAGAGCATATTGCGTGGAACTTCACCATGAGTCACTAAACCTCCAAAGGTTCAGGCACTGGTGGAGGAAGGCAGGTACCACACCGGGGTAGGAAGTGATTGGGAAGAGAGACCTTGAAATTCCAGAACGTTATTACAATGACCTCGGCTTGCTATAGTAGAACGACCCGAAAAAGGCTGACGGCTGACTTGGCAGAGGGCACGAGGGGGAGAACGTCCGAAAGATAAGTTAATCTCTGCCCGAAAAGTAATCAATTACTGAGTAATCGACTACTCAGAAAAGTAACTTTGACGATAGAGTAACTGATTACTGAAAAATTACTCAAAAAGTAATTGATTACAAGTAACGCAATTATGTACTAGTAACGCGTTACGCGCAAGTCTGCAGATATGGGAGGTTCACGAACAACGGGACAACAGGCAGGAATGAAGGGTAAGAGAAAATATACTTTATCGGTGCATGTTGATGATTGCCGGTGCAAGGCCCTGTTCGAAAAAAATATTGAAGTCAAGCGTAGATTTTCCAAACTAGAAAAGAACTATTTATTATCTAGGAAGGAAAGGGAGTGACTTGACTGTTTCTAAAGCTTATGTAAACCGTTCCCGAGTAAAACATTGTTGAAAGTGCGCTACGTCTGTCTGTCCGTCCCTTTCTTCGTATTTTAGCGCTTTTATCATGAGTTCGAACCAAATGGCCCAAACAATTGCTCTAGTCAGGCGGGAATGGGCGAGCATTCCGAAAGATAAAGAGGTGGGTGATTACGTGGGGAAATTTTCAGAGCATACAAAGTTTTTTTTTGTAACATATACATATGTGTATTTGTAATACACAGTTGTGGCATGCAATAAAGAGTAATAAGTAGTGGCCATTGTGAACATAACAGTGTCGATAGATGATAATGGGGATAGAACAGTAAGAGGAAAAAATGTCTGGGCGTATTTTATTTATAAAGTGTTTCTATGGTGCCTTGTGATTTCTTAATTCCGAACGGTGAAGAGCGTTGAACTTGTACATGAGATAAGAGTTCCTGTCACGTCTGTCACGTGTGGATCTGGAGCTGGACCCGGTTTGTAGAGTATACAGGGTGTCCCAGAAAACGTGTCATTGAATTATAATAAAAAAACTACGCCACCTAGAATCATGCGGTCAACAGCATTTGTTCTTATTAGGTTTTTGCCGCCTCCTAATGTGAATGTCATGTACTCCAAGTTTAATTATGTAAATATTTGCGAACTGAACTCGGAAATTTGCCAAGTAAAGGTTAAAGTGTTCGACGACTGCTTTGGGGAGTTTGTTGGACGTGTCGGTTCTGTGGCCGGTAAGGCGGTTGTTCATTTGTTGGCCAGAACCTCGTTTCGATCCAGTGTGCGTGCCTTCCGACAGAATTCGGTTACAAGGGAATGTGTGTAATCTCTTTGGGCAAGTGTGCTGTAGAGTTCGTAGAGCTTCTCAGCATTATCTGTGTCGTTTCAACAAACTCTGCGCCGTCTTACACTCTGCCCATTAGGAATTCCAACGTCACAGTGACGCGGGTGATGACTGTTAAAGTGAAGATATTTGTTGTTTGTTAGGTGGCTTTTAGTACAGGGTTGCGGTGAGGTTGCCGTTGCCTGGCGATGCTGTGGTGTGGAGGAAGTTGATTGAGTGAGGTGAGTGTTTTGATGTGTACTTTATAGTGTTGTGCGCGGTGTTTAGCAGATGTGCAGGTTAGGACAAAAGTTTACGGAACACGCGAGCGGCGTACTTTTTCTTCGGTGCGACACCCTAGCGGCTGCAAGAAGCGGGTGAGTTCACTGTTTCGGAGGGGTGGAAGGGTACGCTGTTAGCGACACACAGCGGTAGCTTCCACTTCCCAAACAACCAGGCGATACCAGAACTACCGCTGTGTCTCTGGCATCGCACGCTTGCACCCCTCCGAAGCAGTAAACTCACCCGCTTCCGCCAGCCGCTAGGGTGTCGTACCGACGAAAACATACGCCGCTCGCGTGTTGCGTAAACTTTTGTCCCAACCTGTACGAACTTTTGAAATTCGTGTTCGCACATTACAAGTATATCATCGATGTATCGAAGGTACATAGTAGGTTTTAATGCGAGGGCGCTAAGAATTTTTGTTTTCTAGGGACGCCATGAAGATATTTGCGTACGTGGGTGCAACAGATGTGCCCATACTTATACCATGTACTTAATCACTGTTAGCCTAAGCTGTTAAGTAGTGTACGCAACCCATCTTCTCGCATGTCGGAGTCCTGTGAGATAGTTGTTTCAACTATATCACGAACACATCCCGCACGGAGAGCACAGACCCCACATATTATTTTCAAGCGGCGCAGGCGTAGGAAACATCATGACGTATGTAACCGCCGCCCCACCGAACATCACGCACTTCATACTCCACGTAGGGACCAACGACGTCGTACAGTCAACGGCACAACACATCATCTAGGAATTCGAAGCACTAGTTTCCTTCATCACAAACAGCAGATCAGGTAGTACTGACATCGATACTTTCCCGAGCACACACATACCAGGACACATATGGCAATACGAGTTCAAGAGGAAGGCATATGCTGTCAACAACCGCTTCGTCCACATGTATGAGGCACGCGCCAACGTTATGATTATCACGCACACAGCTTTCGAGTACCGAAACACATCTCGCTTGGGACGGCATCCACCCAAACCACGCAGGCGTACAAGCTATGGTGCATAACATCAAACACCTAATCGTCCGTAGATGCCGTCCCGCACTGACAAACACACACACACAACATCCTCATCCAGCTTACACTTTAAGTGCCAGCACCGCAAACACGCCAGAACACACGATGGCATCAAAGGGGACCACAACCACCACTGCACCAGCGCATGCACACAGCAAACGACGACACTCCAAAGACCAGCTGCACACACAGAAAGTTCACACAAACTGTGACACGGAAGACCACGAGCACGCAAACACAGACAGATGACATCCAGGAATATAATGAGTCTCCACAGCCACGGTGCACGTGCACATCACGCAGAAAACACCGTTGACTATCGAAACACCAGCCCATCATGCATTCACTTAACTTTCTACGAATCCGAGAACTCATGGACAAACTACTTCATCTACGGATCTACACCTACCACCTGGCACACGAAGACCTCACCCCCAGGACAGCTCCCGTATTAGGAATATTGACACCTGAAGGAGAGCTAGAGGTGACATCTGCTTTTAGCAACACATCTCGTACGTTTCTAGAAATATTAAAGAAACAGTGCCAGGCGCAACTCGTTACGATCCATGGCCACATAAGCAGTATCAGTATCACCGACGCGGGGGCAAACACTATCGAACTACACATCCAAAAACAGAACCGGGAGCTAGCCAACAAGGAACAATGAAAACTCGGAGAAGCCAATCCCAGCAACGACACAAATACCAGACTCACTAACACAACACACTCAGAAGCTGATCAACCATCCAATACCATAATTGCAGCTCTCCGCAACATCACTGAGCCGCCCCGTGAAAACTTTGACACTAGCTCATTGATAGATATATCACGCTCAGTATCCATCGACAAACTACAAGTCCTCTCTAAGGGGGCTAACATTCTGGCCTGCACTCAATTTTGTTAACGAATACGAAATCCACAAGGACAGATCACATTTTGCTAAACGACTACGCCTTAGATAATCCTTCGCTGACACAACGGAAGAAAATAACAACGAACTCCCGCTAAAGTCAACTTGGACACCAAATCACTGGCGAGATCCCGCACTAGACCTCTACACTAAAGAAGTAAGAAATGACATACTTCGCGGTATTTCCCAAAGCTCGCGTGGTCACAACCTCACTACATCGTGACATCATCAAAACGCTATAGGTGACAGAGATGATGTCCTTATTAAGCCTCCAGATAAGAGGGAGTGTCCTCGTCTGGCCCACAGATAAATATATTTCTGAGGCTCATAGGCAAATCCGCAATATGCAACACTACCTCAAACTGGACCACGACACAACAACGGAGTGTACAGTGCTTATAACCTATACCATGCAGGAATTCCGCCAACGAAAGCTTATCACACGTGATGACCTCAAACACCTTACTCCATCAAACACCGGCGCGGGTCGTTTCTATTTACTTCCCGAAATCCACAAGGTACAAGCCAACGAGCTCTATACGGCTGACATCCCCGGTAGGCCTTTTGGTTTCTAGTAACAACACACCAACAGAAAGACTCTCAAGGTTCCTGGCAGAACCGTACCGAGGAAAGTTTGCGCCCAGGGCAGGGTAAACGTGAAGCGCCCCCCCCCCTTCCTCACTGCTGCCAGAGCTTCTGTAAATAAAGAAAAGAAAATGGTTATTTGCATTGCCGAGATCGTAAATCCAAATTCTCTTAATCCCCGCTTTATACTGTTCAACCAACCTGCCGTTCGGCGCCCTCTCTGGCGAAGGCGCCCGGGGCGGCTGCCCCTCTCGCCATGTCATCGCTACGGCACTGGTTCCTGGACCACATGTTCCGACAACACTGCCATCCCATGTGCAAGACACACCCCACCTACCCAGAGTAATCAGAGGTGTAAACAACACGCGTCCATTTGCTATATCTGACATCACTCTATATTACATTCCACACAACGACGGAATCATAGCCCTCTGGAGTACCCTTTCTACAACAAACATCAGAAAAGACACGGAAACCATCCTCGCTCTAAACTCAACGACTTAGAGTTCAATGACGAATACTACCTACAAGTACGTGGTACAAGTATGGGCACGCCTGTTGCACCTACGTACGCAAATATCTCCATGGGGTTCCTAGAAAACAAAGTTCTTAGCGGCCTCGCATTAAAACCCACTATGTACCTTAGATACATCGATTATGTACTTATTATGTGGGAACACGAATTTCAAAAGTTCGTAGATCTGCTAAACACCGCGCACAACACTATAAAGTACACACTCAACTCACTCCATCAACTTTCTCGACAGCACAATATCGCTAGACAACGGCAACCACACGACAACCCTGTACAAAAAGCCAACTGACAAACAACAATACCTTCACTTTAACAGTCACCACCAGCGCCACTGTAAGCTTGGAATTCCTAATGGGCAGAGTGTAAGACTGCGCAGAGTTTGTTCAAACGACACAGATATTATGCTGAGAGGCTCGACGAATTGTGCAGCACACTTGTCCAAAGAGACTATCCACACTCCCTTGTAACCGAATTTCGTCGCAAGGTACTCAGACTGGATCGAAACGAGGTTCTGGAACACCGAAAAGATCCTGACACGAGCCAAATAAGCTTGATCACGAGAAACTCCGACGCACTTTCAAATATCAAAGCCATTATAAGGAAACACGAGCCCCTCCTCCAAAGCAATGACTGACTTAGGAGTATATTCATCCATCCAATACAGGTAACATACCGACGCGCAAAAAACCTAGCAGACTCCTTGGCCAACGCCAAAATCAGCAAAGCGAACACCCAGTACAATGGAACACGACCCTGCAACCTCAAGGGCTGCGCAACATGCAAGCACGTTCAACACGCTAACTCCATCGAAAGCACTGCGAGCAATTACATCCACTCTGTTAACCACGCATTCACATGTACGAGCTCCGATGTCATATACTACATTGAACGACTGCTCAACGCAGTACAGTGGTGAAACCGCCCAAGAAATGAATAACCGCCTTAGCGGCCACTAGGGTTGCCAACAGGCCGGTATTATACCGGCACGGCCGGTTATATGCTCGCTCTGCCGGTTGCCGGTAGGAAAATGATACCGGCAGCCTTTTTGCCGGTATTTGTGGCTCAACCCCTTTCATAGGGGCTTTTACAGGGTTTTCCTATCAACAGAACATCAACAGACACGAGCCAAATTTCCTATCAACATTCCACTATAGCTTGAATAAATTTGGAGCACAGACCCAACTCCGTAGTCACCAGTCGTTTTCTTAGTTATTCATTATTATTATAATTGTTGTCTTGAGCGAGTACGCTGGTTCCTTCTTTCTCTCTCTCTGTATACTGTCCACCCCTCACCCACTTTTCCTTTCCCGCGAACATTTCCTCCTTTCCCTCTATTCCACCTCCTCTCCCTCAGCCGGTATTTTTCATTACGAAAGGTGACAACCCTACCGGCCACACAACCGATACCTCCAACAAACTCCCCAAGGTATAGTCGTCGAACACTTTAACCTTCCTGATCACAGTTTTAACAACATTAAGCTATATATTCTAGAAACCAGGTTCAGATCCACACATGACAGACGTGACAGGGAGTCTAATCTGATATACAAGTTCAACTCTTTTCACCCGTTCGCTATTAACAAATCACAGGTACCCTAGAAACACTTCATCAATAAAATGCGCCCAGACCTTTTTCCTCCTATACTGTTTTATCCGCATTATCATCTATCGACACTCTTATGTTCTGCATGCCCAATACTTTTTACTTTTTCTTATGACATGCCCAACTGTGTATTACAAGTATATGTGTTAAAAAAAAGCTTTGCTTGCTCTAAAAATTTCTCCACGTAACCACTAACCTCCTTATCTTTCGGAATGCTCGCCAATTCCTGCCTGTTCTCGCATTTCCTCCGGTTGTTCGTGACCCTCGCATTTTTGTGACCTTTCTGGAGAAAGATGACTTAATTCACATAATCCTCACCATACCCTAACAAAGCGGCTATTCCCTACGGCCATAAAAGCCTGAACGGGCCCATTCTTCCCCCCGGGATGCTCACCCACAATTAGCATGAACCTTTAACGTGTCATACCTAACCCTGCAAATACCATGCCAATGATGAGTACGGTGCCGAGGAATAACAGACTCTGTTCGAAATATCGGCGGCTTTTGTCCTGAGGCAATTCCCTTCATACTTCCTTATCGGTTCGCTGGATTTCTACCCGTCTACGTCGCATTATTTGTATTACATAACTTTCGACTTGCTCTACCTATACTTACGTTCAACGTGCTCCATCACGTCAGTGTTGTAGCTGCTGCCTATAATCAGGAGATATTTTGCCAGCTGTACGTCCGACGATTGCAGAAGCATTTAGTTCATGAGAAAGAAAAATTCAAGTAAAAGACACACACACGCACACACACACACACACACACACAAAAGAACGAAAGAAAGGAAAACGAATCTTGCCGCCTTGATCTTGTGCTAGAATTATCGCTTCGTCTTCCTCAGGCTCCTTAGGGCAGCAGAGGAGGCATCTCCGAGAAGGCTGAGAGACCTCAGGAAACAGAGCGGACAACACCAACACGTGACAGGTTCAAGCGAGCTATTGTACGGCCTTTCTTCCATAGCATTTCACATAGCTTGGGAAGGATGGCGCCAGGTCTGGATTTAGATACACGTTATAGGGTCAGATCTATAGGGTCGTTAAGATCTATAACACCATTTTTGGGAAACCGCAGTCCTTGGCAGTACGATACGAAACATTCACGGCAATGCGTCTCCTGCGAAAATAATGCGGTTTATCATATTCCTCTATCGTGTGGTGCCGTTATGTGGGAGCTTCTGTATGTGGGACGATGCGTTGTGGATCGCTTGCACGAACACGTGAATTCCACACACACAAAAAAGAATATTGCCCAACTCTGAATTGGCAAAACACGTCGGGACTGCAACCTAGTTTTTGAACATACCAGATTCATCTATGAAACATCTGACGAATTTATACGCATTATTTTAGAAGCTGAGCGATAATGAGCACCCCAGAGTATGTCAGCAATCCGTCTGTTATCACTAATCCTTGACTATGTAACTTCCGTTCTTTAAATTGTAGCTTCCTGTATGTAAATGATGTTTTGCCTATGGCGTGACATTAAGCATTTTGAGTCGGTGTGTGTGTGTTCTGTTGTGGTACCTAGTCTCAAGGTTATGACACATAGTGGAAGATTATACCAGATGGCTTGCATCATTTTAGTTTTAACGTTAGCGACTTCATCTAACTTTGGCTTTCTGGAACTGGACATGTCTTTGTGGACGGCATTTGTCTTGCACTTGTCTTTAAGCAAGACGTATTGTTGATCCCGTCTGCATTTCCATGATTTATTCAATTTTCCTCTCCCGTGGAACTTTTGCCAGTCGCTTTGACTCGGCCTTCTTGGGATTCTAAGTTCAATGTCCAAATCTGTAGACTCAAGCTGTCTGTGGCATCTAAGGTCACAGAACTAGAAACTGACAATGCTTTTTTTACTTACTACGTTGCGTCTTCGTTTTACTACGAAGACCGCTTGACCGAACTGGTCTTTATTCCCACATTTATAGCACGTCGCATTTCGAAAACTGCCGTTATCTAGGGTATGATATGTGTGGAATATCCCAAATATATTCACCTTAAAGGTGCAGTACAGGCAGCTTCATCATTTCTAAGTACCTCATGGTATAGAGCATAATTTTCCGAGAATTTTCCACTCGAATTGTTCCGCGGACCTTGTCCAGCTTAAAATGTCAGCAAATACAATGGCCTGTACTGGATTATTTCTCAGCACATCACGGCGGTGACGTGGAGTAACATTTCATCGACAACCCCCAGTTAAAGAAGAAACACGAAGCTTGAAAATCTCACAAAGTGCGTAACCCCATGCGGTACAGCCACCGCCCGCATTTCACCCATGCCCAACCCTCTTCTCACATCCCAGCTTTGAAAATATCATGCTCCATTACATGTGACGTGTACTTTATGATAACAGGCTGCGCGTATGCATATTTCCCGAGCGTCGAGAGGCAGCATATGCTGAACGCAAATCTTTTAACGTGCGTGAAGTAACTGCTTGGAAGATAAGCGGCTGTGATCAATGCTGGCAAAGGATACGAATTATGTGCGAGCTTTTGCTGCTCATCTTTGGATTTGGGGGAAATATAATCCAGAATATTTCGTCATATGCTGGCTATGGTCGCGATTTGGTGGTTCCTATAGAGGAACCTTACCGCGTGAGGTTCGTTGTTGTGCTTACGGGCAATGCTACTCTGCGCAGGTTATGCGTTGCCTTTACTGACGTACGCTAGGATTCGCCTTGTTTAGGGGACACTTTTTTAGGGGACAAGTTGCAGCCATCCCGCGCCACGTAGACTATCGCATCGTACTGGCGGAACAATCCCACAGGATTATTTCGTGCATAGCGCACACACAGATGCGGAGATGACGATGATGGTCCGGTGGCACTGTTTCCCGCCATGAAAGCCACCTCTGCCATCCGAAGCTGTGGGGAATGCGTACGCCGTAGTGCACTATGAAACCAGAAGTTAGCAAATGTTGACGGTCCGTGATCGGTTCGCTGCGTGCGGCTCTTGAGAACCTCAAACTCTCGCTGGAAAATAACACACACACACACAGTGAACAGCTATACAGGGTGTCCCAGCTAAGTGTATACAGATTTTTTAAACATATATATAACAATTTTTCCAAGATGAAATCAATTGCAATATAGCATATGCTGAAGGGCACTCCCTAGGAGGGCATTAGCAAAGTCCAAAGGCAATGTCTTAATTAACTTTCATTAATTAACTTGTTAATTATAAAAGCTACAAAGTTGTCCCAATGAGAACATCTGTTCCTTTCGGTCACCTGATATCGTAGCCGTTTTCAGAACAAAAATCCGTTCCATAGATCACCCGCAAAAAATTAGTGAAGGAACGCCATTTCTTCTTTATTTTGTTCATTACGCATCTTCGCAGACGCGTATTTCCTTCATCCCCAACGTGAGAGGGGAAAGGAGTACAGTGCCGCCTCATGCGTCGAAGATGAGCTTTAACTTGCGGAAACAAAACAAAAACAAATGTATCGGGTGACTCTATCGGAACTGGCCTTATCTTGGGTTGCATGCTCTGCTTCCTTTTAATCTTTTTCCAGGACGCGAGAGGCGATAGTGTGCTTTTTCTCCCTCTCACATTGAGGATGAAGGAAAGACGCGTCTTCTAAGACGCGCAATGAACAAAATAAAGAAAAAAATGGCGTTCCTTCACAAATTTTTTGCGGCCGATCTATCGAACGGATTCTTGTTCTGGAAACGGCTACGATATCAGGTGACCGAAAGGAACAGATGTTCTCATTGGGACAACTTTGTAGCTTTTATAATTAAAAAGTTAATTAATGAAAGTTAATTAAGACATTGCCTTTGGACTTTGCTAATGCCCTCCTAGGGAGTGCCCTTCATCATATGCTATATTGCAATTGATTTCATCTTGGAAAAAGTGTTATATATATATTTTTAAGATCTGTATACACTTAGCTGGGACACCCTGTATAGGGGGTGGGGGTGGGGTGGCATAGCCCAAGCTCTTTGGCTGCACGCAAACCATGTGTTTACGAATCCCAAACGTCGCCACACCAGCACTGGACAGCTATTTAGGTCTTCTTGGACCTCTTAAGCAGTGCGCAGGTGCAATTCCCCCTCCCCCGTATATGTATTTCACTGGCTTTGCACTGTGCTCTCAGTGTTGCGTCTCTCACCCTGACGGGAGGATATCACGTTCTACGTGACCTCCTGACACCACCCACTTAAACGTCGGCCACCAGCGCGCTGCTGAAGAGGTCCAACAAGGCCTAAACAGCTGTCCAGTGCTGGTGTGGTGAAGTTTGGGACTTGTAAACACAGTAAACCTCTGTTTCGAGTCGCATGTCGGTCGCACATTCCACGCTGCAAGGCAGAAACGCTGTTAAAGGAACAGCCTGGAGCTGATTTGGAGATTAGAGTTACTCCGGCTAGAAGTTACACGGAAATGCCAAAATACAGAAGTTTATCGAGTCGTACCTTTCGGATAAACAAGGAATGGACGGCAATTTTCATAACTGATTTACGGTGGCGACCATGACCCACGACACCTTAGCGGGAGTCACAAGAGTGTGAAAAATTGGTAAAGACGATCGAGGCCTGTTTTGAGGTGTGATAAAACGTAATCCGAAAGCTTGTAATCAGAGGCTTGATTGCTTTGCAGAACGGTCACGTGTAATTCGTGATGTCACGGCAACAGTATCGCTTAGTATAAAATTGATTTGTAAATACTTTGGTGCTAATAGACCTCTACCTGTTTGTAAACAAATGACGTCATAATGTTCGACAGTGCCACGAGTTTGGTAGAGTTGAACTACGTTCAAAGCCAGTGGCGAACAAGGTCGCGCCCGAAAGCCACGGTCTTGATGGGATTACGATGGTCTCTCAAAGGGACGCGACGTTCGCTCCGACTTTTCTTTCAATAGGAGGCAGTGAACAATTGCTCATTCGTGGAATCCATCTCTCCCCTTCCGATCCGGGCTTAATCGTTTCGCACGTTCAACTTAACGGCACGAGACAGCTGAACGAGTCGTTCAGGCTAACGAAACGAGCAACTTTATCGACGCTTTGCGTGGTCGCAATCTGTGGTCCTCGTGAAGCTTCTTCTTTGTGGTTATTTTGCACGTTGCGAGCGCTCATGGAAGTACAACGCGCAGCCTTACAGTCAGGCTTCATACACAGTGCGAACAGCATTTCTTCCTGGACGGAACAACTTTACAAAATCTATCTTGTCCAGTTGAAAGGCATCCTGACTCCTAAAATAAAATATATTCGCAGTGCAACAGTTTTCTAGTGAGCTTGAACAGAACGTCAGTGAACTGTTTTAATTCCATATTAGCAGCGCGAAGCACGTGAATGTTATGAAACTATTCAAGACAGTCGACTTCAGAAACTCCACAGAATCCTTTGCTCTTCCTTTCATTGCTACATCAACACTATGTACGCGATGTACTATTAAAGAAAACAATTCGAACACTACTATAGGCATCCATTTCGCCTTTGTTGTTCATCACAACACCCGTAGCTATCAAGACGGAGTGAAGTACACGGTCACAAGTCCTCACAAACGGTGCGGAGAGCGTTTCTTGGCGGACGGAAGAACTTTACAGAATCTGTCTCGTCCAGTTGAAAGGCATCCTGACGCCATCACGTCCATGGGGCACAGTTAGCTGCTTGTGTGATCGTCCAAGCGAAGCATCACTCCGCCATCTTTCTTGGGCAGCTTCAAAGTCAGCGTGTCGTTACGAATAACGAAACGAAGAAACTTATCGACGCCCTGCTGTGGCACAATCCCTGGTCCTCGTTTAGCTTCTTCGTTGAGGCTATCGTGCTTGTAACGAGCCTTTACGTGTTGTGATGTCACCGCCCTGAACAAACTATAGCTGCCAACGAGGCTGTAATCTTGTCGACCAATGAGGTTGTTTAATTTTGTTTGGATAGCTCGCATGGTTTGTCTATTGTTTGTCTATGGCTTGTTGTTGTCACTTCGTCGTCTTCTTTCTCGTCTTCATCTCCATCTTCTCGAGAATATCTCACAGCTCTCATGTAACCACTGGTGTAAATACGATGAAAGGGGGAGCATGTCATTTTGTACACAGTCATGGAGCAATACATGTTCGTTTCTGCAGAAATTCCGTTTCTGCAGATCTCCAAATGAAGATGTTTCACATTCTAACAAACGATTCTAGGCAAACGATCTAATTTGATCGTAACTAGATCCAGAGATTACGCCCCTGTCACTTTAACGAAAAGAGCGCGTCATACACCACGTGCTTGAGCTCCCGAGTGCCTCGCGCTTCGTTAGATCATGAGCCATGTAGGCGATGAAGCCTGTGAGCACGTGAACACATTCGTTAGGCAGACGGCACCGTCGGTCGTTATGCGAGCAAGAGATTACGCCTTTGTCCCGTTAACGAAAAAAGCGCGTCACGCGTCACGTGAAACGTGTCACGTGTTCGTGTTAACGAGAGCTCCGCCCCTCGTTGGCTCGCGAACGATGGAAGTGATTAAGCCCCGTTTCGGTCTGTCTACCAACGTCATGATGACGTTTGTCGGGTAGAGGTTTATTTAGTTGAAATATTGTAGTTGGAACCCTTATTGAAATACGGGGTATTTTTTTATCCGTTACAGATACCCTTTTGAAAGCTGTGAAAGTACTGAACTGATACCATTTTTGCGGGCGGTCGTCCTGTGGGAAAGAACATTTAACTACTGAACGACTAATAACCTAAAATTCATCAATTACCCTTTTAATTAGATGTTTTAGCGAAAATGCCTGACAGCAGACTTGGATGCGTCCATTATTTGAATCCAACCCCTGTCTCAAAAACTCTGAGACGATCGCGTACTTTGAGATTTAAAACACTTTCGTACGCGAATGAGGCAAAACCAGGACTACGCACTTCTCGAACGCAGAAACGATATCGTTCCGTCTTATCTGGGCCGGAAAGCTGTCTATCTGCCCGAAAGATCACGATTTATTCCAACCAGCTTGATCGCTACAAACCCTCTGACGCGAACGTCCTTTCATTCTTTTTGCGCTCCAGAAGTGCGTACTTCTGGTTTTGCCTCGTTTGCGTACCAGAGTTTGGCGCTGGGTATCTCAAAGTACGTGCCCATTTCAGGATTTTTGAGAAAGAAATTCAAATAATGGTCTCCTACAATTCTGCTATCTCGCATTTTCACGAAGGCTGTTAATTAAAAAGTTAATTAAAGGAGCTAAGAACTCCTATCTGCAGCTATATAGTTACGGGTGCAATAGGTGTATTCTCCCACGCTTCGTAATTCTATTTAAGAGGGTGATTCAAATGAAAACGTTAAATATTTATTGAGAGGCAAGTGAGGAAACACAGAAAAATCATACATATACCTATTATTTTTTTCGATATTGTCGCACGGCCTGCAATGCAAGCATTCCACCGCTTCTCTCGTGCATGTATAGCTCTTTTTGTTGTGACTGTAGCCACTTGTGCACCGCGGTTTTCACCACTTCATCGCTTCGGAAATGCTTGCGCCCCAAACGCTTCCCTCAGCCGTCTGAACACATCAAAGTCGAACAAGAGAGAAGCGGTTGGGTCAGTAAGGTGGATGTGGGTGACATTCAGATTTCGTATCCTCGATTATCGCAACTGTTGAACGGGCAGTATGTCATGCAGTAACATTACACTCGAAGTCAGAAGTCCTCGTCGTTTGCTCCTGTTTGCAGGGCGAAGGTGATTTCGGAGCAGATCCGCATAAGAAGTGCTGGACGCTGTTTCTGTCCTTTCCATGTAATGTACCAAAATTACACCTTTTGCATCGCGAAGAGAGTGAGCATGACTTTTCGTGTTAATGGTTGGGTGCATAATTTTTTTATTGATAATTTTTTGTTTTGTTTTGTTTTGGCGACGAGTTATGGCGCCATTCCTTGCTCGATCTCTTCGTTTTAGGTTGTCAACTCCTGTAAAAAAGATGCAGAAATTCATCACCTTCAACATGGCAACCACACAGAAGATCCTGCGATGAATTTCGGTTGGCTTAACATTTCACTACTCCAAAAACACATTGCAGATCGCTTCTCTAACGCTGTGCAAGGCGACAATGGGGTGGCCTTCTTTTCACTTACGCTGCTTCATACTGTTGTGTTTAAGCAACACACTGCCATCTGTTGGTCATTCGTCGAACCACACGGATAACTCGTGCCCACTGCCAAAGCCATCGTGCAGCGTTTCGGAATTTTATTGCACTTTTAAGGTTTTCATTTATACATCGTGTGTGTTCATCGTACAAGAACTTGTTCAATACTCCTCCTTCATAACGGGTGCAACGTTAGTACAAAAACGCACTTTTTTCGGATACGGGCGACTAGGCGTAGCGCTATCCAGATACCTCTATGCACTGTTACGTCTTTTGAAGAATTGTAGCACCCGATCAGACGCCAATGCGGAGGTACACATAGCATCCTCTGCTCTAGGTCGGGGAGCGCGCATTCTAGAAGCAGCAATAAAAAATGAGTTACTTAACTTACGCGAGTTGGTAATAAGGCACAAAAAGCTGGATAGTAAATGTGGGACCGTGCGATATGCTTCTCCGCGTCGTTCGTTTGACGCGCCTTGTTTTCTACGATGTGGTGCAATTGACTTTCTTTCTGCCTCTGACGACGACGACAGCACACAGCGTCACAGGCATTTCGTCAACAAAGCACGCAGGCACACCTTTCTTTCATTCTGCACGTGCTTTCTGCGATAAGGCCTAAAATATTAGGATAAGAAATGCCGGCCTACGCTGAAAAACAGTGGCGGACCGACCGACCACGGAACCGCGCCGAGGTAACCGTGATCGCATTATCTTGACCTATCGGATTTGTCTATACAAAAGGTGTCACAGCCAACGAGTTAAAATCGCCGTTTGGTGCCGACACGGTCGGCGGGCTAGCTTGGTAGAGTTCATAGCATCGTCAATGAATTTTAATGAATTTTAGGTTATTAGTCGACACTTGGGGTACTTGTACATCACTAACAAGTTTTGCGGCGCGAGACCAGCACAAGGGGAAAAAAAGAAAGAAAGAAAAACCGTGATGTCTGCCTTTTTCTTTGTGCTGTTCTTGCGCCGCAAAACTTGTCAGTAGCAGGGAACGGTAACAGTAATGCCAACGGAAACAGAAACGGTATATTACCGAAATTGGAGATGATAACGATAACGGAAACGCATACGACCGTCCTCCATAACCGGAAACAGAAACTGAAACGAATTTATCGTCCGGTATCGAATTCGGGTAATGGCTGTTCCTGTTATGCGATGACATTTGAGTGACTTTTCAGTTTTTTGTTTTTGTTTTCATGACTCCATTGCCTGTAATGCTCTAACAACAACTACTACAGATATGCTCTAAATACTACACGAGAGCATGGAAAGTAAGCGCAATATTGGATATCGAGGGTGCATCCGTCGCTTACCTCGTTCCAGTCCTCATAACTCCATGACATCAACGCATGGCTATACCCTACCATAGCACGAGGATGACGGCCTACGATTTTCAGTTATTATTTTGTACTTCTTTTTTTTTCATTTCACCGTGGTCATGGCAGTATTATTTACTGCTGAGAGCGTCCGCTTATGAATGTGACATTGGATGGAGGTTACGCCCATCTTGAGTTGCTGGACTCCGAGTGACTGAAGACTGAAGACATGTTCCTACATTTTTAAAAAAATGTTGCAAGATGTGCGTATCCCAGCGACGTAAAATTACTTGTGTAGCGTGTACGCGTGACACCGAAGCAGCACTTCGGCAAAACAGGGAGCTGATAGAGCCGAACGGGCTGTCCTCCCGCCAGCTCTGTAGCAACCGTTCCATTACCGGAAACAGTAACGGAAACGTAGCGGAAACGAAATTGAAAGGCCGGTATCAGAAACGGATAACGGAAACGAATTATAGCAGTAACGAAAATGGAAACGGTAACCAAAATACGTCCGTTATCCTTCCCTGGTCAGTAGTTATACATGCTGTTCCGCACAGGACCGTCCGACTAGCCGGCTATCCCGTCCGCAAAAATGACATCGGTTTGCTGTCACGGTTTTTTAATATCTGAAACAGATAAGGCATCACGTTGTATAGTTGGGATATATTTTTAGGTGAAACAGTTGAAATATACTAAGTTGATATATATCTAGAAGTAGCGGCTAGATTTGTTTGTAACAATTACTCTCCTCAGGTTAGATCAGCATATCTGAGATCCATGCTGGGATGACCTTCACTAGAATGCCGTAGGAGACAATGTCGATTAAAACTTTTTTATCACATATATCACGGACATACAGGCATTCCTCGAGGGCATTATCTTTTCCCACCGAGTTACATTTCAGAACGTGTAGACCATCAGTATAAGGTTGAACCCTATCGTTTTCATATGTTCATTTTTAGAAATTCTTTTTTTCCTAAAACAGTTGAGGAATGGAACAGACCTCCACGAGATCTTGTTTCTTCCCTAAGTGCCATTTTTTGTGAAAAGTTATGCATGTATGTGTTAGAGTAATTGAACTTTTGTGATTGTGTTGTTAAGTTATCTCCTCTCCCCTACACAATGCCACCTAGGTGGAGCAGTAGGGTAGTGTAAATAAATAAATAAATAAGTACACTATGTTTATGGAACTCCCCCTCATTGCTTATGAAAGCGGCCTCCGAATAAGTACCACGAGCGAGGGAGTAGAGATTGAATTGGTGACGAACCACCAGTGAGATATTTCTTTCTCTTCTCCTTTTTCCTTTGTTCAGTCTTCGTTTCGCTCCTGCCTTGTTCTTTTCTCGTTCTTCTTTTCCAATGGAACAGAATGTAGACCTTGCCTTTTGAATCGCCCTTTATCTTTTTTATTTTTTCTTCGAATAACCACGCCACTCTAAATAATATCAATTAAGAGACATCGTCATTTTGATTGCCACTTAAATATTTCCCGTTTCAGTATGCATACAATGTGTAGCGCCTTCCCTTCAAAGTTGCATTTGAAGTCTTGCTTTTGTAGGGAATAATTTGAGCCGTTTTGCAGGTTGTTCCCCACTTTCTGTGTTCCAAAATATGAGATCCTGTCGATCATTAAGTTAATACTTAATTGGATATTATCTTGGAAACGTATACCAGTGACACAATGGCATCATAAAACTCCTTTACAGCTTTGAATGACGCCTTAGTGAAAGGAGTTGGCTCCGGTGACACACGACAGTGGCGATCTCGCTTTAGCCTTTCTCTCAGCGTACTCCGCGAAAGATCAGTGGCTCGGCGATATGGGCGTAGACTTCACCATAGTGTTCCTCTCCACGCAAGGCATCTCCATTGTCTTCCCACAACTTCATAAGAGCCCAAGTATCCTATTATCGCCAATGCAGTCGCGGCTATTTTGGCTCGCTCGCAACTTTCGGGTGCTTGGCTCATTACAGTCACGACTAGTCAGAAGCGCGATTATTCTTCAACTATGCATCAGAATATTCATCAGAAAGAAAACATTTTTCTGAGTCTAGAACCCAAATTATACCTTCGTCATGCGAGGAGCATAGGTCTGCCAATTCACTCATGGTGTCCATCACCGACATCATAGTGATGTCGAGTGTAGAGTGATGGGCAATGATGTTACGTAATGTTGAGTTTGATGTTGAATGATTCAATGATGTGATACGATGTTGAGCTTCATGTTGAATGATGGACAATGATGTGATGTGATGTTGAGTTTGATGTTGAATGATGGGTAATGATGTGATGTGAATTTGAATTTTATGTTGAACTATGAGAAATGATGCGATGGTAACAGTAATGTTGAGTGATGGGCGATGACTTGATGCTGAGTTCGACGTTGACTTATGTGCGAAGATGAGATGTTGAATTTGAAGACCCTTCGAAGGGTTTTTCAAGTTGAAACCTGCGGTTTAGGTTGTGGGGTTGAGTTTAGTCGTGGGTAGGTGGTTGGGTGCATTCAACTGCCCATAGAAGTATGCATTGCAAGTATGCTTTGACTAGACATGAATATGGTACCCCATTTTCAGCGTACCTGTTCTCGTGCCCTGTGATAATCTGAGCTTAACGGTAGTGACGGGAAGGCTTCAGTTGTATGTGTGACCTTGGTTCTTGTGAATGGGAGGGAGAGGAGAGTTTGCAGTTCACCGTTAGGTTCAGGCGTTGGAGTCGGGTCTCGGTCGTTTGTGCGGAGCTGCACTTGGATGAATCACAAGGAGCAGGGGAGGTGGGCTGACCTTGGCTATTAGTTTTGCGCAGGGAAGTATAACGGACGTATTTCGGTTACCGTTTCCATTTGTGTTACTGCTATATTTTCGTTTCCGTTATCCGTTTCGGATACCGGCCTTTCAATTTCGTTTCCGTTACGTTTCCGTTACTGTTTCCGGTAATGGAACGGTTGCTAGACAGCTGCGGGAGGACAACCCGTCCAGCTCTATCAGCACCCTGTTTTGCCGAAGTACTGCTTCGGTGTCACGCGTACACGCTACACAAGTAATTTTACGTCGTTGCGATGCGCACATCTTGCAAGATCTTTTAAAAAATGTAGGAACATGTCTTCAGTCACTCGGGCTCCAGCAACTCAAGATGGGCGTAAACTTCATCCAATGTCGCATTCATAAGCGGACGCTCTCAGCAGTAAATAATACTGCCATGACCACTGTGAAATGAAAAAAAAAAGTACAAAATAATAACTAAAAATCGTAGGCCGTCATCCGTGTGCTATGGTAGAGTATAGCAATGCGTTGATGTCATGGAGTTATGAGGACTGGGACGAGGTAAGCCACGGATGCACCCTCGATATCCAATATTGCGCTTTCTTTCCATGCTCTCGTGTAGTATTTAGAGCATATCTGTTGTTGTTGATAGAGTATTACAGGGAATGGAGTCATGAAAACAAAAACAAAAAATGAGGTGTCACTCAAATGTCATCGCATAACAGGAATTGCCATTACCCGAATTCAATACCGGATGATAAATTCGTTTCCGTTTCTGTTTCCGGTAATGGAGGACCGTCGTATGCGTTTCCGTTTCCGTTGTCATTTTCAATTTCGGTAATATACCGTTTCTGTTTCCGTAAGCATTACCGTTTACCCTTCCCTGGTTTTGCGTCACCTCAGAGCAGGTGTGGTGTTGTGGGGATGGCTCCAGCATTATGGAGCTGCGGGCTGTTATATCGGATGTATCATGTGTGGGAGGGGAAGCGCTTGCCGTACAGCGTTGTATTTAGAGTTGGGGACTCTGTGGTGCTGTACTTGGATGGCATTCGTAAGGGACAGAGAATGAGGATTGACCTTATGGCTCTCGCGTTGTTTGGTTTGCATCGCTTCAGAGCAGGTGCGTTGTGGAGGCTGGCTCCAGAGCATAAAGAAGCGGCGCGTTCGTGCTTATAAATCGGTTATGAAAATCAGTCTCCTGGCACTCCTTCCTATTCTGTTTCTTATTACTGCTGGCAAAGAAACATTCCTGGTATCTGGGCGAATGAGCGAGTACATGCAAAAATGGGACGGGTATTCTGCAGTATGGACTCGGGGAAAGTCACTGTCACGTGAACAAAATGACAGCATCAATTACCCGACGCCGTTTTGGGCAACTAGAGCATACCACAGTTCCGCCTTATGATTTTTTTGCAATTTTTTGCACAAGCACAATTCAAGCATCAATGAAAAATTGTCCAGGGGAATGTGGCATGAAACTGAGTTGCATAATTTTGGTTTATAACCACACGTACTCCGCACATGTACAACCGACAACCCAGTATATTATGCTAAACAGCTTCGGGACGCATCCCCAATGTTTCATTGCACACAGTTTTGTTTTTGTGGTTCCGTTATCCGAACTTGTCTTTTGTTTCTGAGTACGACGTTCGGAATTGTTTTCTGTCAGTAACAGCCTAAGCGGTTTAGTACAGAATAGGAAACAAAGTGACGACTGTGTTGGCCCGCAGGTATGGTCGGTGAACTGTATTCGGCACGTCAAGGAAGTCACTGCAAGAGAGAAGACTCTTATAAAAGGAAATACCTGTAGAACGATTCGGCCTCATGTACAGTGTGCTCTCACGCCTGGGCACACTTCGTGGCAATGGAATTGCTATATAGACACTTCGAACTGCCGAAACACTTGTCCGGCCTGAGCTTTCGAGCGCCGTCGAGTTTTTGATACACTCCGGTTCTGGAATAGGATCACAGGTCACTACGACGATCCCGAAGGAACTGCGCATGGGTGCGCGCGTTTCTTCCAGGCTTAGCAGAGAGCGTGACTCATGTGATATTCACGTTGTTCGGCCCACGCCGTATAGACGATATCAAACGAAACCAACGATGCTTCAAGTCGAGAAAGCCATTTCAAGGTATCAGTGCTCAAATGGAAAGCTGGCCCGCGTACCGCCGAACTAGCGGATGCACGAAACATGCCGCCAAAGAGGGTTCGCGCCGGCTGAAGCCCACTGTGAGCGGTTGAATGTAGAACCCAGTGCAGTGCTGCGTGAATGGGAAGAGGACTGAAGAGACGTGTCGGCCGTTCCAGCAATCACGGCTACCCATGGGCGTTCCCAGGATTTTTTTCCAGGATGAGTGGTAAAAGTACCAGGGGAGGCAAGCGTGCTATCGCCTACCACCTCTTTTTCTGGAGGGGGACGTTGCGGACTGTGCGGGTGCTCAGAGGTTCTTATTATGACATCTGAAAATCATCATTACGACTTATGTCTAAAGTAGAAAGTAAAAAATGGAAACGTAGCTCGGACTGGTGCGGCCAGTTGTTCCAAGACGCTTGACCTGTGGAAGCACTGAATTATTTAAAAGATTATTTCAGCACGTGTGTCCTTGAGGTAGTTCGCCAGTGCACACAGCGCAGCGAGAATCCACAAGACAAGGCCTATTCCATTACCTGTTTCAAAAGGATGCCACCGTGCTCACACATTAAGCTGGGAGGTTCAGTGATGGTGGTGGTGGTGGTGATGGCGAAAGGGCTTGCCGTTGTCGGCCACAGGTTCAGTGATACATGAACAGTGACCCATCGATAACCAATAAAGGAGTATTGTTTTTCGTCGTTTTTGGTGTGAAGGTATACAACAAAGAAGGTATGCACAACAGTCATCGTCTGCTTTAATAGGAATAAATTTACGCGCACCGGAAGTTAGCCCATTTGTGTGAAGATAATAATAATAATAATAATTGGGGGTCTGCGTCGCGAGACAACTGAGATCATGAGCGACGCCACAGCGGTCGATTTGTGGATTGCTTTTGCCCACCTGAGAGTTCTTTAACGTGCGATGAAAGCTCATAACACGGCACCCCGTATTTAACGTCCCTCGCGGAAGACGGCGTGTCTAAGCAACTTGTACCCTGCCACCAAGTTGCTGGCGTCCTCGGCCGGGTTCGAACCGGCAATCTCGGGATCAGAAGGCATTTGTGTGAAGAGATGCTGCACGTACAGCAGGGTAGGGCTACTGACAATTTCGACCACCCGTGGAACTAATACGTGCCAAATAAATCTTTAACGCACCTGTGCTGGAAGCAATGTTTCTTGCTCCCACATTCCTACCATACTCGGTCAGGATTGAACCTGCGATCATGAGCTCAGCAAGTGAACACGTTACCAACAGAGCAACTGAGGCCGCCATTGCAGATTGAAATGCGAACGCGGTAATTTTTTTAACTGTGTACAGAAAGCGAAGAAGCATAGTACGCCCCACCAGACTCAGACGCCATGCTGCTTACACCAGTGCATCTGGAAATACAACAAGGCATACACGCACGCACGCACACACATCCACACACATACGTGCCCACACACACGCGCGCGCGCACACACAAAGGCGATTGGAGCAGAAGGAAATGTCCCAAGATACGCACTGTGCGAGTATTTTCCGTGTATGCCGTAACGTCAGAAACATTCATTTATATGCACTGTAGCAACTAATCGGCCCCAAACCAAGACCAAAAGTGCTTCTATCGTAGAGATGCGACACTATATATACAGGGTGTCCACGCTAAGTGTGAACAGATTTTTTAAAAATATATCAATCACTTTTTCTGAGATGAAATCAATTGCAATATAGCATATGCTGAAGGGCACTCCCTAGGGGGGCATTAACAGACTCCTAAGGCAATGTCTTAATTAACTTCCAATAATTAACTTTTTAATTATAAAAGCTACGAAGTTGCTCTAATGAGAACATCTGATCTCTTCGGTCACCAGATACCAACACCGTTTTCAGAACAAAAATCCGTTCGGTAGATCGTCCGCAAAAAATTCGTGAAGGAACGCCATTTTTTTCTTTATTTGGTTTATTGCGCATCTTCAAAGAAGCGGCTTTCCTTTACCCCCAGTGTGAGAGAGTGAAAGAGCACAGTGCCGCCTCATGCGTCGAAGATTAGCTTTAACTTGCGGAAACAAAACAAAAACACAAATCTATCGGGTGACTCTATCGCGACTGCCCTTATATTGGGCTGCATTTTCTGTTTTCTTTTAATCTTTTTCCAGGACGCGAGAGGAGATAGTGTGCTCTTTCTCCCTCTCACATTGAGGATGAAGGAAAGACGCGTCTTCTAAGAAGCGCAATGAACAAAATAGAGAAAAAAATGGCGTTCCTTCACGAATGTTTTGCGGGCGATCTATCGAACGGATTTTTGTTCTGATAACGGCTTTGGTCTCTGGTGACCAAAGAGATCAGATGTTCTCATTGGAGCAACTTCGTAGCTTTTATAATGAAAAAGTTAATTATTGAAAGTTAATTAAGACATTGCATTAGGCGTCTGTTAATGCCCCCTAGGGAGTGCGCTTCAGGATATGCTATATTGCAATTGATTTCATCTCGGAAAAAGTGATTGATATATTTTTAAAAAATCTGTTCACACTTAGCGTGGACACCCTGTATATAGAGAGAGCGAGGAAACGAAATATGCATTTGCCTGAAAATGTGCAGTTTCACAGCTAGATATTTGCAATGCACCCGCAGTTCAAACAGCCCAGTTTAAAAGCCCCCAGTTTAAAAGCCCCAGTTCAAACAACAGCACATCGAAACCTCTCGACTCGGAAAAGAAAAAAAAAAAAGGAAATCTCAACGCACGCAGAAAAATAAAGGCGAAGTCACGATTCCCCCCCACCCCGGCGCCCTCTGTTGGCACATGCCCCTTTCCCATCATGGAATCCCGGTCATTCCCTGGTACAGCGTAACCGACTACCGAGCACCGACGAGCAGTTTCATCACCTCTCCCACCTCCCTCCACGAAACCGCCACCATCCACATACGTAGCAGAAGACGGAAATATGCTAGCTATATGTGCAGCCATGCAGCGCCAAGAAAGTTGATGCCATAAAGCCACCGGATGCCAAGGCCAAGACCTGTCATGCCATTTCTAGTGTAACGATATCG
Organism: Ornithodoros turicata; assembly: GCF_037126465.1. Taxonomy (NCBI): domain Eukaryota; kingdom Metazoa; phylum Arthropoda; class Arachnida; order Ixodida; family Argasidae; genus Ornithodoros; species Ornithodoros turicata. The sequence goes on along the minus strand of NW_026999337.1, from coordinate 1,004,647 downwards.
GCATATCGGCGCGTTGCGCAACAACCCGCAAACTAGGAGGGCAGCGGCATACCAGCTGCCACGCCACAATCTTCACCCTGCGCACCTGATGTTTGCATTCACGCTTTCAGTACAACCCTATCGCCACCCCGCCCCGCCAAGGTTCACTCAGGGCAGTGGTCGGGCGCCCCGCCAAGCGCCGCCCACCATTGCGACACCACAAACAACACAACACTTGTTTAATTTACGAACGTCACTGTAAACCGCCGCCACCCAAAAGGTGACATCTGCCCAGGAGCCGGGACGCACGGTCACTGGAGCCCCGAAGCCAAGTCGTCGCCGAAGCGCAAGCATGCGCAGGATACAAGGCCCTCAGTCTCGTAACCGGTCCCTGCAGTTCAGATTCAGAGTACATCATACACAATGAAGTTGAACTCAGAACGAGTTCCGAAGTTGAATTCTGACCTATGATATGATGGGCTGTGATGTCGAACGATGAGTAATGATGTCATGGGCTATGATGTCAAATGATAAGTAATGATGTGATGGACTGTGATGTCGAATGATGGGTAGTGATGTGATGGGCTGTGATGTTGAATGATGGGTAATGATGTGATGAGTTGTGATGTTGAATGATGGGTAATGATGTGATGAGCTGTGATTTTGATGTTGAATGATAGATAATGATGTGATGAGCTGTGATGTTGATGTTAGTGATGGGTTATGATGTGATGAGCTGTGATGGTGATGTTGAATGATGGGTTATGATGTGATGGGCTGTGATGGTGATGTCGAATGATGGGTTATGATGTGATGGGCTATGATGGTGATGTGATGTTATGGGCTGTGGGCTAGGCCGGACATGATGCGATGTTGAATGAATGTTTCGAAAAATGACGAGCTATGCCCTCCACGCTGAAGCTAGGAGGTGTGTCATACTTGAAGCCTGAGTCCGGACAAACACGAGACTCAGTATGTGTGGCTGTTCCTGGAGTGTGTCTTTGTTTGCCCAGGCTACAAGTATGATGGCGTTCGTCCACAAGCTATACAGGGTGTCTTTTTGTAGGCGATACAGATTTTTCATCAAAAACTATAAGGGCTATAGGCATGCAGTTTTCACTTCTATCATCTCTGGGCTGGCGGACGTTCTTGGCCATATGTTGTTCGACCCTCAAGTGAATAATTAATTAAAAATAGTTCATTAATTTTTAATTATAAGTCGAAGTTGTCCCAATGAGAACATCTGTTCCTTTCGGTGACCTGATATCGTATAGCCGTTTTTAGAACAAAAATCCGTTCGGTAGATCGTCCGCGACAAATTCGTGAAGGAACACCATTTTTTTCTTTAATTTGTTCATTGCGCATCTTCGGAGACGCGTCTTTCCTTCACCCCCAATGTGAGAGGGTGAGGTCCGGTTCGACTTTCTGATCATCCCCCTCCCCCTAAATCCGCTCCTGAATGCATCTATCAGGCATCCCGTTTGCCACTGTTTGCATTCTACGACGGTTTTTCGAAAGGTGTTGGCAACATTGTTCGTTTGTTTTTGTTTCGGATTCTGTCTGTGTTCCACACGTACGTCCGGGTCTGACACCGAGGAGTGTCTTTAGCAGGGATTTTCTCAGCAGTACCAAACATTTTGGAACACCCTCCAAATTGTCTGCCAGAAAAGCAAAAAAATGTCAGAAAAGCTGCAAATATGAGTGTCACCCCACCCCCACCCCGAGACGAAAATCATGGGAATATCCCTGAATTCTTTAGTGTCTTGAAGCGGTTTGTTCGGGACCTTTTCTGTCGCCTCTTTGAATCTGTGGGCGTTTGTAATTACCGGATGACATTGGGTAGCGCTTATGTGCGCCACCATTTGTACGAACGAATGCAACAACTCAGGGAAAAGAGGCGCTGACGCCAGGAAGTCTAAGTGTGGTCTGCCTCGGCCAAATCTCGTTGTTTATACCATTTGTAGGGCAACACGACACCGCTTTGCACGGAGGTAACATCGGAGAGCACTGTGATGTCTTTGCAAAACAGTCGTGCCTTTACAGGAAATTGTGCTAGACTCGAGACTGGTTTTTTAGTGCATGGGGTGGCTGCATGACTGCACGATCGTAAAATTTTCTGGTGGTGTCACTCTAACAAAGTATCTCCATTAATTCTAAGAGAGTCACTCAATTACTGGCAAGATGCTTTTTATCAGTTTTGCATGAGTCCACCCGGCCGCGCAGGGTTTTTATTAATGCCTGTTACATCATATCATATCATATAAGCGCCAGTTAGCGCTCAACGCGCGAAACGAAATAATTGATGTTCAATTGTATAACACGTTGTTTAAGACAATTTCTTTGACAATCCCATATGACAACGGTGGAAGCCGTAGCGACCCTCACTGTTCCCTGCTCTGCGGCGGATACGAAGTCCTTTAGACGTGTTCTATAAGAGCTAAGATAAGCTATACATATCAAGTATAGCTTATCTGCAAGAGCTATACATATCATGTGCCTTGATCATCAGGATTACAGACAGGACATGGCCTAAAATACAACGGGGGTCAGGATCAGTTAGTGTTACATAACAGTTTGCAGAGGTGCAGCAGAAAATAAAAGCAACGGAAACACACGAGGAGAAAATTAACGCTTGATACCCTACGCTCCAGTGAGATCGCATCTGCTCGACCGCCTTTTCCTTTTTCTTCCTTGTGAGTATGGTACGACTCCGTTCATTGCTGAGGCAGAAACTAAGAGCAGTTTCACGCTTGCTTCGTGGCTTGTTACTAAGGGCATCTTTCACCGATAATGCTTGTCACCCCTATTTCCTGAACTCTTTTACAAATAGTGGGACACAATTGTGCGTTAAATAAGTCAAGGTGGTGGTACTAACAAAAAGGGCATTACTCTACGCCTTTTTGACAGCACATGCGTCTCCTATAATGTTGAAAAATAAACAGAAAGTGCTCTCCCGTGCTCTGTATTTTCAATATGAGAACGTGTCTTCATAGACAATACTTCAATTGATGACAGCGGTGAAATGATGAAGTAATTCGATCACGCACACAATCATTTTATCGGATTCAAGCGTTGGTCGTCGTCACGATCAAAGCTCACTATCTGACCTACTTAGCCCGGTTTCACACTAACGTTTTTCTCGTCCGTGTTTTTTTACGGGCAAGAAACGGACGCATTAAAGTCTTCGGTGGTGTTCACCAACACGTCCTAGATAGCAGATAGCCTGCGCACTACGTCGCAGAGGGAGACCTGCTGTTACAACTGTTGATGCCGCCATGACGTCAATGAAACAGCAAACAAGAAAAAAGATCGAAACATCTCAGAAAGCTAACTCACGCGTGACGTAAGGCGCAGTCCTTCTGCTATCTGTAGATAGCAGAAGGACTGCGTGGAGGATTGCATGTGTGAACACAACACCTCCTATAGGAGGTGTTGTATTCACACATGCACGTTTGTTCACGGACCGTGTGTCTGTGCCGAGAGATTCTCGGCGTGTCCCTTTCTGGCCTGTTTTTCACGCACTCGACTCACCGTACCCTTTCAGACAACGAATTCCTCGTCCGTATGCATCATGATACTCATAAAAATGTTCCTTGACCTAGGCCAGTCTCAAGGAGAGCTAGCTTACAAGATAGGCGAGACACCAGTTTCTTCTGTTTCTGTAGAATTGAAAGGTCTGTCTTTTTGTCCTACCGTTTCGCAATTCCGCGATTTCAACCTATGTCTCTCAGACCTCCATACCTGTCATTGTACCTTCATACCGTGCCGTAGCAGACACGAATGATTTTACGACAAGAAATGTTGCAAGCAAGGAACGTTTCTTTTATTTATTATACGTCAAAGGCCCGTAGGCATAACATGACGGAGTCGTGGGTTGCATAGTAGCAACGTACAAAGAATAAGTTATGGGCAAAATTTTATTGTCTTTATTTTTAATTGTCTTTTGTTAACACAGAAACAAAGATATAACTTTTACATACAAATATATGTCTCGAACATTAAAATATCAAAAATTTTGTAATATCCATCATATGACCGCCAATGGAGCACCAGGAATATGCTCAGAGAGGGAACAAAATTCCAACATCCTGCGGTAGCGACAAAAGATGCATCCAAAGGGGTTGTGGCGCCCAAGAAACATGCCCAAGAAACGGACCCGCAATAATGCTCACGGAGCGGGTACACGGGCTCGGATAGCGTGAATAGCAGCCCTGAGCAACGTTGGTCAGTTTTCTACCTTCTACAAATACTGCCTGTAAATTATGCCTTCTGCACATTTCTACCTTCTACCGATATGACACCGAGGAGAAATTCTGTAGTCTGAGAAGGCATGGAGTAAAGACGAATTTCTTCTTCGAAAATCGCTTAGAATGGGTGAAATGAATTGTCTCATACACGCCACTCGCGAGCAATAGCGTAATGTATATGGCCCAAATGAACCTGAGTGGAGCCAATGAAACGCCTCGAACAGGGTGAGCACATGTCGAAAAACAGTGGTCCCAACACGGACGCATTTTACGGACGCGAAAAACTTTCAAACTGGTCAGCACTGCCGTGACCCCAAACTACAGACTACAGAATATTTTCGTTTTTTGGTGCAGAGTGTTCTCCAACGAATAAAATAAGTTCCTGCGAAAGAACGATGAACGCAGGTGACCTACAGAGCAAGCGCGAGGGCTCTCTTGCGCACACCTTTGAAAAATCCATCTCCTCGTGAAGAGAGCGCATCGCGGAACGAGATGACTTCGTGAAGTATGCTACTCCCCTCACGTGACCAGTGACGTAGGGCGACACAGCTCAAGCATGTATAACTTTCAAACTGCGCGAGCTGCGCAGAAAAAAAGGAAGAAACATTGCACGGAGCCTGGAATACGTCAACAGCATCGTGTTGGTCGTCCGCGTCTGATTTCTTGGACGGTTTTTTGTAAATTTGATTGCACAGCTATAACGCGCCGCAGATCGAAAATATTTTGCACAGTGACTCCTGGTGGACAGCTTGACAGACGAGGCAGGATTTGTACCGATGTTAAATGTCACCTCATTGCTCTTGCATGACGAACTAGCACTGGGAACGGGGCAGAGAGAAAAGACCACACGACAGGTACTAGTGCTAGTTCGTCATGCAAGATCAACACCATCACGCCCGGTTTTTCACTTTGATGTCATACCTCGATTGCTCCCTCGACGACATCACCGAGAGTGCTGTGTACTGGTCAAGTATACAAGGGGAAGGAATATGAAACCGTTTCTTGCAGCTGTTCCTTACCTTTTGCTACCATCGTGTGAAGCAAGCTGATGAGCATGAGAGACGGATGCCTGAGCGTAAGGGAACCTTGCCGAGCGCAAGAAATATGTACAGCGAAACTAATTAATCAAACGAAAACATTACTATAAGCGTACGCGTTCTTTTCCTTTTTTTTTCTCTTGTCGGATATTCTTCGCTGAAGGTCCTAATCGGTACGGCAGAACAGCCGAATACCATCCGAAGTCAAAATCAACATGATGAGTTTTATTTTATTGAGACGCGTATGCAAATGAGTTACTCACTGGACAGCTATTGGCCGATGTCTCAGGGTTGTCTGCCGAACAGGAAGTTCTTCAATAGCAGCAGCTGTTTCTAAAATAGCCAGCTGTGTTCTTTTTTTTAGAATATCCGGTATATGATCTAAAACAGTTATAAGTGATTGTTGTATAAGATCTGAAACAGGAAAGCAAAACAAGTCTGGTGACTTTTCTTTTCCGTCCTTCATATCGTGAAACAGACGTTATTATTTACGTTAATATGCAAAAGCATCGCGCTGAATACACCGCTCAACCGAGGCGCGTAATCCAGCACAGAAATCCTGGATATGAAATATGGACGTTAGGTTCAGAACGCATTTCCTTCTAAAAAAAAAAGCATTCCTGTCCACTGCAGAAAAATATGATCTCCTTCTGCCGGGAGTGACACCGGGATTATTTGTACGGAGCAACAGCGAGGGGACTCTTTTCCTTCCAACCACGACCAATAACACCAGAATCGGAAGTGAACGAAACTCGTATTATATGTAGACTTATCGTTCAAACCTAACAGGCTGCCGCTCAACAACGAGGTACTTTTTTTTTTTTTTTTCATTTCACTCAACATTCCTACTCAAGTCTTACTATTTGCTGAAATATCAACTTGAGTTGCGGCTTCAAGTATGTCCTTCCATGTTTTTCTCTGTGTCGCCAACGAATGGCTATCTAACTTTCTCGCAAGGTAAATATGCCTCCGGCTCAAACCCTGTTTGGCGCTGGCGAAGCACCGCAGCACCAAGCCACCGTAACGCAAGGAAGAGATATCGCACAAGTAAGATGCGGACAATGCAATCAAAACGAATAGATCGAACACACGGACCTGCCTCTCTTTTCTAACAACAACAAAAAAAAAAAAAAAAAAAAAAAAGAAGCCCCTAACTTTGGAAAGAAAAAGGGTACTCGAGGAAGTTGCCTTCGTTGTTGGAATGAGATAAGACAACCGCCGGCACTACTATAAATAAATGTAGCTTGTTTTTTAGGAGGGCTTATAGTTGTACAAAAAATGGGAACCCATGAACATGTTAAACGGATGCTACAGGTGGCCACGCACAAGATAACTCTTCATCTTTGCTAATATTGTGTTATTCATCTTTATTTTCGCACAAGTACAAGGGCAACTAGTACAAGGGAAAGCAACTGCATCTCCATCAATGTAACATTCACGAAGGGTCATCTTTCATCGTGCGTTGACGACGCATTCATTCTGCGTGTTATTCGCGTTGCATGCTGTATTCCCTTTTGCAGACGGGTTGGGAACTCCCTTCTCGTCGCCGATTCCGACTTCATTTGCAAACGCTTCCTGCTTTGGAAGGTACTCAGTTTCGTGTTTCAAATGGAACGCTGAGGCAATAATTAAGGGGACATGAATCGTTTTGTGAGTACAGAAAAATACGTTGTTTGGCCAACCATGGATCGGAACGAATCGTATTTTAATTCTGCACAGAAAAGATGTTTCAGAAAACATGCCAGTGAAAAAGGCGAGATCCTCGACAAATGAATATGCAATCCACTGAAACACAGCCAGGGATAGCTACTCGTGCTATCTATCAGTGTAGTTTTTAGGAAATTCCCGTTTCACTTAAACCCTTATTCTAGATAGCTTTCTATTTTGTTGCATTGCCAAGCAGTATCAATTGTATCAATAGTCGGTACTCCCTCTTCTTGTGGCTATGGCTTGTGGCTCTCGAGCAACACCATATGGTATTCTTTTATGTTAGGTGCGTTTCGTCAGCGAAGGGTGCCTGCAAAGCGAGGCAAGTTTACCCCACGCAATTTCCTTGACGCGACCTATGGTAGGGGAACACAGTGAGGTATGCGGTAGTGTGTGGAACCTGGAGTCTGAAACCTTAAAAAAGCGAAACTGTTACTGTGTCTGCCAAACAGTGCGACATGCTCATCAGATTACGCAAATCCGCAAGCAATCGGCAATCGGTAGGCAAATCGTATTGGCGGACATATTCGGACGAGGAAAAGATATTTTGATGACATTTCTTTGTGGTATACAACAATACTGACTTGAATCCTACGCGCTGGACTGTAGTAGATGAAAGCGGAATCACTCAGAATTAGAACCAAAAGATAACATGCTCTTTGCTGGCGCTCAGCCACGTGCTGATACGCGCATCTCAATAGCTGTGTGATGGGCCACGGTGTTACGGAAGCACATGGGTACACCGAAGCGGTGTACACCAGGGTGCTGAATAGTACGGCTTTTATATAAAGTCGGGTTTCTGACAGGAGAGAATGCCGCGCGAGAATACTAAGTTAGGTTTCTCAGGCAGAGCAAGAAAAGACCCAATAGGCCATTTGAAAAAGTTGGAGGAAGCAGCGCGCGCTCTGGTACTGCGGGCCGAGAAATGCTGTGCAAAACGACAGCGGTTTGCTATCAGTATGGCGGGCTAGAATTCTTCTAGCCCGCCTTCTAGCCCGCCATACTATCAGCTCCGATCGTCGTCGTTGTCGTTGTATACTGGGTGGTGGTGGTGGTGATAGGGCTTGCTGTTGTCGGCCTCACGTATGTGGGCAAAGTATGCATCGTCATAGCATTTCTCGGCCTGCCATCCCAGGGCGCGCGCTGCTCTGTGGAACTTTTGCAAATATGCGTTTGTCCGTCCCCAAGTTCATGGCGTGGCACTACTAAATGGGTGCGGTATTGTTGACCTGTTACTTGCCTACCCGACGGTGCGCTCCCGCCAGCTGATGCCCCTAGCCGTGCTACACGTTCCAAGTCGATTCTGCATCAATTAATTCGTTGTATGCCTTTGGTGTAATACTCCCCCACTGGTTCTAACACTCTTCTCGAGCCTGGGGCACACAGTTACGAGAGAGAGCTGTCTATATTTTCGCCATTTGTGGGAGTATCTCTTCAAAAATGTCGTTGATTTTGTATGGTAAGGATAAAAGCGGATTTGTTCTAGCCAGTGCAGTTACAAATGCTGTTTCTTAAAATGTTTTCTTTCCTGTATAAAGATACAAAAAGATATCTTTTGTCTAACCGTGCCTCACGTTCCCCTACATCCAATGGTACTCAATACTGACAGGAATTTTTCTAGTACCTCCAAACACACCCCTGAGACCCCATCAAGATCGTGCAACGCCTCGCCCCTCCAAAAATCAAAATATCTGCCAGAAAGGTAAAAAATGTCCAAAAAAGCCAGGAGATGTGCGCGTTAGATATATGAGATACCAACACTCCCCCTTCTACACGTGAAAAACTTAAGAAAATACCTGAATGCCGATATTTCTTAATACTTCTGGCGATTGCCACAGACGAAGGGCCAAATACAACACGCCCAACATTAGTGCAATTGGAATGGACATGGAGAGAGAGAAAAAAAAAATGTTAAAGGAAAAGAAAGCACGAGAAAGCGAAACGAGTCACACATCTTGACCTGCCAAGTAAGCAAAAATGGCTGCATTAAATTAAGACAAAGTGTCACGTGCTATGACTTCTGGTGGTAGAGAATGGAACGTTTCCATGTACGCGTCGCTCCTGGCGGCAAGAGACGACACGATGAGAAGACGACGAAGCAATGATCACGTGGGCGTATGGCGGGCTAGTGGGCGTAGCTGGCATTTATTGGGTATATAGTAGGACAACATTTGTTTTGAATAGTATAGTCTGCCCCTGTAGAAGCGCACAACACGTGATACACTCCAAAAGACCACACAAAAACTTGTTAAGGCATGAGAGAACTGATGTTCTGAGGCTGGAACAACATAGAAGGGACAAATACATACAAATCCTCAAATTGCCTAAGAAATTAACGATGAAAGATGAAAGTCACTGAAAAGGTTAGCCAGCTGTAGGACTCGAGCCCACATCTTCTGGATTGCCGGTCCAGGGCTCTACCAATTGAGCTAAGCTAACATGCCTTCTCAGCGCCTTCCAGGGTGCAAAAATGTAAGAGTGAAAGGAGGATGAGTGAGAGAGAGTGACTGGTTTGTCCCTTCAGATGACGCACCCTGGAAGTCGCTGAGAAGGCGTGTTAGCTTAGCTCAATTGGTACAGCCTTGGACCGGCAATCCAGAAGATATGGGTTCGAGTCCTACAGCTGGCTAACCTTTTCAGTGACTTTCATCTTTCATCGGTTACTGCTGGTATTTCTTACGGTTCGGGTCCAACAGTGCCATGAAAATTTCGGTTCGGTTCGACACCCTGATGACAGCTGCTGGTAAGCCTCGAGCATGTTATGCACTGAAATTGTCTTTTTTTAATCCACCACGAGTTTAGTAGTCTGATGCTGCACTGAGGGATTCTCCCAGCACCACTCCACAACGTGCTTCGCCCCCTCCAACACACCCCACCCAAAGTATCTTGCAGAACGGCTGAAACAGACAGAAAAGACCCCGACTGCTGGGAAGTAAACGGTCCAGTCACAACAGCGTACAGTGTCTGCAATGCCTCCTAGCCGACCCACTGCAGGCAGTGAAACTATCTGCAACTCTAAGGAGATTGGAATAAAAGAAAGCGAAAGTCACGTTAAAAATAGACAGTCGAATCAGGTATGTCAAGTAGCGCAGATTTAGCTATGCAAGACCTCATAGCGTGAGGTAACGAATGTATGAGTATGTGCAATAAAGAGAGGCTGGAAAGATCCATTGCCACCGAAGGACCGTATTCGTCGACTAAAGTTACAGCACAGTGAATCAAACCAAAACGATATGAAAGCTTTATGTCCGAGATGTCACGAAAAACATACACCATCACCAAAAACTTGCTATTTTCTAAGAGATACCAATTTGCAACCGCAAAGAGCTACCGCAGTTTGCCTATTAACCTTCTTGCCCAGGAAAATGAATGTTCCGAACGTGGGTGTGTGCCTTCCTTTCACAAGGAAAAGTATTATCGCAGAAGACACTGATACCATGTTCAAAAATAAACCAGTTGAAGGAAGGACAGCTGATGAAGTCTGGACAAAACGGTGGGAGATTAGCGGACAACAGCGTCCGTGACGTCATTACCCGCACGTACCTACCAGTTTGGGGGGACTCGTTTGAGTGGCTCGTCCAGTTGACCAGTTACTTTTGGGCGCTGGGTTATGACGTCATGGAGTAACTGGGATAGATTTTGGAACGGGGCTTATCAACTCTCCAGTCGCTCGAATAGGTTTAGGAACGCACCCAATACATCATCGGCAACAAACGCACGTAGCCATTGCACGCTCCTCGTTTCGCTTCCACAGGGCCGCGCCTGTATGTAGGCATAACTATATAGGTCACAAAACGATTGTTCCGCTTAACGGTGTAGCACTAATATTATAATCCTGCAGGTAGAGTAATGAGGATTCATGTCAAGTCTGTCTGTTGCCCTGATACGAGCTAATTATTTTAGCGTGCGCTTTCCGCCTACTCTGCGCTTCCCTTTTAGACTCGGAAGAAGGGGAGGGGGGGGGGGATGGCGCTCTATTAGCGCCTGTTTTGGCAGAAGCAGGCCTGTTTTGGGAAGATGTAATTTCCACATCTGCAGCAGCTACGCATTATCATTCTTGTGGGAGCAGACATTACGATGGAGAGGTTCGTGTATTTTACAATTACAAGTATAGGTTGCAATCTTTGGGTGGTTCACGGAGTATTAAATGTATAAAGATACGCACATTTAAACATATCCCCAATATGTTACGAGGGGAGAAGTACCTGTCCTTGTTCTACATATTGATATATTTCCCACGTTTTCTTCTGCTTTTCTTCTTTTTTGTATTGCAACATTGTTGGCTAGTAGTAGTTTGCCATATTGAAGTCTAATATTTTAATGCAGGGGTCGATAAAAATGTAAAAAGCCAGTGTATTGCGGGTGAATGCGTGTCGTTCTCAGCATCGTTCGGTGTGTTGATTTTGTGTAGTTAACATGATGCATTGTATAGAGAGTTTTAGTGCATGGTACGCTATCGCCTTTCCGTACGTAAGGTCGTGATAGCGTCGTGGATCTGCTGAATGCGCTCAACTCTCAGCTCAGCTCAGCTCAGCTCACGCCCCCTTGTCAGCTGAGCTGACGAGGGGGCGTGACGTACGAAGGTACACTCTAAAGTCCGTAACCCATAAATAGAAGTAAAAAACTTGCAAACTTTTTACCTCTATTTCTAGAGGTAACTATGTTACCTATACTCTGAATAACCCTTGTACACAGGTTAAAGCATAACCTGTAGTCACTTTCCACGTTGCTGCCCATGTAACTCTTATACAGAGGTTAAAGTGTAACCTATACCCACCCACTGCGTTGCTAGGTTTGTAACCCTTACCTTAAAGTTATTCAGTGAAGCCATCTACACAGGAAGGCGGGGTGAGGCGTCCCTGAGAACATTGCACCAACTCCTAATAAAAGAAGCACACCACAGAGAAATTGGGTAATCATAACTATGCGCTCGCGGATGCCGATTTGCCTGTACCTGAAGCAGAGTAAGCTCGACACGCGCATCTTTTTGGAAAAGTAAAAAAAAATCACAATACTAAAAAAACATTGTGGAGCTCAGTTGCAAAAAAAACGAGTAAGAATGGAACCACTGAAAACAAATTAAACGCATTTCACGAGTTTCCAAAAACCTCACGGAACTAAATATCGTTCACTGCATGCCGCTATGTAAAGTATTTCATTAACTAAAAGGTTGTGACACGTTCTCAAGGACACCTTGCCCAATAAAACGCAGGAAATGCTAAACGAAAATATGAAGCTTTTGTTTGCAAACACAGCGTTACTTTATTATCAACGGTTCATACTACATAGTATTCTACGCAAAATACTCGAAAAATATAGTGTAAAATTCTTTATCATCTTCATATGACACATGGAAAGACCATTCAAAGAATGAATTGTAACATATTAAATAGGAGTAATATTAAAAGTTCAAGATGCAATACTTTGCACTGAAAGTCAAAATCGAGTTCTCAAGTCTCCTCTTCAGTGGAGCAAAATATCTTCGAAGGATCATGCAGAAAAAAGGCATATATGAAATATGAGTATTACTAAACTGCAGAACACCTTGCACTGAATGTACATATAACGGAACTGAGTTGACAAGTCACTTTTTGACTTTAGCAAAATAGATAATTCGTAGTCATCTTCACATGACGTGTAGAAAAATTATCTAAATGAAAGTTTAATGAGATAAAGAACACCAACGCATTTTGCACTTAAGGCACGTTACAAAAAAATCAGGGGTTCCTCATAATGCAACTTCCGAACCTGATCTGATTTTACCAAAGTGGTGTCAATCTGCACACCCATTTCCTGAAACAATTCCTGTATGCTGCATACAACGCAATCGACAACCACCTTGGAGCACATGTGGTGGCCCTCTGGGTTACGGCATAAATAGCCTTTTTTTTTTTTTTTCAGATTATTCTTCGAACTTTGATCTGTTCTTTCCATCTGCTCAAGTAGCTCACCTATACATTGTGTTGGCTGGCTCATCCTGTCATGTTATGTCATCCTGTACTCGTGTGCTTAACTAAATACAAAAATTCAAATGATGTCTGTATCTTTAGATGGTTAGAGGGAACCAGATTAAGAGTGTAGGCACAAGTCCGGTACAATCCCTACAGTTTGGCAACCTTAGCAAGTTGCCATCTTCGCGGATACTCAGAACCATAGGTGCACGAGCGAAAGTGACACAGCGTCCAGTGTGAGAAGAGTTGATGCCCAATATATGCCTGCTATTGCTGGTATGCCGAAAGATGAAGATGCTCCAACCGCTCAGAGTGGCTTTCTCATGCAGATGGCTTATCTATTCTGAAGCAGATATGAGTTGAGCAAGAGATAAACTGATGTTCTGAGGCTGGAACAACATAGAAGGGACAGATACAATACCTTTCATCTTTCATGAGTTGAGCGTTTATACCAGAACACGAAGCACTTTGATCTTTCACAATACCAACAGCAGCAGAATCACACAGAAGTAACCATGATGAAGCGCTGTCGAGCGGCTTGCGTGTCAGATCCACTTTGTTTGAGCTTGCGTATTCTAAAGGTGTGAAGCAAAATTTGCGCAAAAAGCAACGTATATTGTACGTCTGTCGTTCTGTGATACTAATCGACGCTGTTTTGAAGTATGTCAGTCTGTTGTTAATCTGTGTGCGACACATCTCCGTCATATTCACGCAAAACAATTTACATGCGGAATGAGTACGAAAAATCAGTGCGGAGCCAATGTTCGCGTTTTGCATTCTACATTGTGCAATAATACCCAACGCTAATTTTGCATTCCAGCAGCAATGCTCGTTGACTCGGCAGGCGGAAGATTAGTGTATGCAACCGCCGTAATTTTTGATAAAGCGCTGTGACTTCGATGGCAGACTCAGGAAACGGATCTTGGAAACGGCCATCCTTGCTAAAAAGGCAGCAAGCTCTCGTATAGAAGCACCGGTAAGGTTCACTTGGTTCACACGCTACTGGCAAAATATTTTCTTTTCACAAACTCGAATGAAGAGTTTACCGATAACTCAACGCGTCTGACAACTTAGTGTTTGTTAAAGGGAGACTCCGCACCGAAAACGTGTTGAGGTAACAGTGCGACATAAATCCGTACCATATGATATTTCAGTGGATACAATTTCTCATCCCCAAGTGGCACAAATAATTAGAAAATCTTTGGAATGATTAGGCGCTCCTCCATGGAAAAGCAGTCCAGCAACACTGGGCTTCAACTCATTGCTCGTGTACGACTTTCTGTGCGTGTTGCTTTTACCGCTGGCGAATATTTTAGAACGGAATCGAGGAAGCAAGTGACTGGTCATCAAGGTGGCACGAAGTAGTTACAAAGCGCGTGCTCGAAAAACAGCCGATGGCCCGCACGAGACGACCGGTGACGTCACGCATGGTACAGAAGGTGAGAAGGACTGCCAAACCAATTTTTCTTTTTATTTTTCATTTTGGAAGAATGCATTAAACTTATTTACACAGCCATTATAATAGTTTCGGATTGTCCCGGAGTCTCCCTTAAATAGTTGAAAGCTGATAATTAAAATGTAACGGGTCGAAATGTGTTAAAACGATCGTACAGTGTGACGGGTGCTCACTCACGGCGGTCCAACGGGCAGAGGTGCGTGCCGTTTAATTATCGTGCGCGCGACAGTTGTAATTAAGATATCGTAAAACATAGGCGTAACTCACATTTAACCTAGTAGTTTTTTTAACCGCCTTTAGAACCGCTGCAACGACCACGAAGAACACCTCGTGTCACTCACTGTTCAGTTCCGTTTCATAATGTGCGATTATTTTTTCATGCTTTGGAACTGGTGCAACTCCGGATAGCAATAGCACGCAGTGCGGATGGGGAGCGTGGAAGCGTCACATAGACGTTATTGAAAAGAAAGTCCAACGCTGGGTCAACGTCATTCGTCACTTCGCAGGTATGAGATGGGGGCGAGACGAGAAGGATCTCCTCATCCTGCACAATGCCCTGGTTCGTGACTCAGTGACGTACAGTCTTCCCGTCCTGCACGGACTTCCTCAGACACTGATCCAAAGGATTCGAGCCCTGCTCGCGCGAAGCCTTCGGGTATGTCTCCGGGTACCGCGAGGCGCTGAAACCCGTCTAGTAGTGGCTGAGGCCTGGGACATCCCCATTGAGGTTCTCCGTACTCGGGAAACTGCACGCCACTATCTGCGTGTACGTGCCCATCATAACAGTCACTCTCTGATTCGCAAGCTTCATGCTAGACGGAACGCGACGGTTCATGCTGCTGAGACATCATTCAGACCTCATATCCCCAAATTCATAGTCGACCCGACGGCACCCTAAGTGCCTCCATGGACGTTGCCATCGCCGCCTTTCACTGTCTCCATACCTGGCCTCAAGAACAACAAAAAGAGTGTTGGGAGCTCTAAAGAACGACAACTTGTTCGGTTAGTGGCGAGAGCCCAACTGATTCTTTAATGATTGTGCTTGTGAGATGGTGCCTCGCACCTGTAGCGATGTGGGTGAAGGTGCTGCACTGCTACATGCCCCCCCCCCCCTTAGCGAAGCGGTCGACAGTCATGGGCAGGCGGTGGCAAGGGGGAGGGCCCTGCGGACGTGGCGAGGTGAGCGGGTAGTTGCTGAGGTGGCGGGCCTGGGAGACGGTGAGCAGGGAAGCTCGACGGGGGAAAGCACTTCTGAGGTGGTTGCAGAAACCGACGCGAAAGAGGAAGGGGAATCTCCGGGCTCATCCAAGAATGCCGGCTTCAAACGGTCGATGGACACTGTGTCCTGACGGTTCCCGAGCTGAAGCGTGAAGTGCTTCTGAGAGCGCTTGATGGCACGGAATGGTCCATCATAGGGATGTTGCAGAGGCTTGCGGGTGCCATCATGCCGGACAAATACATGGGTGGCGGACTCAAGAAGTGGGTGCTGGAAGGAGGGTCGTGTGCAAGGTCGCGAAGGTTGAGGGCGAAGTTGGGCCATGGTGTTGCGGAAGCGGTCGACGTAGGAAGTCAGGTCAGCGGGGGGAGGATTGGCTGGAGTCGGGAAAAAGTCACCGGGAGTACGGAGCGTGGCGCCGTAAACCATTTCCGCCGGCGTGCAGCCCAAATCTTCTTTAACGGTCGCACGAACCGACAGGAGCACGAGAGGCAGCACTTCGGTCCAGCACGATTGGCGCCATTGGCCGTGAGGGCGGTCTTGAGACGACGATGAAATCGCTCTACCATGCCGTTCGCCGCAGGATGGTAAGCGGTGGTTCGAGCGCGGTGAGAGCCGAGTATGGTGGTAAGGCGGGCGAAGAGGCCGGACTCGAACTGGAACGCGGTCGGTCGTTATGGTAGCCGGGACGCCAAATCGGGCGACCCATGTCTGGACGAAGGCTGCAGCTACAGATGAGGCTGTGATATCAGGAAGCGGGGCGACTTCAGGCCAGCGGGTGAATCTGTCTATGATGGTGAGCAGATAGCGAAAGCCTTGCGAGGGTGGAAGTGGCCCGACGATATCTATGTGAATATGAGCGAAGCGAGAGTCCGGTGCCGGGAACTTTGCAAGTGGAGATGACGTGTGCCGGGATATTTTGGAGCGCTGGCACGGCAGACAGGATTGGACCCAGCGCTTGACGTCGCGTTGCATGTTGGGCCATACGTAGCGAGCCGATAGCAGCTTATGTGTAGGCCGGACGCCGGGGTGGGCCGCGCCGTGGAGTTGGTCGAAAATAGCACGGCCGATCGTATCCGGGAGAAAAGGGCGGGGTGTGCCGGTAGACACGTCACACCAGACGGTTGACGAAGCTCCAGGCAGCGCGACGTTCCTGAGGTCAAAACGTGTTGGCGAGGAGCAGTAAGAGGCCAACTCGGGATCGTGAAGCTGCAGATCGGCGATGACGTCGAGTGACAAGGTAGGGGTGGTAGCGTCGGCGATGTCTACGCGACTGAGAGCGTCGGCAACGGAGTTTTGTAGGCCGGAGAGATGGCGTATATCGGTCGAGAACTCCGACACAAAGGCAAGGTGGCGTTGCTCTCGTGTGGTGTCGTTGGCACCGGACGAACGGAAGGCATAGATGAGGGGTTTATGATCCGTGAAGATGGTAAAGACATGGCCTTCGACAAAGTGCCGGAAGTGTTTGACGCTGAGGTATATGGCGAGCAATTCGCGTCCAAATGTACTGTAGCGTGTTTCCGCAGGGCGCAATTTGCGTGAAAAGAAACCGATGGGAGTCCAATCATCCGAGTCGTCAGACACCTTCTGCTGGAGCACGGCGCCCACGGCAGTAGCCGAAGCGTCTACAATCATGCAAGTTGGGGCATCTGGGCGAGGATGGGCTAGGAGGGTGGCGTTTGCCAAAGCCTCCTTGATTCTGTCGAATGCAGCGATGGAGTCGGCAGTCCAGGCCAGTGGTTGGGACGCCGGAGACGTGGCGGTGAGGAACTGCTCCAATGGGTGAAGGATCTGAGCGCAATGCGGGATGAAGCGGCGATAAAAAATCGCTAATCCCAGGAATTTGCGGAGCTGGCTGAGAGATGTTGGCCGGGGAAACTCGGCGATTGCCTTGACTTTCGATGGGAGTGGTGTGAGGCCATCCGCAGAAATCCTATGACCCAGAAAGTCCAAGGAGGAGACGCCAAATTCGCTCTTGCTGGCGTTAATAATAATTCCGTACTCGGAGAGACGAGAGAAAAGCTTGTGCAGATGGATGATGTGCTCCTCTTTGGATTGACTGGCCACGAGGATGTCATCGATGTATGCAAAAACAAATGGCAAACCTCTGGTGACGGAATCTATGAAGCGCTGGAATGATTGGGCGGCATTCCGTAGCCCGAAGGGCATCCGTGGGAATTCAAACAAGCCAAACGGTGTTGTAATGGCTGTTTTTGGGATGTCGGCTTCCGCAACGGGTATCTGATGGTAAGCGCGCACCAAATCAAGCTTCGAGAAAATCGTCGCGCCGTGAAGGAATGCCGTGAAGTCATGAACATGAGGGATGGGATACTGATCGGGGATGGTAAAGCGATTAAGCGCTCTATAGCCCCCACCGGTCACCCAGTCACCGGTTTTCTTTGGGACCATGTGGAGAGCAGAGGCCCAGCTGCTTGATGATGGACGAATAATGGCCATTTCCAACATGTGGTCAAATTCGTCCTTCGCAATTTTCAGCTTCTCCGGCGGTAGTCTACGGGGGCGGCAGAAGACGGGAGGACCTTTTGTCTCGATGTGGTGGACCACACTGTGCGGGACAGGCTTCGACCAATCTGGTGGGCGCGTGAGTTGAGGGAACTCCTTGAGGACCGCAAGGTAGGGATTACCGTCAGCTTGAAAGACTGACATGCCCAGAGACTGATGGGACGATCGTATGCCGGAGACAGTGAGGCTGGTGGCAGAGTGAATGAGTCGGTGGTTGCGCATATCGACGAGCAGCTGATGGTTATTAAGAAAGTCTGCGCCGAGAATGGGGTGAGAGACAGCCGCAACCAGGAAGAGCCAACGGAACACACGGCGGAGACCCAGGTTCAATGTGAGGGAGCGTTGACCGTACACGCAGACCTTAGATCCGTTAGCAGCGGTGAGGTGGAAGAGAGGTGGCTGTCGGCGTTCGTTTCCGCTCGCTGGCAATACGCTCACCTCCACACCGGTGTCCACAAGGAAGCGACGGGCTGATGTTTTGTCCCGTATATAGAATAGGCGACTGGACTGGGAGGATGGACCATTGGTCGCCATCAATCCGGGATCAATCCAACATTGGTCCGGGTCACCAATGTTGGGAGCTCTAAAGAACGAGAGCCCAACTGATTCTTTAATGATTGTGCTCGTGAGATGGTGCCTCGCACCAGTAGCGATGTGGATGAAGGTGCTGCACTGCTACATGAGCTATCCTGATGTTATCCTTAGGCAACTTACCCTTGGCTTCATCGAGGCTCAATACCGCAACAGTACAGCTGTATACACGGATGGATCGTCGACCAGTGACACTTCATCATTCCATCAGAGTCCGTTACATGTGGGTTTTGTCTGTCTCACCGTAGCTCATCTACATCCGCTGAACTTTATGCAATCTTGTTATTCTTGACATATGCGGAAGACTGTAAACTGCGCACTGGGTAATTTACACCGACTCAAAAGCAGCTCTCCTGTGCATTAAAAACATGGGCATCCGCGGTTCCCTTTCCTCAGTGGTGATAGATATCCTGTGCGCCCTGAAGTCCCTACAAAATCCCTCCTTCAGTCCCTCCCACTCGGTTGCCTTTCAGTGGGTTCCAGGGCATTGCGGAATAACTGGGAACCACGAGGCCGACGCTGCCGCTGCCGCTGGACATCAACAACAGCCTTCTATGCCCATTATACCCTCGAGAGGAGAAAGAAGATCCCTCCTCATGCATTTGTCCGATTCCTGGTCTACCTTACAGTGGCAGCACGACATTCCAACTAGGTCCTCTTTGGGAAGTGTAGACCCAACGCTGTCACACCGGCTGCCTGCAAAGCTTCTTCGTCCTCTGAAGTCGCTCATCCACAGGCTACGTCTGAATGTGGCCTTCACTCCATTCTCTCGCTACCAGCTAGACTGTGAGGCTAGCCCTATGTGCAACGAGTGTGGTGAACTTGCCAACGCCAGCAGACAAACATCAAACAGTTTTCGACCAAGCGGCGTTCGATCAAACGCCTTCGATCAAACGTCATTTGACCAAACGGCGTTCGACCAAATGGGCGGACACTACGGCGTTCAAACACCCATTGACTCACGAGAGATAAAAATAAACTTCCATAAAAATTCGTTCTGACTACATACAAGCAGGACCAAGCTGTTACATAAACTTCAAACGGACACATTAAGCGGCCTTGGTAGTCGCCATTCATTCCACCTTTCTCACCCTATGACCTTGTTCCAAATGCGGGAGAGGAAGACCCGGCCTTTGTGGTCTCCCGCCTTTCGGTGCATGTGACCATTCGGATGTTTTGGACGTTTGGTGCTTATGAGCAGCTTCTACCCTCCTGCTCATTTCCACCAAACGCTCAAAACCACCAACTTTTTTTTTTTGTGCATATGAGGAGGAGGAGGAGGAGGAGGAGGAGGAGGAGTGTCGTTGGGAGGAACCGAGAGGTCTGCCTGCCTGATTAGGCGGCATGTTTCTCGGGAAGGGAAAGGTGGTGGAGAGGAGGAGAGTAAAGGGTGAAGTGGAAGACCGAGCGGAATCCGCTCGGGGGGAGGATAGCTGCGTCCATGGGCCGACTTCAGGGGAACTGTGCCGGCATACGCCTATTACACATCTGAGGGAAACCCAGGAAAACCCCAGACGGCACAGCCGGCCCGCGGATTCAAACCGCGGACCTCCCAGTCTCCAAGCGCACGCGTTGCCGCTGCGCCACCGGAGCCGGTGGTGCATATGAGCGTTTGGAGGTTTTGAGCGTTTGGAGGTTATGAGCATTTGGTGCTTATGAGCTACTACCGCTCCGCAGTAGGTCGCGGTTGTAAGGGATTATCATATTACTGTGGTGTGCATGGAACACGTGTGGACTAGAGACGGCCGTCACAGTGACATCTGCGTCATTGAGAAGGTCAGATTGGCTTGTTGAAAAGTGTTGGCATTGTTGACAGAAGGTTAAAAAAGTAATCGATTACCGAAAATTGTAATCAGATTACTTGGAAAATTGCTTGCTCACAAAATTAATTGATTACGTTAAAATTTACTAAATAAAGTAATTGATTACTAGTAACGCGTTACGTAAAACTCTGTGTTCATGTTCACAAAATGGTACGTGACAATATAACAAAAGATCTAACAAATAGAATCTAACGAAACGCGAAAAAGTGTGAATTGTTACTTCCAGCTACAGCGCAACGCCCCCCCCCCCCCCGCCCAACGCTGCCTTACTGTTATTAAATTTCTCGATTATGGGAACGATAATGCACGAAATTACATTCAAGGAACATGCCACAGCTTGTGAGAATATCAGAAACGTTACCGACGAGGGTTTTGAGGATTTCTTTGCATCGATCCAAAAACTACCTTCGTCGCCAACACAGGAAGTGAGTTTTTAC
Source organism: Ornithodoros turicata (assembly GCF_037126465.1). Lineage (NCBI taxonomy): Eukaryota > Metazoa > Arthropoda > Arachnida > Ixodida > Argasidae > Ornithodoros > Ornithodoros turicata. The sequence continues at coordinate 983,680 of NW_026999337.1, read as the reverse complement.
CTCAGAAAATGTGAGGCAAATATTAGCACTCTAGCGTGTATGATATGAGCCCAACCCCAATGAACATGCAGACATATCGCCAGGCACGCCACTTGTCCAGAAAGGCGCTGCAAAGCAACCTTCCCAAAACAGCAGTGAAAGAACAGGAACTGCAGTCTCGCGTCAGTTACACTTCGGTAGATGAAGCAAAAGAAAATTTCGTGCCGTGTGGCTCTGTCTAGAAAAGACTAGGCGTGGTTCCGTTTTCTTTTTGTGCTGTTGCATGTTGTTATTTTCTTTTGCGGGAGCCTGTACACGACTGCCCTGTATACCTGGTACATACAAATGGCAAGAACTCCTTATAATGAGTAAAAAAGTAAGAGTTTGACTGGAAGCCAACCTTTCCGCATGGCGTAACATCGATGCCAGTGCCAGAAGCAACTCCATCCGTTCTCGGGGTTTCTTTGGAGCAGAACGATTGTAATTCCCGACGATCAATTGGGTCGCCGTGTAGGCTCCTTTCATTTCTGTTCAAAGAAGCGTGTCTGGGACACAAATGAAACGATCCACCAACATTCTCATGCTTCTTGTATGGTACTAATAACAGTGTTTATGATGTCCTCTGTAGAGTGGTGGGGACATAAAAGCAGCCGCTAGAAGAACGCCGGTCGTCCCGAGCAAGCTATTAAGCGAGGCTAAGCGAGTTCCTTAAGGAGATGTCGCCGGTGTTCCAGCTGGGTTGTTGGCCAAAATACACAGAGTTGACGTATTTCATTCAGTATTTATCGAGTCATCAAAACAGTTACTCCTCATTCCAAACACACAAGCACGGTAATTGTTTACGTACAGCTTTTCTTCTTCTTTTTTTCTTGCTTCATGGTGTTATAGCAAGATCTTGCTATCCATGTTTCTACACTGACCTCCATGGGTATGCTCTTGTTCATCGTCCCGAACCGTATTGGGCAGGTGTAGCAAGATAGCATTTACGCAGGTTTTGTAGCTGTCACTCTCTGTCTGCCTATGTGGTTCCGTGTTCCGGTCTGCACATTTGTTTTGAAAATGCTTGTGACTTGTTTGCAGACAGGTTATTAATTGCTGGAAGAGAACTCCGAGACAAGGAAGGGGGGGGGGGGGGGAGACGCACACAGGACAACAGCGTCCCGTCGTATGTCTTTTACTTGTCTCGGAGTTCATTTATAGCATTTTATCTCTCATTCAAGGTTATTCAAGGAGTCCAACATGGCCAAGAACTCCTGTCGTCTTGTGAAGCAATATGTAGAAAAGCATTCCCACAAAATATTTCTGCCCAAACTTGTTTCACCGCGGCGCAATTTATTCGCAAAATCGCTATCGCGGTAACTGGTCGGAGCGCTCCAACTGCAGACCACATCCCCTCTAGTGTGCCATTTGTGGTAAAGAGTTCATTCGTCGAGTTCATTCCCTCATTCGCTGATAGAAAAAAAACGCCCGCTACGAACATTGCGAGCTGTTTCTTGTTGACCCTATTCATTATATGATTTGTACCACGTTTTCTGAAAAACAGCCTGACATTGCGAGGCAGCTAACCGCTGTCCTCGCAACGTCGCCACTGTGCGAACGACAGTGGATGGAAGGAACGAGGTTGACCACTTGCGTCGCCCGTCACAACTGCAGCCAAAATATGTTGAGCTCTTAAAGCTCTGTAGAGACTACCGCCGTACCAATAAGCAAACTGTAACTTACTGTGCGTGACACCCTTCTCGACACATGAGGGATATCATTTGGGTAACGTGGGTTTTTCGTAAGTCCGCATCAAGGGGTGTTACTAGGAGATGTCACACAACAGCGCAAGAGTCACGACCAAATACAGAGCTTATGCCACTTAGGCCTTTCTCCAGTTTGGACGCTAGCGGCGGTCGTCGGTTCGTTTCTTTTAGAATTCTTCAAATACCTCGTACGCAAGGTTGTGCATTGATTTTCACACAAGCAGTACATGTCCCATGACACATTAGTGTTCTTTCAAAAGTCATTAATTAATTACCATCATCATTGTAGGCTCATTTATAGTGGCTGTACCGTTGTCATCATTTGTAACAGCAGTGTGCCTGCTTCTGCCGTTCATGATTTCAAGTTAAACTGTGGAACACTCTAAACCATTATGGAACACTCTAAAAATTGTATCTCCTTTTGGGTGTAATTCCACGATACCCTGACTCGCTTTTGGTATGTATATACACCCACTGACAAGACTACACCCCTCAGATACCCCTCTGAACACCTCTTTTGGTGTAATCCAGCGGTACCCTAACGGACTCCCTTTTTGGTGCATGTCTACACCCCACAGACGAGAAAACACCCTTCACTAAGGGGGTTCTGCCAAGCTAAACAGCAACAGTCAAATAACAGGCACATTATTTATTTGGATGACGTATAATGCGCTGCATGCACTGAAATAAGATTGCACAGTCATCGCTCAATACAAAACCAACAGAGCGACCAACCACCAACAGGGCGACGAAGATGAAGGTAATACGATGAGGCCAAGAGGAACCCTGCCTGTGTAATGAAGAAAGTGAATCTGAACTACGAAATGTTTTCATCAAAAATAGCGCGACCACAAATTACACGATAGTAACGCAGATGGATGAGGCTACAGAAGAATTAAGACTACATAAACAGAGGCCTCGTGAACACGCAAGCACGTCAATAAAGTATAATGCAATTGGCAAGGAGTCAGCGAAGTGCCGGTAACCGGACTCGAACCCATACTTCTCTGATTTCCGGTCAGGTGTGCTACCGACATCGCGCCCCTAACCCGCCAGAGCCTTGTTCAGATGACACGCAAAGTCATTCACTGAGCACATATGACTGGGGACGTGTGGGTTCGAGTCCCGCTACCGACACTTCGCTGAATCTTGCCAGCCGCTTTTGTTTCTGCCACAAATTGTGCAAACCTCGTTTCTTTCGTATATACCCCTTGACTTTGCCTAACGGCCACATCTGGCTTTACAACGCGCCGCGCACTGTTCTCTGATCTAATACATACGTTCCACCTAAAGTTCAAACATACTCCGAGAATACCCCCTTCATGGGCACCTCAATCAACAATAGAAGACAAAATACACCGATAACACTTACGAAACAGCATGACACAGCGAGCCGCTCGAAGTTACGCGATCCGATGGGCACAGCGCATCTGTTGCTAGCCTCCGTTTGAACCGTAATCCTTGCAGTGTCATACGAAACTCGTATGGTGAAATGACCTGGAGTTCAACGAACGAGCTGTCCCAAACAACATGAAAGCTACCGCAACTAACTTCAACAGCCATAGCTGCAGAGCACAGAGCAACCCACAATCAGAAAAAAATCTATACCTTTAGAGGTATAGATCGCCTGCTCAATAACTTAGCTCTTCTTAAGTATTATTTTATACCCTGCTTACAGGTATAAAAAATAGTCCTCAAGAAAGGGCTATATACCTTTAGGGGTATAGCTCTTTACCCCTGTGAGGGCCTTCACTAGTATCATCGTGGAATGAAATCACACCTCGGCAAAGGCATTTTTAGAGGGGAGAACTAGAAAAATCACACAAAAATATACACGTAAACGCGTATGGTTGTGAAGTAGAAGGCAAAGCTCATACATTACTCCCCATGAACAAAAAAGAGCAGAAAATAGGGAGTTAAAATCTAAAGAAAATTTTCAAGGAGCAAGATCGCTCTGCGCAATCATCAAGTGTGTATCGCGATGTATTGTGTAGTATCGCGAGAGGGACAGTTACAGAGCAACAAATACTGATATACTTTAGGAGACTTGCAAAACTGGAAGAGCCTTCGTGTGGTACGCAACAATAAGGGTGAGGCCATCCAGATTCAACATTCCAGCAATACAGATATTACGCAGCCATAAACTAACCATGTGGATGCAGATAGTACTGTACTGATGCCTGTCTTAATTGATGCCTGTCTGTACTGATGCCTGTCTTAATTGATGCCTGTCTGTACTGATGCCTGTCTTAACTGCCATCTTAATTAAATATCCGTTTCAGTTAGCTGATACCGTCTCAAGAAAAAACAATGATGTGATACAGCACGTTGCGGAAGGGTAAAGGTATAAAAAACCACAAAGGTATAAAAAATCAGAAAGTATAAGCCGCCTCATCTATACCGTGAAAGGCATAGGCATAGTCCTGGTACCGGATATAAACGCGTGGTGATGAGGTATAAATGTGGTACGTTAGCCCTCCTTTATACCTCTTTCGTACCCTTGAGAAGGGTATAAATAGAGAATTTGTACCTCTTTTATACCCGCCAAAGGTACATATCTGAAGCAGAAGGTAAAAAAGAGGTATAAGAGCACATTATTACACCTTATTGATACTTTTTTTTTCTAACAGTGGAGCACACTGTTGCAAGACCTGTCGTAGCGAAGCATTAGAACCTTGATGACCATTACACCTTTTTCGCACCAATTCTCGAAATTACACCCTGCAGAAGGGGAGATATACCAATTACACCAATTTCACACCCAAAAGATGGTGCATTCTTTTCCTCGGGGGTGTAATAGGGGAGTAGAGCAACTGATACACCCCAATTACACCTAAAAAGGAGTTTTATTTTTTACCACGGACAGCTGTGTAGTGCCCCTGTCAGCCGGGTGAAATCCTCCACAGGAGCCGCAAATTGTGACATGGTCGGGTAATTGCAATGATGACTACAAACAATCCCTGGATATTGTTACACAATTTCAGTTTTCTACGAATTCAATTGCGTTCGGGAAATAGAGATAGTGCGTTGTGTAAAGCGGTCGTGTAATTGTGAGGCACAGGAACTGTTTTCGCTGTTCCACTGCTACAAACACATGCCTCTCATGGTTTGCTTACGCAGCAGAGGAGAGAGTGAAGCGTGGCACGTTGGGAGAAAACGGTTTACGCACTAAAAGCACTTGCCCACATTGGGTGCTTTTACGATGCGCCACTCGAATGCTAAGTAGGCTTCTTCGAGAAACACTGTACACACACAAGTACGTAAGAGGTGTATCCTTGTTCACGGTGCTCGCGCCTTTGTCGAATTCACTGCGTTACACGTGACCAGCTGCGTCTTCAAAAAGGACCTAGGAATACAACGGAGGAAGGAACGAGAAGGAGAAACGCATTGTATCTCCAATTCACAGAGGAAGAAAATAGAGTTCCACCGAAAAGTGAAGCTGAAATTGGAAGACAGCCATGTCATCTCACCGCAACTGTTCAGGTTTCGGCTTTACGGCACAGGCTGCTTACAAAGCATGTTTAGTGTACAATATAATCTCGAAATACCTGCATATACGTGTGACCGTAAGGTATCAACAGAGCCGCATGTACAAAGCCATTTTATTGACTCTCGCAAGTAACGTGATCCTCACATGGCACTCAGGAAGCTAAAACCTGCGTCTTTATCATATATTATATACCCTGTCCTTTTCTCTTGAATACCGTTAAGCCGCATCCAGCTCTCTTTTCCGCCACGTTCCAATCCAATATTACGCTTACAGCTAATGCAACTGGCTGAGAGCATCGTGCAAAAGCGTGGCACTGATAGTACCTTAGACGGGGGGCGGAAGCAAACGTCTAAAGCACCCGGTGCTCACACTCTATGCGCAATTTAGTTGGGAAGGAAGGTAAATGCATGGTTCTGAGAATGAGGGAATTGATATGCCTATAACGCGCTGTACTAGTATGTGACGTACATACGTAGTTGCACCCAACACCATACTTGTGTGCCTCCGACGCAGTTCGATCAGCTCTCGGACCAACCACTTCTCCTTTCGGTTCGATAGCAACACCATTTTCTTATGGCGTGTATTTGCCAATATCACGTGTCCTCAAGATGTGTATGCACCTGCTGCAGCAACAAATCGATAGTGGTCGATCAGATGTGTTCTATATATCGTCAACAGGTACCCGAAACGCGTCGGAGGTCACAGTTGGCGCATTTCGCAAAGTGTAATGCTGTATGTACGTGGAAAGTCAATTTTCAGAGTAATGTTGACACCGAAGGTAAAAACAGGAAGACAACACAAAAAGAAATTAGTACCTGAAATAAATAAAAATATGTGTTGTGGTTCCTTTAACCGTAGAAGCACGAAAAAACTACTCTTGCGCAAAATGCATTTTCTGGTTTCGTTATATCACATGTTACTTATGTACTTATGTTCTCTTAAACCGTAGTCATTGCTGTTATAGTCGCCGTCAGACTTGGGTCGTTCGGGTATCCGTCAGCTGTAGTTCCAACACAACGCGCTTGGGCGCAACGCAGTGAAAGATCGCCATAATTTCAACCTACCTCCGCAGAGGGTCACTGCCCTCAAGCGAAGTCAGAGCAATACTCAATAACACAAACACTCCTATTGGGTCGGTAGAGACACAACAAAAATTCTCTGTACAATATCTCAGAGATCAGAGTCACCAGACCGTAAGAGGACAAAGGTTTATGGACCGAACTGGGTAAACTAACGAACACAAAAGCAAGAACAGTCCGCGCTATAGCCCGTGCCCCAATGACTCGTGCAGCCCACGCTACCGCTTCGCCCTTTACCAACATACTCTGGGGCCGGCCTGGTCCAGGACGCAGGATGTTGAAGATGACGGCCAGTCCTAGAGCTCCAGTTTGTGGAGATGCTGGACAGGACGTCGGACAACTGTTCCGTCCGGTAGCCTGACGTTGCATGCTCGCACGAGGCTGTCCCAACCAGGGAAAAGTGCCACAACCGAGCAAGTGGCCAGGTGACTCTCGAAGCACTGGGCCTAACAAGGAGGACAGGAGTACTTAGTCGTTAATAGCAGGTGTATTCGATACCGTACACTGCAGGCGATGAGCTGAGGGAAGCTAAGCGATGTACTCCGTTTGCCACCTGGCCCATAGCTTCTGCAGAATGGCTTGCCTTTCAGATAAAGCGTCAAGCATATGCGCTCGAGAGTGGCCGGCCTCCTCCTCTTGCACGGTGCTGGCATCAGGCAGAACTGTCAGTCGCCTTCCGACAAGGAAATGTGCGGGAGTTAAAACGGAAAGGTCGGCGGGGTCATCTGACAAATAGGTCAGACATCTGCCAAGTTTCTATGGTGCTGGACCGTCGATCAAGCAACACTGAAGAGCTTGCCGACTATTTTACGTCCACAAAGCGGAACGGGTTCTGCGGAATCTACACTGTTAGAAAAAAAGGTATAAATAAGGTATAATAATGTGTTCTTATACCCCTTTTATACCTTCTGCTTCAGATATATACCTTTGGATGGTATAGAAGAGGAACAAATCTCCTATTTATACCTCCAACGCTTCTCAAGGGTATGAAAGAGGTATAAAGGAATGCTAACGTACCATATTTATACCTCACCAACACGCGTTTATATCCTGTACCAGGAATAGATCACGAGGCTATGCATTTCACGGTATAGATGAAGCTGCTATACCTTCTGTTTCTTTATACCTTTACGGCTTTTTTATACCTTTACTTCCGCAACGTGCTGTATCACATCATTAGTATTTTGTTTTTGGTGACGGTACCAGCTCAGTTAAATGGATGTTTGATTAAGAAACACAGACATTAGTACAGTACTATCTGAATCCACTTGGTTAGTTTATGGCTGTATGATATCTACATTGCCGGAATGTTGAATCTAGATGTCCTCACCCTTAGAGTTGCGTGCCAGAAGAAAACTGCTCCACACGTTGTCAAGTCGCCATCGGTACATCAGTATTTGTTGCTCTGTCAATGTCTGTCATCGTGATATATCGTGACTTGATGACTGCGCAGAGCGATCTTGCTCCTTGAAATTTTTCTTTAGTTTTTAACTCCATCTTTGCATGTATTTTTTTTTTTTTTTACATGGGGAGTAATGTGCACGAGCTTTGCTTTCTACTTAACAACCGTTTGCGTGTGTTTGTACTTTGTAGTACGTGTGTGTATGTCAAAAACTTGTCTTCCCTCCAAAGGTGATATTTCTAGTTCCCTCCTCTAAAAATGTCTATGCCTATGATTTAATACCATGATGGTACTCGTGCAGACTCGAACAGGGGTATAGAGCTGTACCCCTAAAGGTATGACATATAGCCCTTTGTTGAGGACTATTTTTTTATACCTGTAAGCATGGTATAAAATAATACCTAAGAAGGGCTAAGTTATTGAGCAGGCGATCTATACCTCTAAAGGTATAGATTTTTCTCTGATACACAACAGCCTCGACCAAGACCTTCGGAGGCACCAACTCGATCTGGGTGCAACTAAACGGGCGAGATATTGGATGTATGCTGGATTGGATATGTGGTATTGGATGTTTTTGGGTACCCAAACAAAAATAAAGTTATTATTATTATTATTATTATTTTCAACCTCAGTTCATCACACCTGCACCTTATATAACACAAAGGTCAGATGATTCTCTCAACCTTGAACCCATTCGTGGTCTCACAAACCTAACAAACAAACAAACGTGGTCTTTCCACGTGCCATCACTGAATGGAGTCATCTTCCGCGGTCAGTATAGTCATCGTAACCAATCACGTCACCTTAAAACATGAACTAGAGCTCTGTTGTTACAGGAGTCCTATAATTAATATTGCGTTGTACATAGCCACAGATGTCCATTGTATAAATCTTAATCAACTGAGAGGTTTCCAAAGTCTTACCATAGTTTCTCTCCAATACTGTAATGTATTTTGTTTTTAAAATCGTGTATTTTGTCGTTTAACTGTGTACTAGTTGTGTGTGTACTACTGTTGTGGAATAGTTGTGTATTATTGTGATTATAAAAGTCACGTAATATTTTGTATGGACAATTATACTGGTGCATGGGCTGTGACACTTGGTTTTTATTTTTTTATTTTTTTTTTTGAGCTCCCCCTCATGTAACGCCCCATCGGGGCCCTTGAGGAAGGGCCATAAATAAAAATTAAGTAAATTCAACGGCCAGAGTGGGGAGTGACCGTGGTTCAAATCCTGGCGCCGGCTGTTCCTGTGTGAACGTTTGCCCTGCGTTTTCTTCAGACACAGTAAGGCAAAGTTTTGTACAGTTTGCTGTGAAGTCGGCCCAGGACGAACGATTTCTTCCGAGAAACACGCCGCCATATCCGATGGCCGACATTTTACGTGTTTCTGCGGTTTATTCGGCTTAGTCCACGAATTTTAGTAAAGTTCGGTGGGATTGCCTGATGCCTGGATACTATTTCTACGCTATGAAATACAATATGTGATGCCTTAGTGTTTCAAGACTGTTTCCGTGGCGCAGAGTAGTGATATGGTCGTTGGTATACATTTTGAAGTACAAGACTTCCATTTTTGTGGTAAAGATAGACTTTGTTATATCACAAAACCTCCAGACAATCAAACGAGTTGTAGCCGAAGCATTGATATGCGCATAGCCGTTAGCAAGGTTCGATGTCGCTTTTGGACGTTTCATCGAAAAAGTTGTTATATTTTGCGTTTTGATGCTGGGTTGGCAATGTCATTTCAATTTCAATACTTTTTTGGTCTTTGTAGTATTAGTTCTATCTGACAACTTGATTTCGAGGCTTTTGTGTTTCGTATTTTGGTTCCTATTTGCGCGGCTACTCCATTTGACCGCTGCTGGTACGTTTCAGTATGTTTTGCACCTACTGTCTACTTGATCATACGAAGTGATGGTCACACATATGGTTCTGTTCAACTTAAGAAAGAAAAGAAATCTATACATACGCCGCTGGAGATAGGAGACTCAATAGCGCGCCAGGAGAAATATTGAAGCGTCACCATGCGCCATCAGTACGGGATCGCACTCAGTACGCAGCGTAGTGTCTTCCAACCAGTCTTAAATGGACATTTGTCGCGCTCCATTCTGAAACTACAGTGCCATTTTACTTCATCAACGACAGTGACATCGAAAAATCCGACGCCAATTAATCGAATTGTTTCCGTGCGATTTGACATAATGAATGGGAAGCGTAGACGACGGATCTTGAGTGCATTTCGGAATTCCCTCTCTGGGAACGTCACTTTCACAAGGCCAATCGGGGAGAAGCAGAGAGACCTTGGCGTCCGACAGCCGGGCGGTAGTGATGGTGTGTGCATTTCGCGGAGGGACCTGAGATCGGCTCGTGGAATGCTGCTTCTGGGTAGCGTCGTACGTGTTTGTACAGCCAGGAGCGTAACATGGTCATATCAGGACTCACACTGGTAAGCGAAAGTCGGCCTATTTACCGAGGTCTTCTCACTTGGTATACTGCGGTGCAAACGCCAAGCAGACGGAGACAATCATCTGCGCTGCGCTCCTATTCGTCTGGCCGGCTTACGTCATTCTGGCTTAGCTGCACTGGGAGTGCGAATCTTTAAAAGCCGTCTGCTTAATAAGTATACCGTACTCTGTTTTCGGAAGAGCAACTTGGACAAGTAGATTGTGAAACCATGCCGGACATTACCGGATCAGTCTCATACACATCTTTCCGGATGCGATAGTTCCTTTAACAGCCAATAGGGACTGTGCGACAAACTGGTGGCGCCGCGATGCGGCCTTCGGAGGAAGCACCAAATGTGACTGCCGTCGGGTAGCCAGCTTTGTTTACACGTGAAGTGCGAGCGTCTTTTTCTTTCTTTTTTTTTTTTTTTTGCCACACTGGAACTGTTGCGTCGGTAACTCTGCCAGCACCTAAAATAATTCTTCATTGGGGACCAGATGTTTCATTTCTCGTGATTTCTACGCTTCCAATACCACCGAGGGCATACAAACACTACATATATACAGAGAACCTGGGCGCTCGTCGACTTGACATAACGATTGAGAGTCAGTCAATCAGGATCGTATTTTCAACGGCCGTAACCAATCACGCACGTGCTTTCAGCGGTCGTGGCCATGGAGCAGAACCACCATCATCTGCGAATTATGACTGAACGTCCCCGCGTACTAAATGGGAAAACTTTCAAAATGAAGCGCAAAACAGTCCCAATCTTTCTCAAAGCTGATGTTCTGGAAAGCGCCTCGCACTTCTTGTCTAAATATTTAGGTCTGCGCGTTATAGGTGAGCTGCAATAATTTGCGGGTTCGTGAATTATTAGAACGTTGAATCGCATCAGCGGACGAATTCTGACTTTATATGTCCACGTCGCGAAGAAGGGAGAGGAGGCTTTCTCTATCTAGATGGTGTTGACTACACTCGCAACGAATAGCGTTCGTGACGCGCCTTTGCATGACGTATGCACAATATGAACGAATATATTATATTCCTTTTATTCTAGTTGCGATGAATGTCAATGAGGGGTTGCAAAATGGTCAATGATTTCCAGTTGCCGCTCTCGTGACTGTGAAGCGCCTCTGGATAGTGCATCACCGTCAGATGCACCGATCAAACGATAACTTTATTTCCAGATAATGGTTGAGGTGTTTCATCGGAGAGCGCGGGGGGATATTGCTCCCGGTAATTTAGTTGGCGAGCCTCACTCACAGTGAGAGCGGAAGTTGTTCGTTGTCCAAAAATGTTAGTCTTCACGCATCAACCATTTCACAACCTGCGAGCCGCAAGCCCACGGCGGCAGCCGAGGTACACACAATGATCAGCCGCACATTTATGGTCTATATCGCTCTGTATAAATTATTCTGTGAATATTTCGTTAGAGTTATTGTCTCTGAAGATACCGGAAAAACTGTAGTAGCTGTGGCAATATATTGTGACCACCCGTGTTTATTTGTATGGATAAAGCAGACGCACGATGTAGGTTTTAGTGACGAAGCTATGTGCGAACTCGGTCAAAAACATGGTGTCACAACTCGGTGGAGAAATCTATCTACTCTTTACTAGCAAGCTAGGAGAACTGGAGCTGGAACTGGAGAAGGCAAATGACAGTCAGGATTTGAACATTTCGTATACAAGTGAAATAAATATTCTATTCAGCTAGGACTTTGTGAGGCATCAAATAACCACCCTCTCGATGTGTACCACTTGCAGGTGTTTTGACACAGACAGACGCTGCATATCTCCTTGCGCACGCTTACATTATAAATATGGTGGTTGCTTCTGTGCAGTTTTTCTCCCTTCTCTTTGGTCGCGCCCCGGAAATGTTCTGCATTTTTCCCACTTCGAAACGCAAACGTCTTGAGAACGCATAGAACGGGCTATCGAACGGGATATCTTTATTAAAGATAAAGAAAGGGGGAAAGGTCAGACAGGCCAAGGCCGACTTGCTATTCCCAAAAGAGAAAAAAGAAGCAAAAAAAGGAACAGAAAAAGTGGCAGGGGACGATGGGGTGGCTCTGAGCAAGGCTGCTGAGCAGCCCAGTGTCCTTCAGGTAACGCAGGAGGGCTCGGCTGACTGCCCACCGTCTGGAGTGCCGGACAAGTCCCAGCAACGTCGCCAGGGAAAGTTCCCTGTGGCAGAGGGAAGTGAGATTTGCGGCGAGGACGGCTCGGGGGCCGGCGTATCACGCGCGGATATTCTGAAGATGGAGCAGCGCGGCTCCTTTAGGTGTCCCTATACGGATGCAGAGTTAGTATGATGGATTACATTACCCGGCGCTGGAACGAGCGTGACCTTTATGTGGTGCAGTAACATTTTGACAGCTGATGGACTAGATTTCTGTTCCTTCTTAAGCAGAACGGCACTGCAGCGACTACACTCTAAATCCGGCACCCGATATGTACCGCATGAAAGCGGACCTGCACCTGGGCCAAGCGGTACACATGAGGTACGGTCCTCAACCGGCAAGTACAGTTCTCGACCACCGCGAAATTCAAGCGCCACAAGGGCTCCGGTACCCATCCGTACCGGCTAGGTACCTGTTAAAGGAGCATGGAAATCATTTCGAACATATATTTTTTCACCTCTTGATATGAACATACTACCTTCATAAACTGTCACGCAAAATATTTCCTTCGAAAAGCGCCAATTTCCTGAGAAAATTAGTTTGCGAGAATGCGCTCCGTGGCGACAGTCTCCCCCAAGCCGAGTCTGGCGCGTGGTGACGTCAGGTGGCCGAGCACTTCATTGGCTGCCGGAAGCGTCCGCTCCCCGCAAGAATCGTCTGCTAGCTCCGAAATCATGGCGACTTACCGACTGAGACGCTGTTGCTATTTATTTGCGTTTGACATTCACTTGCGTTCTTACATGATTTGTCTCGTACGTTTTGCATAAAACAAGACTGCGGGCAGTGTAAAAGGTGTGGTTAGGCCTCTGTGTTGCCGCGACGGCCCGAGTTGAGCTGGATCGTACGCGGAAATAAAACTTCAAAGTATCGCTATATTGCTAACAGTTGGCGCAAATAAGGAAAAGTTCCGCACCGTCCGACGATGCACGGTGACACAGGAGCCGCCATATTGGAAACAGAACCATCGGCCCTCTGCGGGTGTAGTTTTACACTAAAGTGTATTTTCATACCGACACGGTGTTGACACCTCACGTACACTTAGAGCAGGCGTGAAGGGGGTTGTGGGATCTTTTTTACACGGCGAGGGGTGTAAGCGCCTTCCATACACTTAGCTAAAGTGTCTGATTGGTGCAAAAAAGGAGAAAACGCACCTTCTATTCCTTTTTTTCTAACAGTGTAGTCACAGTGCTCATTGATATTTGGACATTTTGGCTCGACATTGACTCCTCGCGCGTCTGTCCCGCATTTTTCGGAGAATCAACTGAGCGCGCTGTAGTTTTCCAACCTGTCATAACTACGCAACCGTTTTATCCGAGAGAAACTTGCAGCCGTTATTTCACAGTTTCTGAAAACACTGCTCGAGATGAATACCGCTTTTTCCCTGCCTTCGAGAAGGGTATTCTCAGTAGAAACTGTGCACGGCGACATAAAAAGTAAATGCAGCGCCCGTTCGCTGCAACCTTCAATTTGTTCTCCCTTCCCTGCTTCGCCCATTTGAAGAGGGGTTTATTCAAACGAGGTTCTGCATTTGAATACGTCTGCTCCAAACATTTGCATTCGTTTATGCGCGTGGGCAAAATAGAAAATTGTTTTCGGCACGTTTATGCTCACCACGGGGGCAGCAATAAACATTGCCGAGAAAATGCTGATTTAACGTGAGCGCATCGTATAGGGTTGAAGACATTGGCGATGGAGCGCAACAGGTATACACAGTGATAGCACGTTATGGGGACATTCAAGAAAATGCAACTTTACCCCGTATAACATTATTAAGGTCAACCACCCTCTCCAGAGATTAGGACGTCCAGCAATTTACACGATGCTAAATTTGACTTAAAAGTTGGTGGGCGAAAAGTTTGGTGAGCGTATGTGGAAAGCTTAGAAAGAATTGAATGCGCTGGATAAGTAAAGATGTACAACGAGATTTTGAATTGAAAAAAGAAAAAGAAAAGGATACAGGTTTCTGTTTAACCGCAATACATTTCCTGTGGCTCACTCTCCGTCAGGTTCCCTGGGTTTTGTATTGCAATATGCGTAGTCGTGGCGTGACGGTTCCTCGAGCTCAAATTGTGCGTCTTCTGCCTGGCCTGGATCATCTCTTACGTGATTTTCATATTTCCACACTTCCATATCCAGGTGTGCGAATATTCTACTCTTATTTCCTACACATGCTAATCTAGACCCGCAGTTGCTTTTTCAGAATAAAGCGTACCCTCGAGTTCCCTGAAACTAAAATCAAAGCAACAAAGAAGCTGTGATGAGGGAGTACATCCGGAGCTCTGCTCACAAGGAGCGATGAGATAAGCCCTGATGAACTCATTATAATATCTGTGTTCCTGGATGCGTTACGTATTTACTGGGTAGTATTTTTGAATGAACTTAAAAGAACGAAAAATAGTACAAACGATATTTCAGGAGGAGTAGAAATTAGGATTACAAGTCTTAGGACCTAAGTTCGAGATAACTCGTTAATCTAACTGAGTTCTTTTTTTTTTACTTGTAACTTAACTCGGTATTTTTGCGCCGTGGTAACTTTCAAAGGAACACGTTCCTTTTTCAGGTAACTTTGCCAAAGTGACTCAAGTTAAGTTCCAAGTTACTTTTAGCTCGCTTTTCACTCACCTCCACACATTTTCTTGCTTTCTCCCCAGTTCCTTCGTGGCATTTTTCGCCATAAAACGTGATATTCAGTCAATGACAGTATTTTATTCAGGAAGTAAGAACCACGCCATTGAAATGAAGGTAAACCATTGTGCGCCCACAGGGAGTATGATGTAAAGCGTTCGAATAGACCTCTACCAGAGAAACGTCATCATGACATTGGTAGACAGACGGAATCCGAAACAAATAGGAAGGAGAGGGATGAGTTTCCACGAACGGGCACTTGTTCGCTGCCTACTATTGAAAGAAAAGCAGAACCAACGGTCGCGTCCCTTTGTGGCGCTGTCAAACACTATGACGTCAGTAAAGTTTCTTCCGTTGTTGCTGGAAGGTGGTCCGTTGATGTGCTCAAAGATCGAAGATATTCCCAAAAGTCGTCCGACAGGCGGTATTCTCGAACAATAACTGGGCTTTATTTACATAGTTATTTACATAACTATATACAAGACAATACTATAGGGACTGAAGTCACGAGGCTTTCGCCTCGTCTTCATCAAACCGTTGCGGCTTCCACACACATATTTTCGTGTGTCCTCCGGTTAAAAAGGTGACATTTGAGACACAACCCCCGCCAGCACACACCAATCCCAGAAGCCCGGTTCAAACGTCTCCAACTCATGGTTGACCTAGTTTGAATTTAGACCGAACCAGGCACCTCCTAATTGTCAGGTCCACTACTCGGTATTTATGGGTAACGGACCAAGCTGTCAACCGGTGCACCATACAACTTTGGACAGTGCATCTTCCTTGGCCCACTCTACTGATTTATTGCCGGCGAGCATCTGGTCGCGAAGACCCCTTGAGGTGTCAAGTGTCCCCCGTCAAACGTGCCTTCCTCGAGACTCTGTCGCGTGGCTATTCCGCTGAGTTGGAAATGCACAATATTGGCGAGGTTTCTAAAAAGTACAACTGTTACAACGTCATTTGTTTACAAACAGGAAAAGGTCTATTGTTGGACATAAACGAAAACGATCTAAGCGTGTTGCACTCCTCCGCAGGCAACTCATGATCTAACTCAACTGCTCATGCGCGCTGCACCTGCGTAATACTAGTTTTTGTCCAAAGTAACTTGGAAGTAACTCGTTCCTTTTTGAGTAATTCAGTAACTGCGAGTTACATTTCAGACTGACGAACTTTATTATTAACTTAGTTACATTTTGCACACGGTAACTTAACTTATAACGAGTTCTTTTTGACCGGTAACTTCTCAATCTATGCTTAGGACACATATTCGCACAAAAAGATCGATTGAGCGCGGAATCCTGATGCAGTTCCCGCACGGGAAAAACTGCAAGCGCCAGCCCAGACACCCTGCAAGCAGCATGACGTCACTTGCATGATTCGCTCAATCCAAGCTGTAGTCTGCCATTGGGGAATGTCATCTGCTGCTGACGTCACATGCAGTTTCTCGGTCGCGCGGGCAGCGGTGGAGTTGCGGACGTCGCTTTTTTTATTTTTTATTTTTTTTTTGCAGTGGTTTTAGCATATATCCGTTATTCTGAACAATCGTCTCATACACGGCATGATGAATATATTAGTGCCCAAGAACGCTTAGAGATACTTACATAGGTTTTAATAATATCTGCATTGGACCGTTCAAGGCATTCAATGTGTTAAAAGCAACATACCTGTTAAACCACTTCACGGGTAAAAATATCACTTTTTTCGCTTTCGCTGGCTTCTCACACAACCGTCTTCGTCTCCATCGTCGTTCCTACGGAATGCGCGATAAGTGATATATAGATACAAACGGATAAGTGATGTACGTGTAAATCCACTCCAATCACCTCGATGTAGGTGTGCAGGGATGTCTGGCGAGCATTTCCTGTTTTCGTGATTTCAATAAGGCGTCAAAACGGATTTTGTTATGCCAGCAGGGTCGAAAAGGCTGACGTCAAGTCAAAGCTTGTGCCTCCCATTTATTTATTAACTCATATGCCCCAAGGTCCGTAAAAGCACATTATATGGATGTCCATGTGTGTTCTTTCATTGAGCGCAGCGACAAGTAAGCAGGGGGCTAAACTTATCCGGTAATATGATTTCATGGTAAGCAAACATGTTAGGATGAACAGTATTTTGAGAAGAAGAAAAAAGAAAAAAACGACTAAGGGAATAAGTAAACTATGACGGAATTAATTAACCGCATTCACTTAATCGTGCACTAACAGACTTCGCGCTACCAAAAAGAAAAAAACAAAACAAAAATGAACAAACAAGGAAAGCAAAAAAAGCAGAAACGGCGAGAAAGAATTGTCTGGTATATGTGCTGTGCTAATTTTCTTGCCACCTGCCTTCGTTCGTGCATCTCACAAACATCATTGCTTCCTTAGGCGCTATCGCTTTTTTACTCTCCTCACTGGCTGCGTTATTCCTTATCTATACCTTTCATGATGTTTCCATACCTAGTTATTGCAGCTTATCACGTAGCTGCTAACGAGCTCGGTTCCCCTGAAATTTAATTACGTGCAGTTACTTGAGTCTCGATAAAAACGTGCTGTCGGCGAAGTGCGGAAAGGAATGTTTCAGGACAGATAATGCGCACTCAGTGGTGAGGATGTTGGAAGGAAATTCAAAACTGCATCCACTGAACAGTAGTGCGCAGTTGGGCTTTGTTGAGATTTAGTACTTGCAGTTTAGTTTG
Source organism: Ornithodoros turicata (assembly GCF_037126465.1). Classification (NCBI taxonomy): domain Eukaryota; kingdom Metazoa; phylum Arthropoda; class Arachnida; order Ixodida; family Argasidae; genus Ornithodoros; species Ornithodoros turicata. The sequence continues at coordinate 966,059 of NW_026999337.1, read as the reverse complement.
TATGCAGCTGTAGGGTCATTCCACGTCACCGTCCCAGACATTGCGCTCGACCATCCCAGATTTCTTTCATATAAATTGTGGTTGAGTGTTCCCAAGCTGCCAGTGCTCTCCTGGCTTATTTTTGCGCCAATTTTTCTTTTTTTTTTTTTCGAGTCGTGGACGCCTCTTGCATATTCCGATCTGACATGGAACTTACGTGGTGAAAAAAAAAAAAGCAAAAAAAAAAAGCGAAATAGCTTTTGCGCAAATTCCAACCAAATCTCCCTTCTGAGTGAAGGCAAAGCATAATACTTCCGTGCCAAGCACGTCGAAGGTTTATCGGCACTTTCTATCGACAGTTTTTGCCCCGAGAAAACTGTTAAATTTTGGGAACGTTTGGAACTTTTTTAGAGAACTCTGCAATTTTTTTCATAGATATTTAAGCTGTTTAGTGCTTTGTGTAGGAAGAATAGAGCGTGTTAAGAATATTTTGAGGCGTGCAGGCTTGGAAGAGTACGCAGAAAAAAATGACGAATTTCGGAAATATTGCTTTTTACCACATATTCAGCTGCCAATTGCACACTGGTGTTCCTGATAAAAATATGAGAGAAATTGCATTTGACAGTAAGGATGGCCCTTGAATATTTATTTTACAAAGTTTCATCGAAACACTTTTTGTTTTAGCAGCGAGAAAAAAAAGGAAAGAAGAACTCAATGACCAGCCCTGCCCCGCAAGGCTCGTTCACCCCAAGACGCATCGCTGCCGCTGCTGCCCATGGCTCAAAACCGTTATTTTTTTTGGTCCGGTACTAGTTTCGTTTCAAGGTTATCGGTTCGGTTCGGGTTCGGGTTCAGCGCAACCAAAATAACGGTTTGAACCGATATGAATCGGTTCGAACCGGTTTACGTGTGCTGTGCTAGTCAGTATACCACATGTGAGAGGTAATATCAGGTTCCGGCGATGGCTTGCTCCTCCTTCCTTCCTTTTACTCCCTCACCTCTACACTTCATATGTACAAAGAACGATCTAGTTCGCAGCGGATCATCCTTTACTGTAGTGAAAAGTGCTGGGAAATGGCGTACAGCATACAAATAAACTCCATTGCAAAAGGCTATCGCCAATTCCCAAAGAAAAAGAGAAAACTAGTGGTCACGCGTATCCCAGAGTCCCGTGCGCAGACCGGCACGCTGCTCCCCGTTGAAAAGAGGGCGAGAGGCCGGTGTTTCTTTCCTCCATGCTCTGGTTCTGGACCACACGCCAACCTCTTTCCCGTGGTCGCTAGAGGCCTGTGTTACTTGTGCATGTCACTGTGAACTAATAAAATTTACGTTGCCTTCACACTGCGACGCTGAATGAAAGAAGGCAATCGAGGCAGCAATGCAAAGTGTATGGACAAAAGGGAGAGGGCGCAGACTAACTGGTGCATGATGATGAACGAATAACAGAGGCACACAGACAAACGGGGCACGCAGCCTTTTCGTGTTTGTCTGCGTGTCTCTCGGTTATTCGCTCTTTTATCATAATGCAAAGTGTAGCTGTCGAGTAGCACATCTTTTTTTACATCTCGAGTCACAAAAATGTGCAGGGATGTCGTGAACCTTTTGGAGGTGAGGCTGTAAGAGGTGCATGGACTCACCACTTCTTGGTTCATCAATTTGTCCGCCCTATGAATTCGTCAAGAACACGAGCGATGCAGGGAGCTGGTGCGCGGCAGTCGAGTGGGAAGGTATGGGCGCCTTTACCGTCTGCCGAACCGGTTACCGCATCATATTTTTTCGGTTCAGTTCCGGTTCGTTAAAGGCGAGAGAAAAAACGTTTACGGTTCGATTCGGGTTCGGTTTGGCAAAAAATGACGTTTTTTTTTGCGGTTTTTGGATTCGGTTCAGCTCCGGTTTGGACCCCTGTGCTGCCTGACGCAAACGGGAGCTGCTCAAACCGATCTGCGTTCCGGCAAAAATATGTTGTAGGTACAAATTAACTTCCGAAGCTTCAGGTTCTAATGAGAATGGCAATCTGCGGTGGCCCAGTACACAAGGAACAGTGGAGCCAGGGGTGTATTTCGACGACGACGGGTCTGCATCTATTACATCTAGCTCACTTTGATTGGAAGCCTTATATTCACTTGGGCAGTTTTAAGTCCTCCCTTCTGGTATTGTGTTCTTTGGTGGTAGCCGAAAGATTGAAGTTGTTGTCGTTGTTGTCGACGAGTGAATGATTTTTTCCCCCTCTGTTTCTCCTTAACTTTTACTGGTCTCTCTTTCTTCTTATTCATTTCTGTTTCTTTCTCTTTGCCTTTGGCAATAGGCTGCGAATAGGCGTTTGCTGAGCTCAACATCGCATGTTGGATCCCGGCCGAGGCCGGTAGCAATGTGGGGGATGTACTTCCAGCATGGTGTGTCGGAGATTTGTGGGCGCTTCAGCGGGTCCAAATCACCCGCAGTCCTATCCTGCAGCACGTGCAACATGTCGCCACAATGGGCAGATAAACATTACGTGTTAAGCTTCGATCATGACTAACCTTTCGCTTCCTGTTTTTAATCATCATTAAACGTGTCTCTTTATTGGGGGGGGGGGTGCATGGCGTGGGACCTTTGTCTGGAGAAGGCATGTTGACCAGAATATAGCGGCACAGACTGCAGTGGAGCCTGATACGCGGTGGAGTGAAGCCACCTTGAACGTCACACAAGTTCCGACTTCCCGCTTCCGTGACCATACATTCTGGATTATAAAATTCCTGTGGTCGTGATGCTAATGAAGGAGCTCGCTTGCGGCACATAGGTGGGCAACGTCACGTCTAACGCTCTGAGGGATGTGTGTCCTTGGCCGGCGTCTAAGAGAACTCAAAACGTTTGAACAAAACCCTCAGTAATGGCTTTGGTATGACGAGCATTCCTCCAATTGAGCATGAGCATATTGGACATATATTGAGATGACAAACCATGAGTACCAAAGGGTGAAGACGATAATAGTGACCCTATCTTCACCAGATATTGGCCAGTGTGAGAGAGCGCGTCTTTGTAGCAATGTGCGCACACGAAACTCTTTGCACCCTTTTGAGTGTAAGGTGGGTGTACCATAACGCACACCCCTGTGAGTGCAAGTTTACCTCTCAGGGTGTACTTCACAACACCTTCAAACTTTTATACTTAAAAGGGTGTGAGTTATGGTACATACACATTACCTCTGAAAGGGTGTAACCTCTACTTAGCAGGTGTACGGCTTGTTGGTTCACAGTTGTATTTGGACGATACCCTGACTGATTGAATTTTTGGTGCAAGCCACCCTGAAGCAATGGTGTAACGTGTGCAGCTTCGTTTCCATAGTGAATGTATCATGCATGACAGTCAAAGTAAATGCCTATCATGAACATGTAACGTATTGTGTTCTCCCTATATAGCAATTCAGAACTGGTGCCATATTGGACCATTATACCGTCTGCTATACGGATAAGGGTATACGTGCTTAAATTTAGAGACAAATTTGAAACATCGCATAAAGGCGATGACGAACGAAAAGCTCAATTAGAAAGGTATTTCTTTTCTAAGGGAAAATGGATAATATACAGCGTGTCACAGCTAAATTCCAGCATATTAAATATATGCACGATAATCTAGTTAGCTCTAACTTTAGCCAGCCAGCACATCCAGGAACCGGTTGCCGCCCGTGCGATGGTCGCAGGTGTCAAATATGCAAATTAATGCAAAGCGCCCAAGTACTTAAAAGCACTAATTCTAATTTTCCGTCAAAATTAATGGTGACTTTGACTGTAATTCATCTAACGTCATTTATGTCATTCAGTGCGGCATGTGCCAAGCACAATACGTAGCTCAGACCAAAACATCAAATCTGTTGTCCGCGTCTTTTTCCTTCCACAACTATATATATATATATATATATATATATATATATAATAGGAAAAAAATAGCCGGAGCTCTTTGGCTCCACGTATAGCATATGTCTGTATCACGTGTACGTGACCTTCTGACGCCATCCACTCAAACGTTGCCTGCCTGCGTACTGCTGATGATGTCCAAGAAGGCCGAAACAGCTGTCCAGTACTGGCATGGCGATATTTGAGTTACAGACATATATATATATATATATATATGTATATCACTTTTTCCGAGACGAAATGAATTGCATAGGCTGAAAGGAAATCCTTAGGAGGGCATTAGCAAACTTCTAAGGCAATATCTTAATTAACTCTCTAATTATAAAAGATACGTCGGAAAGGGAAACAAAAAAAGAGAAACACTGTCAAGGAGCCCGCGATGAGGGAATCACACGCGTAACATGAAAAACGGTTAGGAGCAACTAAGAAGTATTTGAACAATTTGTATTTGAACAAGAACTTTCGTGCAAGAGACTGCACTTCTTCAGGTTACAGAACTAAGTGCGACACAAGTATATATAACCCAAGACAACAGATACAATAAAACAGGTTTCCAGAACGAAGTAAACAGAAAACAACCAGACAGTAATACAATGCATTACGTGAGCAACCATCACATAAGAATCAGGAAAGAGCAAGTGTACGGGTAAACGAGACATTCGGAGAATTGGGGTTCAAAAGATTTGGTGGTGAAAAAAACGGGGGCACAGGTAAATGTCTAGCCGGGTACGTGGAGAACACAGCTTTTGTTGAACTGCGTGGGAAGGTCCGAGTGACCTTATGGGCTGAAGGGAAAATGGAGCTAAGAATGCTAAGAACAGAAGGTGAATGAAGTAGCTTAGCTGGATGATGGGTTGAACAACTGCAGAGGACCACCATGAACGTTTAGTCCCCGTGGTTTTAAACAAGAAATGAAGAAGGACTCGTCTCCTCTTCAAAATCTGAAAGCGAGACTCTCCGAACTGTAGTGAGTGTGGCGTTGCAGAGGATGTAGAACACATCCTTCTCAGGTGTCAGAAGTACGTCGATGCTCGAAGGGCATTAGAGACAAGCCTCTCTCGTTTGGACTCCCGAGCCTTCGACATCACGAAACTATTAGGTCCTCCTTCGTCCGACAAGGCGCTAAGGGCACTTGAAGACTTTTTGCATGCAACCGGGCTTATGGACATCCTATGACACGGTGAATGTGTGATGTGTCCTGTGTGTGCCCCCGGTGATTCCGCCACTTTACTCTAACTTGGGCGCAGCTCTTGAACTTTTGACCTACATGTTGAACTCAATTATCATCTCTGTTCGTCTCTGGACATCATCCTTTTGCGTTTTCATCATCTCATCATCAGATTGAACTTTCTGTATTAAGTGTACTGGGGTAGCCAGTTTGACTTCGTCGAAACTTACATCCCCATTTTTTTCTTTATTCACATCACATCACATCACATCGCGATTTTTGCGTTTGCAATCGGTGGTATAGCCAGATTCCAGAATTCCAATAGACAGGTGTGTATCCATGTCGTGCTCGGGAAGATTAAAATGTATAGCAACGGGAATGGGGCGACTATTGACAATGTCGGATTTATTACCGTAAAACCTCTGACGCATGGTATTGGAGGTTTCACCAATGTACTGAACATTGCATTTCATACACGTTATTAGATAACGAATGTTAAAAGAGTTACAGTGCAATGATTGTTTAATTTGAAAGGCGTAGTTTTTTATGGTACTGGAGACCGAGGTGCAGGTAGAAAGAAGATTACAAATTTGGCAGCGTATGCCATTGCAGGGAAACGAACCAGGTGTTGTAGTACGGCGCAAACGCGAAGAAGTAAGGATATTCCGGATATTCCTTGACCTGCGGAATGTGACAATGGGGACAGAAGGAAATAGTTCTTTCAATTTTTCGTCACTGTGTAGAATGTTAAGATGGCGCTGAAAAATAGTTTTCGTGTTACGAAGGGCTTTCTTGTAGGTGGTCACGAAAGTAATGTTTCTGTGTTCCTCGTTAGGTTGGCTGGAAAGAAGTGCCTCTCTGTCCAGCGAGCATGATTTGGCGAAAGTATTTTCAATTAGATTGCGGGGATAGTTACGCTTCCTGAGATCAACAGACATTTCGTGAGCGCGTCTGTGCAAATCGTCGGTATTGGAACACTTGACTTCCAGTACATTGTGCTGCTTGGGATTTCTTGACGCATCAAGTTATATCAGGCAGCACAGTCTCCCGCATCACGTTTATCTCGATGGCAGACCCTCATGACGTCCACAGAGTTGCAGTAGTACATTTACGACCTCGTAGCACCCAAAGCTGACGTCAACAACTGCTTCCTTTATCCAAATGAATGACGTTCAGTTGAAAGGCATTTTGTGCGTAGCATCTCCAAGCAACTAACACTGGAATGATATTCTAATCTCAAAACCAGACTGCATGTCCGTCTAATGAGAAGCACATAATTATCGTATTCCCAACAGTGACGTTGAAGAGATCATATTGCCTCCACCAAATGTCACGTACAGAGACAATGTTGCAGGTATTTGAATAATTACTGACAGTATTGTGTTTCGTTATTTTACAGCGGAGGCGAAGCAAATACGTGAGACCAGGCAAAAAGGACGAACGGTGCAAAACTAGATGGCATGCGACCCAGGGCCTCTTCCAGGGGAGGGACGTTCAGGGAGCTCTCTCTGGTGACGTGCAATGCATGGTAACACATCTCATACATTTCTATCCACCTGTGTAGTGTGCTTTCTTGTGGAGCGATTACGTTGTTGTAAAATAAGCGCAAAAAGTTTTTCCCGGCAAGGGAGCTACCTCCGCGTTGCCAGCTTTGATGCTTTTATGTGGCAGAAAATGTAAATTAGAAAATTAAAGTCTCGTACGGGTTGCGACAAAGCGTGCGATAGACGCGTAGAAAATGGGCACACCGAATACGTTAATTTATCCACGAGTAACACAACAGAAGGCGTCTCCGCCAGTGTGCAGGTCGCATAGTTACGAGAATAACTAGGAATGGCCGACGATCGCTCTCCTATGACATCGAATGATTTTTTCTCAGCTCTCGTTCGTGCAGCACCAACACCAATAAGATATAGAAAGCTTGCTGAATGCCCCCTCTCACTCCTTCGCACATCGCAGCAACCAGCAAAGATGTCAGCCAATCGGGGCACAGGAGTTCGAAATACAGGTTATTCTGTGGCTACAAAGTGGCTTTCCATGGCCCTGCGGCCGCTGAAAACAACGTCGTGATTGGGGATTGGAAGACTCTTTATTGTTACGTCACGTCGCTCAAGCGCATTTTTTCTGGTGATGTTAGCAGAACGCAGCGCGTGTGACGTAATGGACGACATATACCAAAGTACCTATATAACTAGCCTTTACTTAGCCTTTTTATGTCTTCCTCTTATTAACGAATTCCGAAGTCCAATCCTTAGAGTAAGAAGAAAACATTGTGGACGGCGATCCTAGTCCTGAGTGCTCATGCATTATTTGAGTATATGTACCTCTCGGCTTTACGGGCTCTCAGAGGACCAAGCTCCTCATTGTGATGCCATGTGGTAATGACATCACTATGTAAGACCGTTGGCGCCGCCGACGGACGTGGCCTGCATCGGCTTTATGTAAATTTCAAGTGGTATCTTCAGTGGTATCTGGTTTTCCTAAACGAGCCTGACGCGGCCAGGGTCACGGAGACTGGTCCCAGAACGAGAGATAACGCGCACCAAGTATGTTCTCTGTAGATGTGGCACCCTCTGGTAAAATTGCAACAATGTAGCCCCTGATTTCGAGGGTACCACAAACCCGTCAAGAGGTACGGATTACCTTCTTATTTTAGAGAGCTTCCAGAAATGCCGGTTGCCTTTTTTCGCTCTCCTCTACCCATTTCCCCTCTCGCCAAACGTCGAACCGTCGGAGCAACAAAGAAACGAAAAAGCAATCTTTTGACACATTTCTCTCAAAGCATAGACATAGTCTCACGGCAAGCAATGAAGCAGTGTTCACATCTGTGTGCGTAGATGACATTGTAGTGCTACTGAAGACTAACGAGACCAGACAACAACATGGCGGTGGAATTGCCAGGTCAGAGCGAGAGCTCGGGCTGAGCGAGGCAAGGCTATTTATTATTCGCGCCTTGATGTGATGGCGCTGGCAATGCCGCCACAGGGTGGAACGAGAACTGTTTAATTGCAAGAGCGCAGCGAGCGGTGAGCGTGCGCAGAGGCCGACGAAGATCGGGGTGCGCAGATGACGCTGTGCGCAGATGACGCTGTGCCTGGCGGGGTCGCTACAGCTGCTCCCCCCCTTAGCGCGTTGGTGAAACGCAAGAGCGGTGCGTCACCAGGACAGGGGCCCAGTGGACGGACTTTGCTGAATGGGGAACGGCAGGCTGGTAAACGGAGTGAGGGGTGGAGACCAGAGCAGCCGTGAGGTCAGCAGCAGGAGCCTCCATGTATGCAGGCTTTAATCGGTCGATGGAGACTTGCTCTTGCTTGCCGTTGATGATGAGGGAGAAGAATTTGGAAGTGCGGCTGACTACTTGATAGGGACCAGTATAAGGGGGCTGTAGTGGCTTTCGGACAGCGTCGACGCGTACGAAAACGTGTGTGCACGTCTCCAGGTCGTCGTGCACGTAAAGCCTGGAGGAAGATGGCTGACGAGGGGGTGCTGGGCGAAGCTGGTCAAATATGGCTTTGAGCCGGGAAACGTAGTTTGCTGGATCTGGCGGGGAAGTAGCCTTGGGGGACACGAGGAATTCTCCAGGTCGTCGCAGAGTTGTCCCGTAGACGAGCTCTGCTACGGTGCACCCTAAGTCCGGCTTGAAGACTGAACGGAGGCCGAGCAGGACGACAGGAAGAACTTCCGTCCAAGAGGTGGGGTTGGGGTGTGCCTTGAGGGCGGCTTTGAGTTGTCGATGGAATCGTTCCACCATGCCGTTTGACGCCGGATGGTAGGAAGTGGTCCGAATGCGTTGAGATCCCAGTAAGGTGGTGAGGGCGCTGAATAAACACGACTCAAACTGCCGCCCACGGTCAGTAGTGATAGTGGAGGGCACTCCGAAGCGAGCAACCCACATGCTCGTGAAGGTAGCGGCGACAGTTGAGGCGGAGATATCAGGCATGGGGGCCGCCTCAGGCCACCGCGTGAAACGGTCTACCACCGTGAGTAGATAGCGGTGACCTTGAGAAAGCGGGAGGGGGCCCACGATGTCCAAGTGGACCTTTTCGAAGTGGGTGTCAGGTGGAAGGAAGGGGTGCACGGGAGCAAAAGTGTGTCGCTGTATCTTAGCTCTCTGGCACTGCTGGCAGCTACGTGTCCAGTGCTTGATCTCGGCTTGCATGCCGGGCCACACGTAGCGCGCACTGATTAACTTCTGCGTTGCGCGTATGCCTGGGTGCGATAGTGCGTGGAGGGTATCAAATACCCGGTGGTGGTAGTGACAGTCTGCTGGAGGTTCGGGAGCAGGAACGCGCAGGAACCGATGGGGAGTCTGCGCGATGGTCAGCGCGGCAGGAAGTTCATGATCTTGGTCGGCATAAAAGGTTTGCGACCAGCTGGGTAAGGTGTCGAACCTGCTGAGACAAGGCGTGGGCGGAGCTTTCGAAGCTGACCTGCGAAACAGGCGGAGCGGGCAGTTCCGAGAAGCCGGAGGAATTGACGACTGCCATGTCCAGGTCCGTCAGGTATTGTCCAAGGTATTGTTCGGGTCACCACTGCAGTGCTACTGAAGACTAACGAGACCAGACAACAACATGGCGGTGGAATTGCCAGGTCAGAGCGAGAGCTCGGGCTGAGCGAGGCAAGGCTATTTATTATTCGCGCCTTGATGTGATGGCGCTGGCAATGCCGCCACAACATAAAGCTCAAGTAACGCGCTAACGAATTACCTGTATCTCCAATCCCGCTGAACGAACGACCAAGTGATCGTTTATGAGTAGGGAATGACTTTTTCGTGTTAAATGCCTTTCTCAGGGGGTAAAAATCGGACGCTATTTTTAAATATGTAATTCGTGGAGAAATCGAGCGATAATTGTGCCTTCGGGTGTTATCGGATGTTTTTGTTTCTCCCATTGTCTATAAAGACCTTTCCTAATCTCTCTTTTATTTATTTATTATTATTTATTTTTTTCGGGATCGTGACATTCCAGCGGTAATGCCCGAAGGCATAGACAGTGTTGACACACATGGATGTATTGCTAGGAACGTAAGTGACCAAATCATACATGTGTTACACATGGCGACCTTGGTTCGTCTTCAGTGGAAACGTCACTTGAGGATTTCATAGTGACTGGAATTCGGGGGAAATCGGGTTTAACCTGAATTGGTCGGAGGTCACTTCGGGGGGGAATAACCGGGCGGAATAGGGTTTAACCCGAAAAAGACACTCCCTATTTATGAGTTTCTCTATACGGGACAGAGAAACAAGTAACATCAGAAAACTCGCCTCTCAGAGATCCAACCAATTCCACGGTCACCTGTGTCTTTCGACTGCATTCCGTCTTCAAATTCTCTCCTGATCTCACGTGCCATCCAACCTGCAAAGTTTTATCAGTGTAACAGAACAGTTTCTGTGCGACAGATTGTGTGCGACAGTGCCTTTGGAGTATTAGATACACAACCACAAGAATAATATTACGTAACTAGTTTTCGGTCAGTCTCAGCGCTCGTGCTCCCCCGTGTTATGAAACTGAGCGCATCATCTAGCCCATCGGCCGCCGAGCAATTTGGCTGAGTATGTCCTTTAGCATTGGACGCATTTCGCTACGGGGATGCTGTGCTAGAACTCATTCTTTCTCACCCACAAAATGTCCAGTTTTCTCCGGATTGTTTCTTGTTCTGCGTAGGAAGGATCAACTCAGGTTTCCAGAAGTCACTCAATTTGTGTTCATTAATTATTGAAACTCAGCAGGAGTTTAATCCAGAAGCTTAATATTAGGCAGTGGATCAGTTATTAACGTGTCGTCCTGCTCATTACATAGTAGCGGACGCCAGCAGTTTGGTTGCGCGACACAAAATGCTTAGAGATGCCGTTTTCCGCGAGGGACGTGAAGCGCTGAGTGCTGATGTTTCACAGCGTGATAAAGAGCGTTCAGGTGGAGAAAATTTTTCTACGAGCTGACCACCGTGGCCTTTATCGTGGTCGCCGATTTTTAGTTTTTTGTTTGTTTGTTTTTAGTTCGAGGGCTATACACGCTAGGACACGTACCTTGTAACACGGGCCAATAACTCGTGATGCCTTGAGTTTGAGGCACGAGAAGTGCGTTAACAATGTTAAGATCAAGTCAATACCAGCTAGCCTACCTACCCCTGTTATGTTCGTCAATACCTCGTGTCTGAGCATAGGACAACAGCGACTTGTGGATCTTCTATAAAAATGCGATCACAATTGGAAAAGGAACCTCAATGCGTGTTTTCTGTGTGGCTAAGACTAGAGTCACTAAATCGCTTCAGAGTAGCGACCCGGAGGCACAAGGGTGGTGGTCGTCATGGTGAAGGGGCTCGCCGTTGTCACAGAGGTGGGCAACGTCACGACTGACGGGGAATATGCGTCCTGGGCCGACTTCTAAGGGAACTGTGTCGACATATATCTGAAAGCGTCTGAGGAAAACCCAGGAAAAACCTCAGACAGCACAGCCGGCACCGGAATTCGAACCCGGGTACCAGGCACAAGTAAGATCGGGCAGGCGGGCAAAAGGGCGAGCTGAGGCTGTCATAGTGTTTCAGTTTGACCTCCAGCGGCATCCACGAAGCGCTCTTCCAAGTGTTGTCTTCTTCCACTGCGGAATTTCATCTTCAGCAATTTCTGCTGCCAAAGTAGAGGTGAGGGCTAGAGGTCAAACGGAAACAACCTTTTGCCTCAGTGTCGATACTCTGAAGCTGATTTAGTGACTCTAACTTAGACAATCTGAGCTGTAACAAAAATTCATATGTCTGTAGATACGCTTCTCGCTTACATATCACCTCGGGCGATGAATAACAGAACAAACATGCAGCTGACGTATAAACAACGATGGCGTTAGCGAAGGAATGATCCCAGCACTCTACACCAGTGATCGGAACTGAAACTGAAAAACCCGTACTGAACCGATATAAATTTAGGCGGTTACCGGTTCGCGAAACGGTTCAGACGTAATGTGCGTTGTGAGAGATCGGAAGTACGACTTACACAGCGGATTGGGAGCCGCGCTGCCAAACAAATTGGAAACCGAAACTGAGTAAAACAAACTGCAACACAAGTGCTCGAGTTATTTCCTCCTCGCAGCTATTGCAGTTCAGTTGTGTTTCATTTTGGACTTTGAAAATTACGGCCAGTCCTTGAGCAGGATGTAACAGGTTGTATACGATGAGTGAACATAGAGAGTACAATATGCTACCGTAACGTTGCACCTGAAATGCAGATCTGTAACACGCACTGTTGCTGCGAACCAGAGCAGTGTCGGCAACAACAGCAACGAAAGTATATTTGTGTAGTTTGAAAATCGGAAGGATGTGCTAGCTTTTAACCCATGGCAGTCGTCCAAAATTCACTTTACTGAACAGGCTCGAACCGATATTTTGCGCTGCAGCGGAGCTGAACCCGAAGCGAACCGCCTGAACCTGAAGAGAACCGGAAAAAGAAAAGAAGATAACGATTCCGATCCCTGCTCTACGAGGCTCGTTCAAAAAGTTCTAAGCCTCACCCAGAAGGAGTTGCAGAAACAAGACAGTTTTTTCCTGATAGTCCCCCTTGACATCAGTGCACTTGGTCCAACGATGCTCTGGAAAAAGGTGGCGTCCTGTCCTCCAAAAACTCCTCCACAGCACTTATGACCGCATTATTGTTTCCAAAATGGCGACCACGCAGGTTGGATTTGAGTTTAGGAAACAGGTAAAAGTCTGATGAAGCTAAGTCTGGTGAGTAAGGGGATAGCAATTCAAAGCCACAGTTGGCGGCTTCAGCTACTGCAACCTGAGCAGATGAACGGGCGAGTTGACCTGGAGCAACAGCACACCTGCCTTCAGCTTCCTTCTGCGTTTTGGCTTGATTGCTTCCTTCAGATGTGTTAATTCTGATGCATAGTACTGTTGGTTAATAGTTTTTCCTTTTTCCTGGTAGTCTATCATAATTATGCCTTCAGAATCCCTCCAAAAACAGATGTCATGCCTTGTCAACAGATGCTGCCCGCTTCAACTTCTTCGGTGGTGGAGAACCAGGGTGTTCCAACAGTTTGCTTTGAATCTTTGATTCAGGTTCAAAGTGATGAACCCAGGTTTCATCTTGAGTTACTAATCTGCGGAGGAGATTCCCAGGTTCAGTTTGGAAGCCACTCAAAAATCTCCTGGAAATGTCAACCCTTTACAGCTTCTGCTCTGGCGTCAGCATTTTTGAACCCATCTTGCAGACAGTTTGCTCAACCCCAAGATCTCAGTTAAAACAGTGTGAACTGAATCAGAACTAATGCCTATCGACCTAGTTATCGCTGCACAGTAATACGCCTGTCATCCGAAACCATACGATGAATGGCATCAACTTGATCATCAGCGGTTCAGGTTTTTGGACGGCCTGACCGAGGGTCATCTTCTGTGATCACCCTGCCCCTCTTGAATTCGGGAGCCCACTTCTTCACAGCTGCATCGAAGGGGAGTCCTCAGCGAGTGTCTGTACCATGTCCTCATGGATATCCTTGGCCGTCATACCTTCCTTTTCCAAATACTTTATGACTGCTCGGGTCTCTGTTTTGTTCATTTTTAGATTTATCGCACTACCCTTCACCTTTGTATGGGCGTCACCTGCGCACAAATTGTACACACAGAAATCTGTATTCGTTTTCCTAGTTTTATAACAAGTGGTAGCGTGTTACAACAACAAAAATGTTCACCTATTGCTCATTTTTTCTGGGTGAGGCTTAGAACTTTTTGAACGAACCTGGTACACACTCGCTAGCGTCCACCCCACATAAATGATCTTACGACACCACCCAAAATGTTTGGAAAGTGTTTCTGATTCGTCGAGCCCAACATGAGCGGCGAACCAGCGTTTAGCGTAGAACAATCCGCAAGGGTGCCAGCATACTGGTGTACAAGAGGTAGCACTTCCTTGGTCCGAGAAAAACGACAAGGACGGGATTTGAGCCCCGTGTCATCCACTTGTGTGTTTCCCGACCGTGTTGTTTTCCTCAGACACAAGGGTGGGGATACATTTATGGAAGTAAAAAAAAAAATCCGAGTAGCTGTGCAACCTTTGGTACTGGCAGCTGAAATACAGCGACAGCTGTATCACTACGGATTGTGGGAAGACTTTAGCACGGTTCTTCAGCTGTGTTTGAGAGTTCCCAACATATAATACGTTAATATTTCGAAATCTTCTCTTAGGAATGCATTGCAACTCGAACTCTGTTCCCCAGCCGGACGTAGTTCTCGAGCCAAAGCCTGTCGAACACGCTGCAAATGTCTCCAAAGTAGTTGTTAATGAACGCACGCTCGAAACGGGTATCCGCACGCTGCCACCGCTCAACGAGAACAAACTTCACAGATTCTTCTTCAAATTGCTCAGACTTGCGCTTTCTTCTTTTCCGTTCCAATATGCTCGTTGCGTCTCTCCAAGTCGAGCCTTGGCTTCTTCGCTCATATGGGCACGGGGAGCTCTTCGCCTTTCTGCATTCTGCGCTTTTCTTGCAGAAATCTGTTCTGCACTGAGAACCTTCCTCGGCGGAGCCATCCTGGCGAAAGGCCTGGTGTCTTGTGCTTCCCACTCCCATCACCTGCATCACCGCACCTCACGTGATATTCAACGTCCCATCGCACCATCTTCGCACGAAGAGCGCTGCTTCCGTGACTCACCGCGGCGCGAAATTTGGGACACACGGCGCACGCACGCTATCCGATGCTTAACTCCGCATATACAGACGAATATTTTCCTAAAACCGTGATATCTGCCATCTTGCCCTTTCCTGGTGCCATCTGTCGGGCGCTGGGCCGCCGAGCCGAGCTGGCCAAGGAAGCCGCAGAACTCACAGAATTAATATAGACCACTTGCACTCCTACGTCATCGATTACGTTTCGCCGCCGCGCAAAGCATGCTGGTGAGCAGCTATCAACCTTATCAGCCTTTTCGGCCTATCAGCAGACGCGTTTTTCCCGCTTCTTGCCAACCAGAGCAAAATATAACCTCGAACCGGTCTTCTCGGGACGCCACATGTTTGTAAACAGAAAGTGGTCTATAGGAGGACTCCAGCAAACGGACTTGGCACGCCGTCAATGGGATCCTCCTATCCCCGAGTGTGAGCGCCCGGGCGCAGCCATCCGTTGGTCATGGACAGTGTCAGTGGACGAATTTCTGCCCCTATCCACAGCGGAGCTGCTCTGTTGCTCAACAACCCTGTGCAGTCACGTGGGATAACAAACGGCGAAATAGGCCGATGGACGGAACGAAGTACAACGAAGAAAGCGAGGCAAGCCCTGTAAACCCTTTTGGGTTCGTGAATGGAGTCGTGCTATGGGTATCACAAGGCAAACGTTGTGATGTCTGAATCATATCTGTGAGATCGTCTGCGACACTGTCAACCCTTTGCTTTCCAGAGACACGGATGAACATGTTTATCGCCTCTGACGTGTTGAGCGGCGTTTGTATGCTGTGCCAGCGATAATCCTATATTTAAAAAAATAAATCCTAACAAATCTATTTCCGAAGGCAACAATAATCTAAACATGAATACACACAGTTAACTGTCATGCTGCTCTGGAAACCAACGAG
The DNA here is from genome assembly GCF_037126465.1 of Ornithodoros turicata. Taxonomy (NCBI): domain Eukaryota; kingdom Metazoa; phylum Arthropoda; class Arachnida; order Ixodida; family Argasidae; genus Ornithodoros; species Ornithodoros turicata. Next base: position 950,467 of record NW_026999337.1, on the reverse strand, counting down.
AACCGGAAATGGCTAAACCGAAACCGCGCGCGCCATTCCTATTCCGATCTATGTCGGTAGCGCGAACGTGTCGTTCGGGAGCGAGAACACGTGGTATGTGACGCAACGTAACGCTGTCGAAGAGAATTTGGTATTCTCTGCGCTCCAAACGTGTCGCCCGTGAGCGACGGTGCCGCTCACGGTAACGACAGCCTCCACCCTGTCGATATGGTGGATGATACTGTCGTTAAGCGGAGCGAGAGCTCTCAAGACGGCTGCAAGTTACTTCGCATGGCTAAACACAATCACGGTTGGCGCCGGTGTTTAGATCGGGCGACAACGGGTTTGTATAAGATGAAACGTCTTTATTGAAACCACTTTGCCACAGACACAATTCTCCGCTATCATACATATCAAACAATACATATAGGTCTGCCTAAAGCTTACATTTCTTCACTTGTTAACTGTCCTGACAGCTCCTTCTCTGGGAATTTAATATGCCCACTGATTCTAATTGCGTGTAGGTCGTCAGCAAAATGTCCGTGACTAAACCACGGTGCTCTGTCACGAACAGCAACACAATTTCATATTATTCGTGCGCTGAGCGAGAAGCGCGAGACCTCTCCATCGTCAACGCGTCGTCGTCGTCGTCTGCTTCCAAAATAAGACATTCCGCGTGATTCTCCTTCTGCTACACTATTGGCTCAGAGTTCGACGTCTCGTTCCCAGACGTCTTAACCTCTAACGACAGTCAACAAACCAAGCGCACTGTCGTTAATAGCTACATGGGAATGCCAAAAGTGGCAGGTGTCGTTCCCGGTGCTCGTTATCGTCTTCTACCGATACTCCTCTATCGACACCGTCGCTGCCGCTCGACAGCGGCTCGGAATAGGGCCCCGGGGGTCGGATTCACACCCATCACATCACATCATTCGCATCACATTCGATGCCGGGATGGCGTCCTAAGCGCGATTCACAAAGCTATCGTAGTGGAGAGGGAACCCCCTTTGACGAGGAAGAGGAAGGTGCTCGCTTCCTGACCACTGATCTCTATGTATAAAGGCTGGATAGCGCATGGGAGAGGGGCTCGTGGGGGAGAGGCGTGCCTTCGGGCCGCCATGTTGGTGGGCCCTAAAGTGCTGTGTGTGCTCATAGAAAACAATGGGAGGCAACGGAGATTGTGAGTATTTATTGCGCTGCTAGGATTGATCGTTGTTTGTCATCACACAATTTTGTAAGGTGCCAGTATACTGATGTATCCTAACAGTGTTTCACAGGTGTCCCGCCGTTCGATTCTTAATTACGTTATGTTTTGCATTCCGAAACTAGATCGTCACCGCAGTGCAGCGCTGGGGATTGTACTACAGTACGTTTCCCAGCCAATATTTCAATAAGAAACGACTTGAGGTTAACAACAACCATCTATATAATATCCCGTACTGCGTTCTGAACAAAAATTGTTCCATAAAGAATGGTCCGGGAAAAGATATACTCGCATGGCAGAAAGAGATCGTTCTTTAGAATCACAGCCGTTGTTTTAGCCGTGTATGCGTTTAGTATGATTTATATCAAGCATCGCCTTAGAAAGAGTCTTTTAGTAAACGACAGCGGTGCTTTGCCTCGCAAATATGGACACACCGAAGCAGCCCAAATAATTACTTCACGCAATTAGATCACACTCGTTAGGACATTAGGTAGTGATGTAAGCTTAATCAATTAAGTTACTTAGAAAGTGGTAACACCTCCTTGAGACACAGGACTTATCTCTTTTTGAAGTACAGCCCTTCTATGTTTGTTTGCTTCTTCCTTTATTTGTTCTGATTATTTGCAGGCGCGGTTGTGCCAAACTGAATGTCCTTCTCCAGCACTCACATGCTTTTGTTGAATACAACTGCAGCGTGAGAAAAGCTGCTTGGGGACGGGGTCCTGCTATCCAGTGCTGACTTTGTCATGCTTGTTATGTGGAGCATGCTCCAAAAAATGCAGCTCCACATATGGTCTTCAAGTTGCAACAGGACTATTTGGCGCTTGAAACAGTTGTGATTTTGTCATTTTGGCCCTCGTGTACCCAGTCTGTGAAAGGCAAACAAAAAAGTCTAACACGATATGCCTTTGTAATGAGATCACTGATGATGAGTAGAGAGAATATACCAGTTCAAGTTTATTCAGTATTTTATATCATTCATTATATTATTCAACATTTTATGTCAAGTTTATACAACATCAAGTTTATTCAAGTCCAAGATTTATTTCTTGCACTTACGCGTTTCAAGATACAATGAACATGCAGGGAGGTCGCAAAAGACTACATTTATTGTTTTGTGACCTTGCTACAATGGCAATATATATTTTAGGAATGATAATGGTCAGGTACGCTCTCTAAATTTGTAGCACTCAATTTTAGGTTGGAATGAGCGATGAATAGCAACTTCCCTCCTGATATTTTCTCACATATGCTAAATTTTAAATTTAATGTGATCAAATATGTGATAATATAATTATATATAAGAATATAATATGTGATAAATGAATGTGATCAACAGTAGATGTAAACAACATGAGTAGCCAGAGAAGTGCATTCTCAATAAATAATTTTCTTATAGCATATACAGTCAACCCTCGATTTATGAACACCGTCGGTTCCCCGAAAAATCGTTCATAAATCGAGGGATTCATAAATCGAAAATTCCGTTAAGCGAGTACTATCGAGCACATGGAACAGTATTTCCGAGTTGATATTGTGTTTATAATGCAATATATTGTATAATTTTGCTTTGGACCTTGCCTTCCGCTGTGTCAATTGAGGTCAGGAACACTTCTGCAAAAACCCGTTTGTTGTTCGGATTTCGAGGGGTTAAGAACCGAGGGTGCAATAACTCGAAAACGTTTTGTCTGTTCAGGCGTCATTCATAAGACCACGAATAATCCCTTTGAAGGTTTTTATTGGCCTCGGAACGATCCGTTCATAAATTGAGGTCAAAAACGCTGGGCAACTCCTAGTTGGTTCCCAGAAATTCCATTCATTATTCGAATATCGAGGTTCATAAAACGAGGGGAAAATGCATGTAAATGTTTGGTTCCTCGTGCTAGTGTTCATAAAACGAGGGAATTCATAAATCGAAGGTTCATAAATCGAGGGTTGACTGAATGTGCATGCCTATTAACTGAAACAATTATCACAGTTCCCTGACAAGTTTTAATTTCTGAGAGTGTACTGTAGAGGCTGCTTAGATCTACAACAGTTCATACAAGGTATTATATACTGTGAATGCCTTTAAAAATCCCATGTGACACATATCCCTTTACTTTCTGGAGATGCTGTGGTAGTCAAAGTTTGCGAGCATTACGCAGGTTCTGCACCCATTTCTTGAGTATGTCGAGGCAGCTGTGAAGTAACCTGCATTGATGATGATTATTCCAACTTTTATGGTGCATCGACAACAAAGGAAATAATACATCATAACATTGGTTTGGGTGCAACCAGTTAAAAATGAATATGTTGTTTAATAAATGCATTGGACAAATGTTAAAACATCAGTTTAAAACATGGTTTACAATCCCTGTATCTTCTAATAATTAAAAAGATTAAAAACTATTCTAAAAAGAATACGGGGAACTCTTCTAAAAGAATTATAATCTCTAATTATATATTGCTGGGTGAAGGAGCCTAAAGTGTAAGGTGTGTTTCTGATGTGAACATGTAAGAAAATATGCAAAACTGAGAGAGGCTAACCACAGTGCGTGCACTGAGGTTGTTCCTTCCTGTAAAGTAGAAACCAGTGGATGAGGAACGTGATACTTACCTGTACACCCAGCCGTATCACACTGTATCACACTACACAGATTATTCACTGGGTAGCCCTCATGACGAAACCTGTATTGAGAGACCACTTTTGCCTTAAAAACTGCTACAAATAGCGCGACACGCTACAAATTATTACTATCGTAACAAGCTGACGATACAGCTCAGACACAAAGGCGTTATTCAAGTCGCGCCACACCACCGTTACGTAGGATTCTTTGTCACAAATCAAACCAAGTCACAAAACAATACCAATACATGAAAAAAGGTGACAATCGTGGTTTCCTTATGACGTAATACCGAACTTGTGCGCGAAGGTAATTCAAAGAAATGAATGTGGCACTTGCTTCCGCAGAGAACACCGTGTACCATGCTAGCAATGCATGCAAAAAAGCGCTCGAGTGCTCGCACATATATTGAGGACAACAGTACCTGTGTAGTGTAACATGTTCTTTCAAGCATATTATGCACTCAAACTGTATTTGCCGCCGGGTAAAATGCAAGTGTGCTCGATTGAACGTCGGAAGAGCGATCAAGCAACCTGCATCCAGTGCTCGTTTTGGGCAAAAAAAAAACTTCATAATGGTCAACTAAATATACAGAATGGACGCCTATTTATTCCTCGATAAAGAGTGACTCACCTGTATAAATTTAGGCCCTGTAACCTTGCCAGTACGGTTGGTACGACCGTAATTGCAAGAAGTTGCCATGATCGCTGCGGCGACTGTTGTGGGTACCGTAAGATGGCGGCCGGTTTCTTCACGCTCGGGCTCCCTATCCGCGATCCAGCCTTTTACAATCGAGATCAGTGTTCCTGACACGTGCACCTCCGAGGGAAACAGCCAAAGGGTGCGAGACTATGTTTTCGCTATGGTAACGATGACGAAAATTTGTAATCGCACCAATAAGAGTCGTCCCATTAGAAGAAGACGAAGTTGTTCGTCCCCAAATGTTTTGTTACTGCACGTGCTCTCGGTCTTTCGGTAGCCATAATGGATGCCATGCAATCACAGGCGAAACGCGTTCGATGACACAGCAAATATATTCCCAGTATGTTCGTCTCGGGGAGGGGTGGGTGAGGGGGTTTTGTAAGCGGTGTGTTGCACTCAGTTTGCAGCTTTTATGGCTTCTTTCGACTTTCTTGCAGGCAATTTGGAGGAGTGTTGGGGGTGTCTTAGCGGGGTGTAGGGGATGCTTGAAAAATCCCTGCGACCGGATTTTACGGTGCACAAAGTTGAAGCATTTGTTGAAGGTTACCAGGTAAAAAAGTGCCCCAATGTCACTTCGGGGATGGCCTCGAAGGTTCTGTGGCAAAGTGCACTGCGTTAGCGCGTATTACGGAGTCTTTGTTTGCCGTCTCCAAATTCACCGCTGCCAAATAACGCCGCCATCTTTCTTCGTAAGACTGCTCGGGAGCTCTCGCAGGATTCCGCCCTAAGCTGCGAAGATTTTGCGACGCGCGCCCTTCGTGAATCTGCACTTCGTCGTAACTTTCCCGTACGACGGAGATACGACAGAATCCGTCGCTCGAGCTCTTTGTGAATCCGACCCCTGGTCTGTCGAATTTCATGATAACGAAGTGACGAGCGAACGACGGCACACAAGCAAGAGATGTAGTGGAAAAATTTTTACTGCTTATTTGTTCCAAAAATTCATGTCGGATACGCACATAGTATGCCAAATTTCGATATCAAGTGATAAATTTAGGAAAACGAGCGCGTTAAGTTTAGCGGAATCAAGCAGCCAACGGAAGACAACACCTTCCATGACCAACGGATGGCAGCCTTGTTGTGGTAACGCTTCCCCGAGGGAGTCCGGCCCCCCTCCCCCAACGGCAGAACTCAAACGAGCCGAAGTGGTGGAAGCCACAAAGCGCTGCCAAATAGCAAAGCCCAAATAGCAAAGAAACGCGGAACCAGTGCAAACAGCAACTTTATTGTGAAATGACGAATGGGGAGTTTCATCGCCAGGCACGATCTTTTACCCCATTGCTGGTGGTAAGGCGAGGAATAAAATAATGAGCCCCTTCGCAATAAGGATCGAAGTCATATGGTATCGAGAAATGTCAAGAGATTTTTTAGGGCAGAGCGTTAGTGGGCTGGATGTGGGGCGAGAGTCTGACTCGTTAAGTGACCTGAAGAATACGGTTCGGGAAGGTGTGAGCAATGGATGTGCTTCAGATCTTCCACAGCACCGCAGGAACAATATTGGGGAGAGTCAACTTGTCTCAAGCGGTAACGCAACTGCGCTTCGAGCCACATCGATGAGCATGCGATGAGCTAATGCGGCATCTTGATGAGAGGTTTGTCGAGGCATGCGGAAAGTGAGCGCTGGATGAACTCTGCTTATCATAGCTGGGGGGGGGGGAATCAGCAGTCCATTGGCAGGAAGGCAGGGGAGTCACGAGGCGTCGAAGTACGGAACGACGACCTCCTCTGAGCAGCGCAGTGCGCGTTCGTCTCCGTGACGAGAGAGCTGCTTCTGTGGCGCTGTGGGCCTCTTCATTCCCTTCAACCATAGTGTGCTGGAACCCATTGGAGAAGCAGCCTGTGCACTGCTTCATAGACAAGGTTGTATGCCATTAACACATCCATCACCAACGGTGTGGATGGGCCTCGGACGCCAGAATTTTCAATTGCTTCCAGCGCAGCGTCCTGTCAGGGAACACGACCCATTCCCGCAGTTTAAAATCAACGATGTGCTGCAGAAAAGTATGGCATACAATTACGCGTCTGGGGATGAGGTTTGATGCGAAAGGCGACGTCCTTCCACAACGCCTTGGGACGGGATGATGAATGCCAAGGCGGACTTGCCATTACGAGATGCGCCATCGGTGTATGCTGCCGCAGAGGTAGAAAACTTCCCGTCTACGAGAGCATAAGAATGGGCTCGATGAACATGAGGGGGAGCCTGATCTCTTCGTTCCAAGAGTTCCGGAAGACGTACGAATGGGTGACACAGGCAGGGACCATGGGGCATCCGGCTGTGTGACGTCCTCAGCTATGAGAGGATTGACTGTGGTTTGCGCTATCCATGGAAATCACTTTCACAACGGTATCAAATGTTCCTGAGGAGTGAGTGACGGGGAATGTGCGCGCAGAAACGTAAGAACAGCCGAGCCGTTTCACGCTCACGGAAAACTTCAACGAGTTCACCAGCCTCAGCCAGGACGTGCCGTGTTTCAGCCAATGTGGGAACTCCATGGCAGTGACGAAGGCAAACAGGGTCCCAACGGTATTTGACGACATTGTGGGAATCCCGTGCTAGATTGGAGGTCTGTAACGCACAGTCGCCTTCACCAAAGCCGCATGGACTGCCAGAAGGGAGCGTTGATCAGAGCGCCATCCTAAGCCAGAAAGATGTTGAATTGAAGGAAGCCATCGCTGCACATTGGTATCAAGCTGCTTAATGTGGCGAGCCCAGCAGCGTAGGTCCGAGTCCATGACCACACCATAGCCTTGCGGGTGAAAAGGAGCTCAATGCACTTTTCTGGTGAAAGGCCAATCCCAAGTAGGGAAGCAGCCGGAAGCAGTAGAACCGGTGCAATAGTACAACGAACCCATCATTTTAACTGCATTTTCTTCTATTTTTTGTTGTGTGTTGTATTAGTGTATAGTTGTATATTTTTCGGTGTATTTTATTAGCGCAAGAGGCTATGGCAAGCCTTCTACCAGAAGTCAAGCATAGCCCACCCTGACTCAAAAGGGATAGGACATGTCTACTAGTACTACTACCGTTACCACCATACTCTGCTTTCCCACGGAGCACGCCAAGCTTTGCGGGCAGTTAGCGGGAACTCTATTCCGCTCTCCATAAGTCGAATACTGTCGAGTTTATACCCCCGGTGCCTGCTAAACACGGCATCGATCAGAGTTCGTATCAGACAAGAGCAAACAACCCACCTGGTCCTATATAGACCTTTCTCGGTGTAGACCTCCCTCGAATCCTCGCTGTAAAAAAAAGAAATCAAGGAAAGTTCAGCGAAGCGGAGCGTCGGCTTGCTATTCGATGAGTGAAACAGAATAAGTGATAAACAGAACACAATAGAAAAAGAGGGAATGAAAGGCGAGAGAAAGATGAAGAGAGGCGGAATGAAAACTTAAAAGACAAAGAAAACACACACACACAGGGTGCACCGGGTGAAATGTGAGGGTGACACTCAGGGATGAGATGGGACAAGACTTCATGTCACAGGCTGTGCATCAGACGCAAGGAAATGTTTAGGAAGGAAACAAGTAGTGTTAAGTCAAACTGCAACATACATTCGCGAATTCCTGACACAGTTCAGTTGATTTCTTCTAAATAACGAAGCTCTGTAGGATGTTTTATTACCGTGTGCAGCATATTTTTCGACAGTTTCACTGTTTCTCGTAATAATGATGCGCCCGCTTCAATAAAAAAAAAAGTCATCGCGTGTGTAAACATCGCGCAGGTTGCAGACTCCTGCATGCACACCGGCAAATCTGCTCAGGTTAGTAGGATGCGGAGTCCTGCACGGCACGCGTCATTTGGGGAAGGCTTTCCCAGCTATCATTGTGCGCAAGCGCAGTAACCTTCATAATCCGTTGAGCTAACACCCTCACACTCTGCTGAGGGGCCTGTGACGTGAATACCTTCAGTCAACGCTCCCTTCTGTTTGCTTACATGTATTCGTCAGACATGTGCCTGTCTGTCACATGCCTTGTCTACGAATAAACTGTAGCAGGTATAGCACACAAAACCTAGCTGCGTATAAATGTTGTTTAAGAAAAGTGAGTGAGAATAAGTAGGCAGATTTTTAAATCAGTTCTACATGGAAATGAAGTAGCGGGATTGAAAGTCTGCTACCGGAAGCGGTAACGGAAAAAGATTGGTTAACTGCCCTATTTCGAAGGGAAACTCAAATAGAAACAGAAATTTTAACAAATTGAAAGGATGGTTACGCCATTGTAACACGATTTTCAGCGTCAGCTCTCTCATCATCATGCGATGTCTATCGGCCAATACAATCGTGCCTCCATAACTGAGGGTGTAAAATGTCACCCGCGTTCAGATTTCCAACGATAGCTTCCGAGCAAATTGAGATAGACGAGTCAAATTTTAATAACAGATAGAGGAATACATTTTCTATCGTTCGACACCAAGACTGCGTTTGTGGACCGCTTGAGGGCCACGATTTTGTGGGTGTTACATATAGCGGCATGCCGTTCACAATAGGCGTAGCACGTGATTGGTGGCCGACGAGATCAGATCCAGAGGTATTTCCACTCTGCACACAAAGTTTCATGTGCCTACACTGTTAAAATAGAACTTCACCACATAGCACGCTCCTAACCAACCATCATACCAAACGATATCACTCTGTGTCATGATTTGTTCAAAACAGGGGGGAGGCGCCTATCTGGGACAAGATAATCTGTCCCAGATAGGCGCCTCCTCTCATTTTCAACAAATCAATGCACAGAATGATATCATTCGGAATGATGGTTGGCTAGGAGCGTGCTATGTGGTGAAGTTCTGTTTTAACAGTGTACAGCAAGAAGCGAGAGAGAAATAACAGTTGAATGTATTGGGAATTCCCGTTACGGAAATACGATGCGTCTGGGTAATCGACCTCGATTACTTTGTGTCTCCCCTGTCTTTCGGCGTTATGTGAAGAAGGCGTAAAGAAGAGAAATGAATGCCACGCGCGCTCAACCAATAGTCTAGCTCTTGATCATGCAATCTTCGTGATAAAGTAGATAAAATAGGCAGAGTTCAGGATCAGGTGCTCGACTATTGGTTGAGGGGAAGGGTGTCGAACCGAATCGTTTTTCGTTCCGGTTTTCGTTCCGGTTCTATCATAAACGGTCCGGTACCGGTTCTGCTCCGGAGCAAAAAAATAACGGTTCATACCGGTTTTGAACCTGTTCCGCTTCTGGTGGGCATATTCATTCCCAGAAAAAAATCAATGTTGCAAAACGTAAACCCGTTTATTCCGCACACATGGTATTTATAGGCAGCTGTGAAATTGGTAGCTCCTGGTTCCTGTAGGTGACTGTCTGTTCAAATAGGCTTTCCCCTTTCCTGAAGCACATGATACAGACGGACTTGTTTGTCGTGATGTCATACGTAAAGTACTTTCTTGCTGGATTGGTGCGATCGCGTCCCATCCGAATGTCTGTTGCTGCTTCCTAGCCAACAAGCACCACCGTACGAGTACGACGCAAATCGACGAACACCTTCACTTACAAACGCGCTCGACGGCTCCGTTTTCTTTTCTTCGTGTCCTGTTCACTTAAGAAGCGCCACTTCGTAAGCGCCTGCCCTCGCGGATACGTAAATGTATTCAACTTCGCTCTTGTCAAACAAGGGGCACGTTGCGCGACATTACCGATAGAGAAGCCGTTACGCAGCCCCCTTGGGTCGTGTTTAGTTCAAGAGGGTTTGGGCGGATGAAATTAAAACGAACACTACGGCACATTGGTAGAGAGTCACAACCGGTAACATGTACCTGTAAGTCTATGTGCGCGAACGATAAAACGCTACCAAGGAGTCATAGTATATCGACATACATTCCACCGTAACCGCAACCCTCGTAAAGTATCCGTGACATGACTTCAAAACACATGACGTCAGTTTCATTCGCTCATTCGTAGTCCAAACCGGCGAAGCTTTTCTTGGCCTGAAAACCGCTAAATAAATTTTTCGGTTTCCCTCCTGACCGAAAAAAACGTATACGGTTTCGATTCCGTTCCGGTTCGCACCAAAATAGCGGGGTTTTTTTTTCGGTTTTCGGTTCTGGTTTCGGTTCGCTCCGACACCCTGGTTGAGGTACGTGACATTCATTTCTGTTCTTCGCGCCTTCATGTAACGACCAATGACAGACAATACACAGAGTAATCGAGTAGGTTACTGCGGCGAGAATAGGGCCCTTGGATTACATTCTCTGGATGTCACGTGACCCACCACCAGATCTCGGCTAGGTCTGCTCTAAACAACTGACGCTGTAAAATGCGAAGGTCGTCCTTTCGAGGGGCGCAAGTTATAGGCTGGACCAGCTGACGTTGGTTCTGCGTTATGTTTACGCAATATACGACGGAAGAAAACGGTAGCCCGCTTCATCCTGTTTCTATCAGGAACCAGTGCAAAGAGAAACAACACAACACAACGTTGAGTTGCGCGAGTTAGCGTTGTGTTGTTGGGTTTCTCTTTGTACTGTTTTTTCACGCCGGCTGTTGATGTCACATGTTGTCACATCAAGTACACCAAGTTTCACTTTTAGTCGTCCTGTTTCCTTCTCACTGTTGTTTCAGATGCCCGCGTTGTAACCACGCTGCTGTTATCAGCAGAAGCATTAAAATAGAAAGGAATTTCCATAGCCATCGCTTCTTTCGGACAACTTCAGTCCTACAACAACGACAGTCCTCGAAACGTCGGCTTTCTTTTCAGCTATTACCATTGTATTAGCGGATGTATTTTGAGAACGTCACTTTGTGTTTCTAGCACACACAAAGTAAAAATAAAAATAACGTTGTTTTGACAAACGTGGGAGTTCAATTCATAAAATTAAATTTCTGGCGCATTAAAATTGATAGAAGTTCTAGGAAGTCACGGCAAAAACTTTGCCGAAATAAATAGCGTTGACCCCATGATTTTCGAACAAGTATACTGGTGAGATTTTTCAACACGTGGGATAACGTCCTGTATGACTAAATATATATTAACAGTGCGAGAGACACGGGCACCGGCGCAGAAATCCAAGTAGCAGGCTATCAACCAGTCAGCTGCATCTACATTGGCAGCAGAGCAGCCATAGTGCAACAAGGGGCATACAGCCACCACGGGCACCAAGAATACAGTCCGCTATGTTGGGTCAATTGCTGCTATACAGGGGGTCTTCTTTAGGTGCCAGATTTTTACTAAAAAAAAATTATCAGGGCCCCAGGTAAGCCGTTTGGGAGTCTAACGTACATGGCGTGGCGGACATCTTTCCTAGCCGGTCACATCAGTGTTCGATGACTAATTAACTAAAATCCGATAATTACGTTATTAATTATCGAGTTCTAGGAAAACCTGAGATGAGAGGATTAAATACCGTCATAGTCAAAAGTTATTCCAGCTGTCACCGATTTCGAAATGTTTCAAGAACGAGGTGTTCTTGTTTGCTTTGCAAATGAGCCGCAACCGAGCCCGTGCGCTGAAGTTTCCCCTGAAGGGACTTTCCCATCTTTTTTTGACAACGTCAGCCGTACAGTGGAGACTTTCCGTAGATCGCGTCGGCGTTGTCGGCATTTCCAAGTCCGCACAAAACTCTTATCGCATGTGCGCTCAGCACTGGGGGTGAGGAGGAGAATCCCACCAGTTCACAACGACTATGCATGGAAAGTGATATAGAAACCAAAGTACGTAAGTCTTTCGAGTTTTCGCCAAATCGACGCCGCACAGCGGAGAACTCCGGCACTAGCCGATCCACGTACACATGGCGGACCCCGCGTTCACTTGCGGAGAAGTTGCTGCTTGTCGCATGGATCGCTGAGCTGCACCTATATTTTGCTGTTGAAATCATGGATGAAGCAAACAGTGCACACAACGACCAGCAAACTAAACTAAACGACTTTTGTTCTGTGCCACAATGCGACGATGCAAGCCGAAGGGACAGCAGTTTGTCTTTCCGTGTTCTCGTCTTTCCACATATGCAATGCCGCCTAGTTTGACGTGTCGTTGGAAGAGATGTTTACAGCGACTCAAAGTCGTCAAACCTGTTGCATCAGCAATGATTGTGTAGCAGTCGCATCGTCAGCCACATTCCACCAGCGCGCGGCTTACGTCACCGCTAGCCAGCGCGAAAATTAAAAACATCCCTCCAGTTCATCTTCGCCATTCAACCTAGTCGTTTATTCACTGACTTCTTGCGGTTGCTTCGAACTCATCGTATCCGAACTACAGGTTTCCATTCGCAAGCCAATGGTTTAGTAGAGCGCTTTCATCGGCATCTCAAGGCTGCTCTCTCATGTGCTCATGATCGCACTGCATGACTGCTTTCAAGCAAGATCTAGCTGCATCAAGTGCAGAGCTTGTTTGCGGTTCATCACATCGGCTACCGCCCCAGTTCCTCCAGCCTGGCGCTTCCCGCGACCTGAACCCGTCTACCTTCCTCGTAAAACCTCGAGAGACTATGTCACAGATCTGTCCATCACCACCTCGACGACACCTGCGAAGTCAGCTGTTCGTCGCTTCCGATCTCCACACATCCACGCATGTGTTTATTCGCCGCGATTCCTCCGGGAAGTCACTGCAAATCCACTACGGCGGTCCATACCGGGTAACGGCACGAACGCCAATGTGGTACAGGCTGTCTGCGAATGGTCGTGAGGACACAGTCGCCATCGATAGTTTGAAACCCGCATATGTCGAATCAGCTCAGAGCCCGACCTTGACATCGAGCCGCTTTCATGCAGACCGCAGCATCACTCGGCAACCCCGACCAGCCTTCCTGCCGCTCCCAAACGTGTTTACTGGAGCCGTCCGTTACACTGCCCTGCATTTCTGGACACTTGAACGTTTCCTTTCCGAAAAAAGGGGGGGGGGTGATGTAGCAGTCGCATCGTCAGCCGCAGTACACCAGCGCATAGTTTACGTCAGCGCAGGGGCGGATTTAAGGGTCTATCATGGGGGGGGGGGGGGGGCGGTCTTAAGAAAATTTCGTGCTTTGCGGCGCAGCATCATCCAGGAGATCGGGTTTTTACACAGGGAACACGACCGTATGGGGGGGGCGGTCGCCCCCCTTAAATCCTGCGTCAGCGCTACCCAGCGCGAGAATTAAAAAGATTCCTCCGGTTCAACTTTACCATTCAACCTAGCCGGTTATTAAAAAGGCTACCCATGTATGCTCCCTGTGCGGAAACGAACGCACAGCCCAAGCATGGCTCCATTCTGTCGCAGTCGAAAATCGGCGGAGCTGAGCTTTAAGACAGCAGACGATGACGCTAGGGCCCGCCTATCGTGAGTCACCGGGCACGTCTCCCAACCTGGGCTCGTAATAGGAGGCTATACGCTCGCTTCTTCTGACCCCGCACCCTTAGGGCTTCAACGCCCCGTACCGGTCACGATACGCTGTGGTCCCGCAACGTTGTCAGGCCTCCACGTACTTCGCGATGGCACCACCGGGTCTCACCAGCGACCCTTCAATGAGCAACACGCTCTACTACTGGTATCGGTACGTCGCTGTCCTTACGCCCTGACGCCACACATGCGTCAGGTCGCCAACGCTCTCTGGAAGACGCTCGTGGAAATACCTCATACTGACCCATCGTCCTGCTACCACTTGACACGACGCGAGATTTTCACTGGCGCAGCGGCACAGCGTACTACATCGCCAACGAACGTCCACGCCCTCTATCCTGCCACGCCTGCTGCCACGAACTCAAGTCGTATGCTAAGCGTTCCCACGTCCACGTACCGTCATCATTCCTCCCGTCTTAGTATCGACGCGAACCTCAACCACTCAACCGCAAGCGCAGCTCCGCGTCTGAGGGGGGGGGGGGTGATGTGGCGGCCCGTAGAAGACAATGAAGAGGAGCCTCTGCTTCCACGCGCTACTGTGCATTTGAATCAGCGCGTCAAATCACTTCGGAAGTAATGCATTAAGAATGCGACGTTTTGTTAAGGTTTCCCAAAAACATGCGCACCGGTGCCACACAGGTATTGCTACATTACCCTGTAAATTCTAGACTACATTAGTACACACGCTACACGCCTAGTAGATCTTATCTGTAGGAGAGCATCAGCACATATGTCGTGTGCTTGCATGTCTCTGACATTCCCGCAGCGCAGGACACTCGTGCTTGCTATTTCGGCCTCGCAACCGGTAAACGTGAAACTCACCTTTACCATGTGTGGTTGATCAAACACGCCGGAACTTCGCAAGTAATACGCGACGACTATAGCGTTCTCCTTGGACAACTCGGTTACGCCTGCCAGGAGCATAGAGTTAACATAGGAAGATTGTACAGAACGTACTTGCCGCGGCGTCAATGGGATTTTCCTATCTCCGAAGGTGACCGCCCGGGCGCAGCCATCTGTTGGTCATGGACAGTGTTAGTCGACGAATTTCTGCCCCCTAACTACAGCGGAGCTGCTCCTTGAGTTGCCAACCCAGTCCAGTCACGTGGGATAACAAACGGGGAAACGAGCCGATGGAGGGAACGACGTCCAGCGTAGGAAGCGAGGCAAGCCGTGCAATTGCATTGATTACGAGCAAACCTTTGGGATTCGTGAAGAACTGAGTAGTGCTATCGGAATCACAAGGTAAACGTTGTCATATCAAACGTGAATCATAGTTTATCTTTGACATTGCCTGTGACACCACCAACCCTTTGCTTTCCACCGACACGGATGAACATGTTTACCGCCAATGACGTGTTGAAGTGGCGTTCCTATGCTTTGCGAGCGAAATCAATAAATCGTTTCCCATCGTAACGAATGTAGGCATGTATTTCCGAAGGCAAGAGTAATCCAAAGATGAATATACACAGTAAGCCGTCACCTTCATGCTGCTCTGCGAACCAACGGGAACCGGAAATGGCAAAAACGAAACGATCCGCCTCGTCTTGCTCTGGTCCTATGGTCCCTGGTTCCATGCTCAGGTCTGTCGAGTTTCGTGATAATAAAAGTGACGAACGAACGACAGCACACAAGCCAGTGATGTAGTGCGAAAATATTCACTGCTTAGTTGTTTTAACAAATACGTATGAGATACGCACATAGCACGCTGAATTTAGATATCAAGTGATGACTTTAGGAAAACGAACACGTCAACTTTAGCGGACTGAAGCAGCCAACGAAAGGCAACGCCTTCCATGACCAACGGATGGCAGCTCCCCTGTCGTCACGCTTCCTTGATGCCAGGAATATGTGCTGCGTTTAATACTCGTTTGCCTTCAACTCATGGAGAATCAACATTGCAGTTCAGAAATCTCAAAATCGAAACTAAGCGACAACCTGGATACATCCGCCATGTTGGAGTTTAGATGCGCAGCCTACAGGTCATGCAAAACGCTAATAGTACAGACTTTCCCGAGGTCGCGTCGGCGTCGGTGGCGACATGTGGCGGTAACGAGGAAAGGCGGTTTACAACCGCTACCGCTGGCATCACACAATTTTTAGTATGTAGCCGAAAGCGTAGATGATAAGAGCCTGTAAACGCGAGAACCCACTCACGCTCTTTAAAATCCTGTGTGCGGGGCTTCTGCCATCAGGATGGGTCGCCTCAACACTGTGAAAACATCCGAACAAGTCGCCGCCGCGCTGGCCAAGCACCGAAAGAGAGAGAGAGAGATAGGCAGCGCAAACGCCTTCCACCTCAGAAGTCAGAGGTTCGCGCAAACCAGGCTGGTGCTAGTCATGCCCATGGACAAGATACCGCCACCGCCGTTGCGCTGAACATTGCGCTGTGCGTCGTCATCCGCCAACCCTACACTCTCACAAAGAAACCGGATAGTAAGGGTCAAAAATCGTCAAATTTTTTACCCAAATTATAGGGGTCAACATCTTACGCATAAAAGTATGACGGATAGTAAGCGTAAAAAATCGTCAAATTTTTTACCCCTATTTCAAGCGGTGTTCGATGCCGGTTATTCTATGGGCTGTTTGGCTACCCTTGTGATACCGCTTACTGCACCTAAAAAATACAGCATAGAATGCGTCAAACCTGAAAACCGTAGACGTCACGTGACTTCACGGTCCTTGTACAGGCAACGGCTGCAATTCTGAAATGACCCGCAATGCGGTTTTCCGGCGGCTGTTCTGGAAAAGGGTATGTGGTTCCCGATTGCCAAAAGCATCAGAAAGAAGTTTCCAGAGCAGCAGACGGAAAATCGGATTTCCTGTCAATTTTGCATTGCAGCTATTGCCTGCCCAAAGGACGCTGACATCACGCGGCGCCTAAGGTTCCCAGATATGATGCGTACTGTGCGACATTCTGGTGGTGCAATTCTCTGTGCAATGACGGCATACCATGCGAAATTGTTTCATATGAAAAAAAGAACAGCTGCTACAACAGGATCCCGATGATACGAATCTCACAGGGCATGAAAAAACACTTCGTATCATCCGAGACTCGTCAGCAGTACCACATAGGTGCAGGAAGCATTTATACGGACGGAAGCCTGTTCACTTTTATATGCTATCGCTTAAAAGATATCCATGGTATAGGCATAGCTTGTTGCTCATCCGAAAGACTTGGCAATTGACAGGACGCCACAATAGCTAGGCTCACTGCACTGCAAAATCGTATATGACACAGACAAACGCATTCATCACGTGAATAACACATATAAAAGGAACGTTCTTGCGCAAGGAAAGCAATATACAAGAGTTCTCGCGACTGTCAAAAGAAAAATAAGAAGTACGAGTCACTTGAACCGGGTTCATCGTCTTACTATAGCCCGCGTACGCCGCTATCTCATTTAAATCAGAACATCTGAATACATGGAGGTATTTCCCACAGCGTTAGTAGCACGCATCTAAACCGTAATGCAACAAAAATTCGCCAAATAATTCCACTTTATTGCAGGAAAGAGCCCAGAATAATAGATACATGCATGTATTTATAGAATATTGCGCCTATGGCCTGAAAATGATGTGGCATAAGGCGCACGTGACCAAACATTAAAAAAATGGGAACAGCATGCTAGCCATAAACCAATTCAGATTACAACACCTGCAATATTTTAGAGAATTATGAAATGACATTTATGCATCTTCACAACACTTCAACACAACAAAATATAAATTGTAGACTAGGTATATGAGCTAGTAATTGGATTACATTACGTTTATAATGTAAAAACATTTAATGAGCGTTATATCACAGGAGGAGGCATCAAGGTACACAGAATATCATACATATACAAAAAGAACAAGAGAGAAACTGATGTTCTGAGGCTGGAACAACATAGAAGGGACAGATACAAACAAGGTTTGTCGTCCCTTCAGATGACGCACCCCGAAAGTCGCTGGAGAGGCGTGTTACCTTAGCTCAATTGGTAGAGCCCTGGACCGGTAATCCAGAATATGTGGGTTCGATCCCTACAGCTGGCTAACCTTTTCAATGACTTTCATCTTTCATCATATACAAAAAGAAATCCACAGCAGGCAGATCATAAACTATCTATAGAGATCTAAAGATCTATCTATCATAAAGATCTATAGAGTGATTCCACGCCGGATCAGGCAGGGTTGTCCGGTCGACCTCTTCATTTTTTTTTCTTCTTTCAAACATATGTTAAAGCCTTGTCCCTAGCAGGCATATTGGCTTGATATACTCAGCTTATTACTTTTTTTTTTTTTCACGTATTGTCTGGGATGGGTAGCATTGCATCCTAATTTGTGAAGATCGCAAATTTGCCTCATTTGTAAAATATGATACGTTTTGGGAACCTCATAACACTTCCCCCAGTTGTGAGACCCGAAAGTAATCTACATCCTTGTGTCCGTCTCGAAATGTCCATTCTTCACATAGCGAGTACGTCGTATTGTGAATTGGGGCAACGCCCCCAATAGGCTTATTGTAAGGGATATCTACGGAAAATGCGTAAATTCGACACCGCGCATCCCACATATTCCTACTCGTAACATCGTTCATTTTGCACGCAAGCATTCATCATGACTATTCTTAGTTGTCGTACCCCAGACTAAATGGCAATAGTTTAGGTGAGACATGAACAGTGAACGGTATAGCAGTAGCTTAATTCGAAAAGGAAACACGTGTCTATGCCTAGCGGTCATGCCTAATATTTTACACAGTTTATTCTGAACGTATTCAATGTGAACGTAGCGTGTCTCTCGTGTTTGTCCTCGTTCCTAATTCGATGCATCGAAGGATCATGTATCAACCTGCCCCTCTAGTAACGAACGTATTCAATGTGTTCATCCCATAGCAATTGTTCGTTAAAGATGACGCTCAAACATTTGATGCATTTTACAATATCAACAGGACTATTAAGATATACTATCTCTTTATTTAGACTAACACTCCTGTTTTTGGTCGAAATATGATTGCTTCAGTTTTACTACTATTAATGCGTGAAGAGTTTAAATTAACCCATTTCTCCAAGTTGCAAAGCATCTCGTTAGCAGTAGTGGCTATTACATCAACATCAGAGCCACTGGAAAACACGCTTGCATCGTCCGCATACGAAATAAATTCACAATTGACATCAATGTTAGTTATGTCATTTAGATATCGGGTATCAGATCCGGCTATCTCAACTGGGAGCCGAGTTGTGAGGTTCCGAAAACGTACCATATTTTACAAATTAGGCAAATTTGCGAATTTTTATCTCCTCAAAGGCAAACCTTAGGATCTTCACAACTTACGATGCAATGCTACCCACCCCAGATAATATGTAAAAAAAAGAGTGTTAAATGGTTATGAAGATACGTGGCGTCAAACTGCGTAGGAAACGCAATGGTCGAAATGTCCACGTCAGAATGGTAATTCATTAAAATAGAACCACCGATTATTTTCAGCTACTTTCAGCGCCAATATGCCTGCTAAGGACAAGGTTTTAATATATGTTTGAAAGAAAAAAATCCACCACCGTGCATGATCCGGCGTGAAATCACCGTATAATAACTGAAGTATATAGTTCAGTGTATTGCAGACGTTGCATTTATCGAGCAACACATCATTTCTCATGAAGCAGTCACAACTTACAAGTCATCTTTACAGGTGAGTTGTACTGGTTGTACATGCGTGAGGGAGGAGAGTCTTGTGTACTTCTTCCCAGAATGTGTCGCCAGAGGTGGGCAAAACTCCTCACGGTCTTTGCCCTCACCTCAATTTTCCTGGACGGAGCTTTGTCCTCACCTCACCTCACCTCAACTACTTTTCGGAGAAGTTCCCTCACCTCACCTAAAAAAATTCAGAGATTTGTCCTCGCCTGCCCTCACCTCAAATAATTTTTCAGAAAATTTTCCTCGCCTCACCTCACCTCAAAACATTATCCGAAAAATTTCCTCACCTCAGCCTTTCCTGAAAAAATCTTTCCTCACCTCACCTCAAAACCTTTTCAGATAATTTCCCTCACCTCACCTCACCTCAGCCTTGCATAAAAAAATTTCCCTCACCTCACCTCACCTCAAATTCCGTGAGGTGAGGGGGTTCAAGGCGCCCTCACCTCACTTGCAGTTAGGAGGGTGCCCCTCCCTGCTCAAGGTCGACGCTTCTCACTTTTTTAAATGACGAAAGTACGCAGCGTAAAGCAAGTATCGAGACTAAAGCATCAGGTCCCGACTCTCTGCTTCAGCGGTAGAGTGTGACTGTAGGTGTTTGTGGCGCAAGCGCAACAAAGGCCAGAAAGCGCCACGACTGCGGTGAGTACCTGATGAATGGCGATGATAGCTAAAATTATTTACGGATCATGTCCTACGCATTATATCATGGCCGCTCGCCATCAGCTAGTGGAATGGCAGGTGCATTGCTAATTGTCTCGTTCACCGCCTTCGCATGGCATCCTATAGGTTGAGCGCTACAGTGGTGGTCGAATCGAAGCGCAGCTTTGTGAATCATAATCGTATGAGTGTCACGTCATCAGTGCACCCAATGTCGTGCCCCCTACTTTTTGTGAGATGTGCAGCCAGAGTCTCTAGACCCATCGTCAGGACTCAGGACCAGCCAATAAGCAGCGATTATTGATAGTGAAGTGCAACGGCTCGTGTCGTTTGGTTTACAACAGTCACTGAAAAAAAAAAAAAATAAAGTAAAGAAGACAGCCCTAACAACTACCTTTTGCCAACTTGCCTCATATCACCTAAAAATTTTCGGACAAATTTTCCCTTTTCTTCTCTCGACACACGAAAAAAAGTCCTCACCTCACATGAAAAAGGAATCCTGACCTCAGAAAATTTTAACAAAATTTCCCTCACCTCACCTCACCTCAAAAATTTTTCAGAAAATGTATCTCATCCCACCTCACCTCAAGCTTTCTGGAGAAAAAATTTCCTCACCTCACCTCACCTCAAAAAGTTTTTCAGAAAATTTTCCTCACCTCACCTCAAAATTATTTCAGAAAATTTTCCTCACCTCACCTCACCTCAGTCTTTCCCAAGGAAAATGTCGCTCACCTCACCTCACCTCAGCGTCTTCTAGGAAGATTTTTCCTCACCGCACCTCACCTCAACCATTGTTCCAAAAGATGCTCCTCACCTCACCTCAAATTCCGTGAGGTGAGGGTGAGGGAGTCCTCACCCTCACAAGCCCTCGCGAGGGTGCCCACCTCTGTGTGTCGCACAGTAGAAATTTTAGGAGCACCACTTAATGGCAGCTGAGGGTGCATTCGTGGTATTATGCAGTCCAGCATGGCTACGAACAGCGTGTCGTGTCCTGTTCCTTGGGATGCTGTACATAGAAGTTTATTGTCATGAGCGCAAAATACTGTGCTTGCTGATATTGTGAAATGGCTACGCATGTCCGTTCAACAGTAGATTCAAAAGATATGGTATTGCATTTCAATGAGAAAGCAAATCCCGAAAATGTGCTAGCGTCTTAATACGTGATGCAGATAAGGTCTTCTTCGCCAGACCTGGGTCATCTCCAGAGACCTCCCACATGAAATGGTCACAGGCTGCCAAACGTAGCATTCTGAAATCTTTCTCGTCCTTAAGTAGCATTCAACCATAGAAATCTTAAGGAGTATGCTAGAAGGAAACCTCCGAAACTGGGACGTACGGGCGAGGGGAGCGCCATATTGAATCAGCTACTATTGACACGGCGTATGCAAACAAATGAATCAAATAAGCATACAGCAAACATAACGCCAAAACTGTTTTTGGAACAGTGACACATAGCCAGAACTCATGAAACCCTAAGATATATGAAAACATATACATACACACACGAAGAAACAAAGCCACCGCATAGACGCCACATGGGGACGCTGTCTCCGCCGCTGCGGCTACCTCAACCAGCCTTGACTACAAGCCTATATTGGGGCGGACACTGACAAAATACGTAGCCGACGGAAGCAGAGGAGCAACCGATCAAGTGTTGCAACAGGTTTCGGAACTGTGGCTGCTTTCACGGGCTAGAAATACGCGACGTTTCCTCGGCTGATTCAATATGGCTGCCTCCGATCACATAGACTGAGAGAGGGAAGAGCCCCGTTCAAGTTCTCAGCTCTCCTCCAATCCTCCTCCACGCCTTTCTTTCTAGCCTCTCTCCGTAACATTTCTATGCATTCAACTGAATTTTGTTAGACCCGTAAATAATTTTATCATGTCATTGATGTGATCTGTGGTACTGCCAAATGGGTGCACGTGTCTGTGCAGCAGTATATATCGCGGAACTGATACTGTTTCTAGCGTTTAAATTGGAAAGCTAATCTCGTAAATATGGTAACGCCGAAATAAATCATGCCGATAAGGTGCTCTTTGCCAGACCTGAGTTCATCCCCGCAGAGGCCACTTACATGAAATAGTCATAAACGTAACATGGACTTATACGGTATAATCAGCAATAATCATCCGAACTCCTATCACAAGGACGGATTAAGGAATCGTTAAGACAGATGCTTCAACGGGGAGAAACGCACATCCCAGAAAAACGAGAACAAAAAGAGTCTCACCTGGTGGACAATGGGCGTGCGCATACGAATTTGTAGCGCGGAGAAATCTTCGAGAATCACAATTGTTCAAGCAGCGTCGTCCGCGTGCCTTGCCCACATATCGTGCGACGTTGTCTCGTTCGATGCAATCTCTTCCTGTAATAAGTTTGACACAAATGAAATATGAAATTTAAAAAAACTGCAGACACCCAGCGCAAAATGTGGCAACTTACATTTGCTAGACCGTGCATGATGTGAGACCGTGAGACGCCAGAAGCGAGAGTGACCGTTAACGAAGCGAAAGAAAAGACGCTTGGCACACGGAACCATGCACGTGTTCTCAGAAGGGGGCCCGTATAACAATTGGAAAGCAATAAGCGTCAATATAGGCGTAAAGAGCTAATACTCCAACGCAGATCCTCAGTTTATCCGTCAAGACGAAATCGTATGCGTCAGGATATAAGAGTAAATCATGTCCTCCGTCCCATTTACGCATAAAACTCGGCCCTTTACGCTTACAGCGAGCGCGTTTACGGGTAAAACAGAGCTTGACGGATACGGCGTCTGCGATTTTGTCGAACTTTACGCTTAGTAAGGGTAAGATTGGACATAAGCGTAAATTTATCCGTTTCGTTTCTGAGAGTGTAGAGCCCTACACGGGCCGACTTTTACGGGTCTGACACGGCCGGGCGCATCGAAAAAAGGGCCGGCCCGTACCGGGTCCGGACCTTCATATTTTTATGCGGACCAGCCCGGCCTGATGGCTCAGTGAGTAGAGCCCGGCAAGTGCTGGCGGTTTAACACCGTAACAGCAGGACACCAAATTAAATCCAGAACGCAAGCGGGCATGGGCGTTATCGTTACACTCAGTGCCGTGTATGCCAAAGGGAGTCTGGCCATTAATGGGACCTGCCTATACCTGAGGCTCCATCCACTTCTTAACGTATCTAGCCAATCACCGGTCGAAATACAGTTGTCTAATATTACATCCATCCAGTACTTATACCTCACCCCTATTTACTGGGTGCCACCATTTTGAAGAAACTCGATTGATTCGGATTGAAACAGATGTCACTGGTGACAAACCAACATGACGGATTTTGCGCCCACTTTTATCAACGCCATCTGCATGGGGAGAGGCATGTTGGGAAGGCTCAGAATTGCAGAAATGGTTGCTGGCAGAAGTGATTGGCCAGGGGAGCGGTACAATCGCTTCTTCGTGGCAGACGACTGCCCGTATGAAGTTTTACATCACGTAATGTAAGTATATTGAATCAAAAATGAGCAACGATGTACGTATAAATAAAGCGCAATTCTATAATGCAAAATACTGTCTATAAGGGTCGTCCTTCTTGCTAATTTCTTGGTACCACGGTCTTAACTAGGCCTAACGTTAGCGATGAAACATCTCATTTTCGCGTAAATAATGATGCCGCGGAGCGAAAGTTGAAGCTGATTTTGCAGATGCGTACGAGAGGATATATACTCACAGTATGAAATTAAAGTAGTCTGTGACCTGTTGTGGTCTGTTTTTGTCACGAAATCTCCACTTCGCCGTTCCAAGGACCATCCTCCATCTTTGAGAAAATTTGGTGTCCTGGCAGCTCCCATGGGAAACGGTAACCAATGAAATGCGCCTAA